>NW_027507764.1:573703831-574296331 GCF_037356315.1 Lithobates pipiens
GCAATAAGGACGGTCCCCGCTGCCTCTGGGATCTGTGTGTTTCCCAGCATGCAGCGGGGCACTTGCGGAAAGGGGCGGGCACTTGCGGAAAGGGGCGTAATCTACGCCCCTTTCTGCAGAGAGCTATCCCGGAAGTGGGTGCAGATACCTGTACTGTACAGGTATCTGCACCCCCCTGAAAGGTGCCAATTGTGGCGCCGGAGGGGGGGAGGGTTCCGATGAGCGGAAGGTCCACTTTAGGGTGGACCTCCGCTTTAACTGCACAAGCTGAAGTTATGCACAGTTGCACCAGATTTTGAACTCTTCAGATTTAGTAAATCTCTCCCCCCCCCCCCCCCCCCCCACACACACATACTATATTGGATGCCATTGATACATAGTATTAATTTTTATATTAGAAGGCTTTATTATATAGTATCACTTTTTATATTAGAACATATTGGTACATTAGTGCTACATAATATATTATTAGATGGCACTGACACATAGTATCACTTTTTATATTAGAGGACATTGAAATAGGAACCAATCAGCTTCCAGGTTTTATTATCAAAGCTTAATTGAACAAGCTGAAGTTAGAAGCCAATTGGCTCCCATGCACAGCTGCACCAGATTTTGCACTCTTCAGTTTTAGTAACCCCCCCCACATATTATATTAGATGGCATTGATACATAGTATTCATTTTTATATTAGATGGCTTATTATATAGTATCACTTTTTATATTAGATGACATTGATATATAGTATCACTTCTTATATTATAACACATTAGTACATATTGCTACATATTATATCGGATGACATTGATACATAGTATTCATTTTTATATTAGATGGTTTTATTATATAGTATTACTTTTTATATTAGAACACATTGGTACATATCTCTACATATTATATTAGATGACATTGATACATAGTATCACTTTTTATATTAGATGCCATTATTACATAGTATCACTTTTTATATTAGATGGCATTATTACATCGTATCACTTTTTATATTAGATGCCATTATTACATAGTATCACTTTTTATATTAGATGGCATTATTACATCGTATCACTTTTTATATTAGATGCCATTATTACATAGTATCACTTTCTATATTAGATGGCATTATTATAAAGTATCACTTTTTATATTAGATGGCATTATTACATAGTATCACTTTTTATATTAGATGGCATTATTACATACTATCACTTTCTATATTAGATGGCATTATTACATACTATCACTTTTTATATAAGATGGCATTATTACATAGTATCACTTTTTATATTAGATGGCATTATTACATACTATCACTTTTTATATTAGATGCCATTATTACATAGTATCACTTTTTATATAAGATGGCATTATTACATAGTATCACTTTTTATATTAGATGGCATTATTACATAGTATCACTTTCTATATTAGATGGCATTATTATAAAGTATCACTTTTTATATTAGATGGCATTATTACATAGTATCACTTTTTATATTAGATGGCATTATTACATACTATCACTTTTTATATAAGATGGCATTATTACATAGTATCACTTTCTATATTAGATGGCATTATTACATAGTATCACTTTCTATATTAGATGGCATTATAACATAGTATCACTTTCTATATTAGATGGCATTATTACATAGTATCACTTTTTATATAAGATGGCATTATTATATAGTATCACTTTTTATATTAGATGCCATTATTATATAGTATCACTTTTTATATAAGATGGCATTATTATATAGTATCCCTTTTTATATAAGATGGCATTATTATATAGTATCACTTTTTATATTAGATGGCATTATTACATAGTATCACTTTTTATATAACATGGCATTGATACATAGTTACATAGTATCACTTTTTATATTAGATGGCATTATTATATAGTATCACTTTTTATATTAGATGTCATTATTATATAGTATCACTTTTTATATTAGATGGCATTATTATATAGTATCACTTTTTATATTAGATGGCATTATTACATAGTATCACTTTTTATATAAGATGGCATTGATACATAGTTACATAGTATCACTTTTTATATCAGATGCCACCATGGGTACATATTGCTGCATTTGATATGAGATTACACGGCTACCTATTATATTAGATGACATTGTTACATGGTATTACATTGTCTATCATCATAGGGCACTCATTAGATCGTATGCATGGAATGAAGAGGAGGAAAAAAGGGGGGAGTAGTTTGCAGGTCTTACCTGCTGTAGTCGCCCTCTCTCCCTCCCCACCCCCTCTCTTCCCCCTTCTTTTACTCCTGCGGTCCACGTCCTTGAAAGCCCCGGGGTCCCGCCAGCCCCCACATAGGGTGAGAAGCGTAGTCCTTTCACTCGGAGACGAAGGCTGCCTTGTTGCGCCGGGGGAAAGCGATGTGGAAGGAAGAGGCTGCCTCCTCTGTTGCCATGGTTATTGAACTCCGAGCTCCTTGTGCAACAGCTGCCCGGACCGGCTCCACAATGCGGCTCCTGCTGGCACACCAGGCACCTGCCTCCCTCTCTCTCTCTCTCTCTCTCTCTACGGAGGGGCTGGCAGGGGAGCCCCCGCGCCGTGCACCATCCTGACCCTCTGCAGTGCCTGAAGGGTTAAAAAAAAAAAAAGGATGCACGCTATCGGAGGATCGGGTTTAATCCTGTTCGGTGATGCACATTAAAAAAAAAAAAAAAACTGCATTGCACCCAAAGGTCACCGTGACTGAGAAGGAGCGGCGGATCAATTCGCCGTACGGTTCAGCGCCGTGTTTGCTGTGGAGTGTAATTAATGGGAGAGGATGACGTCAGTCGAAGCTGTCGAACGTGCTCGCATTTTCTCTCTCTCTCTCTCTCTCTCTCCAGCGCCGGACAGAAATCTGTCGGAGATGACGAGATAATAATCTTTTGTTTCCAGAGCCCGGGCCGTGTTTGATCAGGAAGGAGAAAAAAAAAAAAAAAAAAAAAAAAGAAGGGAGCCCGGGAGACGTCGGCGGCTGGAGGCGAGAGTTATCGCCAATTAAAGACCTGCGCAAACATCGCATTTCCACCGACCCCTTCGATGTAGATGTCAGCCCCAATGTTACAGAACATTCCCTTCCCCAGAAAACAAGAGCGATTGGATACGCAGCACTTCGCTAATTCTCTAAAAAAAAAAAAAAAAATAAATAAATAACGCGTCTGTTCGAGTCCAGCTCTGTATTTTTTTTTTTTTTTTTTTTTTTTAGTTTTGGATAGAGAAAGAAGAATTAAAAAATTTCTGCCAGATTGTTAAAGCTGTCTGTGTCCCCCATTAGGGAGATTTTCTCTCACTTCCTGTCCCCGTGACACCCATACAGAATAAGGAAGGGTTGGGGGTTATCACTGGGGCAGCGACTGGAACTTTGCCAGAAGTTCTTACCCTTCGCCACTTCAACAATGTTGTGACCCCCCCCATTGGGGAGATTTTATCTTACTTCCTGTCCCTTTGACACCAGTACAGGAGGGGCCGGTGCATTTGTCAGAGGGGCAGAAAAAGGTAAAGGGAGCAATGAAAGCAAATACAGAAATTCTAAGTCTTCCTCCCTCTATTAAAAAAAAATGAGTGTCTGTTCTTGACCCCATTAAGGAAATGATCCCTCACTTCCTGTCTCTGTGACACTCATCCATACCAGAAATGAGGAGGTGCGGTTGTCACTGGGATTGAAGATTACGGACAGCAATAAAAAAAATAAAAAAAACATTGCTGGAAAATATAATTCTTCACCGCACTACTTAAAAAGGAGTAGTCTGTGACCCCATTAGGGAAATTATTCCTCACTTCCTGTCTCTGTGACACCGATCCATACCAGATATGAGGAGGTGCGGTTGTCACTGGGATTGAAGATTACGGACAGCAATAAATAAAAAACAAAAAAAAACTGTTGGGAAATATAATTCTTCACCACGCTACTTAAAAAGGAGTTGTCTGTGACCCCATTAGGGAAATGATTCCTCACTTCCTGTCTCGGTGACACCCATCCATGCCAGATATGAGGAGTTGCGGTTGTCACTGGGATTGAAGATTACGGACAGTAATAAAAAAATAAAAATAAAACATTGTTGGGAAATATAATTCTTCACCGCGCTACTTAAAAAGGAGTTGTCTGTGACCCCATTAGGGAAATTATTCCTCACTTCCTGTCTCTGTGACACCCATCCATACCAGATATGAGGAGTTGCAGTTGTCACTGGGATTGAAGATTACGGACAGTAATAAAAAAATAAAAATAAAACATTGTTGGGAAATATAATTCTTCACCACGCTACTTAAAAAGGAGTTGTCTGTGACCCCATTAGGGAAATTATTCCTCACTTCCTGGTTCTGTCACACCCATCCATACAAATACATACATCATTTTCTACAGAGTGGATATGCAGCAGTCCATCAATCGGCTAAAATACGTCTGTCTGAGTCCAGCCCTGTATTTTTATTTTTTTCTGTTAGTTTTGGATAGAGAAGTAAGAATTAACTTTCAGATTTTGAAAGCTGTCTGTGTCCCCATTAGGGAGATTTTCCCTCACTTCCTGGGCCTGTGACACCCATACAAAATAAGGAAGGGGGGGAGGGGGGCTGTCCCTGGGACAGAAAAGTACACACAGCAACTTAAACTTTGTCTGAATGTCTAACCCTAGAAATGTGCTTTTGTCTGTGACCCCCTTGGGGAGATGTTCGCTAATTCCTGTCCCTGTGACACCTGTAAGGGAAATTGGGGGGTGAGGGGGGGCCCTTGTCACCGGACCAAAAAAGGTACAGACAGTATTAAAAAAAAAAGAAAAAAAACAAGTTCTAACTATTCACCATTCTCCTTAAAGTTCATGTTGGTCTGTGATCCCATTAGGGGGATTATTTCTCACTTCCTGGCTCTGTGACACCCATATGAGAAATCAGGAGCTGCAGTTGTCACCAGAAAAAAAAAAAGATAATGACAGCAATACAAAACATTATCAGAAGTTCTAACTATTTAATACTATGCTATTTTTTTTTTGTTTGTTTGTTTGTTTTGCTTCTGACCCCATTGCGGAGATTTACACTCACTTCCTGTCACACCCATATAGGAAAACTGAGGGGAGGGTTGTCACTGGGACCGGAAGTCACACACAGCAAACAGAAGCACTCATTGAAGTTCTAACGCTGCACCGCTAAAATGTGCTTTTGTCTGTGACCCCCATTGGGGAGATTTTTGCTCACTTCCTGTCTTTGTGGCGCCCATGCAATTGAATGGGTGTTTCCCTGGATCAAAAGATACAGACTACAACAAAAAAAAAAAAAAGCAAACATTGTTAGAAGTTCCAACCTCTCACTGTTCTGCTGAAAATGTGTTTTCTGTTTGTGACCCCATAGGGGGAGATTTTTGCTCACTTCCTTTTTCGGTGACACCCATACAAAGAATTTGAGGGTGGTTCTTTAACCTGGATCAAAATGTACAGACAACACACACAAAACAAATATTGTTAGAAGTTCCAACCCTTCCCGGGTCTGCTAAAAAAAATAAGTGTTTTCTGTCTGTGACTCCATAGGGGAAATTTTTGCTCACTTCCTGTCTTTGTGGCACCTATGCAATTGAATAGGGGTTTCCCTGAATCAAACGATACAGACTGCAAAAAAATATTGTTAGAAGTTCAAACTTCTCGTTGTTCTGCTAAAATGTGTTTTCTGTCTGTGACCCCATAGGGGAGATTTTGGCCCACTTCCTGTCCCTGTGACACCTGTACAAGAAATGGGGGGGGGGGGGGAGGGAGCTGTTGTCACCTGGACAAAAAGTACAGGCAGTAATAAAAATAAATACAGAAGTTCTGAGTGCTGTTCCTACGATTCCTATAGCACCTCTATGGAGCTCTACACAATCAGAGATTACATAGAATCAGAATTGCTGATTTTCCACTGCTGACTACTCTGTAACCCTTCTATATGGATTCAGTTTTCACTGCAACACTGTGATCTTGTGACAGATTTTCTTTAGGAGCGTTCCCCCAAAAAAAAAAAAACACCAAAACAATCGCTCTTGCAACGTCATAACTTCCTAATGACACCCCAAATCTGTCTGGCAGACAACATTTTTTTTTGCATGGCACAGCGGGCGAGAAAATGCACCAAAAAGGGGCATTACAAAGACATGCGAAGCTCACTGCCAAAATAAGGGGCAGGAGGGACTTTGTGGCACACAGGATAATCCATTCCAATGGGGGGGGGGGGGGGGGGTGGGCTGCCCAGAGCTGTCATGTGACAAACGCACTCACACTAAAATAAAGGACAGTTTAAAAAAAAAAAAAACGCAGAAGCACATGGTACAGGTGTGTATGGGGGCATTAAAGAGGAACTCTGTCATATTTTATTGTAGATTAGAGTATGAAAAAGTTTGAATCTCCGTTATGTATTGCTGTGTGTCCCCATTAGGGAGATTTCCCCTCACTTCCTGTGCCTGTGACACTCATACAGGAAACCCGAGGGTCCGATAACACAACAGGAAAAGAGGAAATCCTTCCAAAAAATCTGGTTCAGCTTCTCACCCCTCCTTCACTTTATCTAATACTGGAATGCTGGAGTTCTACTTTTAGGCCAGGGCAGTGGTGTATTTTGGTTTTGTGCTGCACTAAGGCAACACTAAAATAGCCCCCCCCCCCCCCACCGCCCCTCCTGTTTAACAGACACCCCTTCTACAGAGGGGAAAAAAGAGAGAGAAAAAGAGAGAGAGAAAAAAGAGAGAAAAGAGGGAAAAGGAGAGCGAGAGAAAAAGAGAGAGGAGAAAAGAGAGAAAAAGAAAAGAGATAAGAGAAGAGAAAGAGAGAGAGAAAAAAAAGAGAAAAAAGAGAGAAAGGAAAGAAAAAAAGAGAGAGAGAAAAGAGAAGAAGGAAAGAAAAAAAGAGAGAAAAAAAGAGAAAAAGAGAAGACGAGATAGAAATAAAGAGAAAAAATAGAAAAAGAGAGAACGAAAAGAGAGTAAACAGAGAAAAAAGAGAGAGAGAGAGAAAAATAAAAAAAGAGAGAGAGAAAAAAGAGAAAAGAGAGAAAAAAGAGAAAGAAGAAAGAAAAAGAGAGAGAAAAAGAGAGAGAGAAAAGAGAGAAAAAATAGAGAGAAAAAGAGAGAAAGAAAAGAGAGTAAAAATAGAAAAAGGAGAGAGAAAAAGGAGAAAAAAAGAGAAAAAAAAGAGAGAGAAAAAGAGAGAAAGAAAAGAGAGTAAAAATAGAAAAAGGAGAGAGAAAAAGAGAGAAAAAGGAGAAAAAAGAGAAAAAAAAGAGAGAGAAAAAGAGAGAAAGAAAAGAGAGTAAAAAGAGAAAAAAAAGAGAGAAAGAGAAAAAGAGGGAAAAATAGAAAAAGAGAAAAAGATAGAGAGAAATTGAGAGAGAGAAAAAAAAAGAGAAAAAGAGAAAAAAAAGAGAGAGAAAAGGGGGGAGAAAGAAAGAGAGAGAGATGCTCCTCCATCCCCCTATACGAAACCAGGATGTTTCCTCTATCGGCCCCCCAGAAAAATACCAACCAAGGCAAGCGCCTTCTTTGCTTCATGGTAAATACCCCCCCCCCTCAAGAACATTCTAAGTAAAAGCTTTCCATTTTCATTCCATATTGTATTCTATATCCACTGATGTCATCACTGCCTTCTCTATGAAATGCAGGCAGACTGTGACTGGTGGGAGGGGCATCACAGCACCCTGGCTCAGTACTCAACTCAGGAGCCCTCAGCAGTGGGCTGCCTCTTGGTAGGAGTCATACAAATATCAAATGATGGGTGGATGTCAGTCGGAAGGAGTAGGTGCTCCTAGGCAGGCTGTATTTGCACACAGGCCACCCTAGGCAACACTCACATGTGATTAAGAGCCTCCATGATGGTAAGCACTGCAATCCTATGAATGAAATGCGTGGGACAATCGGGCTGGGGAGGGAAGTGCTGGATGTTGCTGGATGGCCTCCAGCCAGAAAATGAGGTAGGCTCTGACTTGCCACAGTTTCTACTACGGGTGAGAAGTCATACATAAGGTTATGTAGTTAAAACCAAACTAAGGCTATCGGACCCATAAAAAACAAAACAAGAGGCTAACAGGCCCATAAAAACCAAACCAAGGCTAACAAACCCATAACGAAACAAATGCTAATGAGCCAAAAAAAAAACATAAAAGCCAAACCAAGGCTAACAGGCCTATAAAAACAAACTAAGGCTAAAAGGTCCATAAAAACCAAACCAAGGTTAACAGGCCCATAAAAACCCAACAAAGGCTAACAGACCCGTAAAAACCCAACAAAGGCTAACAGACCCGTAAAAACCCAACAAAGGCTAACAGACCCGTAAAAACCCAACAAAGGCTAACAGACCCGTAAAAACCCAACAAAGGCTAACAGACCCATAAAAACCCAACAAAGGCTAACAGACCCATAAAAACCCAACAAAGGCTAACAGGTCCATAAAAACCCAACAAAGGCTAACAGACCCATAAAAACCCAACAAAGGCTAACAGGCCCATAAAAACCCAACAAAGGCTAACAGACCCATAAAAACCCAACAAAGGATAACAGGTCCATAAAAACCCAACAAAGGATAACAGGCCCATAAAAACCCAACAAAGGCTAACAGGCCCATAAAAACCCAACAAAGGCTAACAGGTCCATAAAAACCCAACAAAGGCTAACAGACCCATAAAAACCCAACAAAGGCTAACAGACCAATAAAAACACAACAAAGGCTAACAGGCCCATAAAAACCCAACAAAGGCTAACAGACCCATAAAAACCCAACAAAGGCTAACAGACCCATAAAAACCCAACAAAGGCTAACAGGCCCATAAAAACCCAACAGAGGCTAACAGACCCATAAAAACCCAACAAAGGCTAACAGACCCATAAAAACCCAACAAAGGCTAACAGGCCCATAAAAACCCAACAAAGGCTAACAGACCCATAAAAACCCAACAAAGGCTAACAGACCCATAAAAACCCAACAGAGGCTAACAGGCCCATAAAAACCCAACAAAGGCTAACAGACCCATAAAAACCCAACAAAGGCTAACAGACCCATAAAAACCCAACAAAGGCTAACAGACCAATAAAAACACAACAAAGGCTAACAGGCCCATAAAAACCCAACAAAGGCTAACAGGCCCATAAAAACCCAACAAAGGCTAACAGGTCCATAAAAACCTAACAAAGGCTAACAGACCCATAAAAACCCAACAAAGGCTAACAGACCAATAAAAACACAACAAAGGCTAACAGGCCCATAAAAACCCAACAAAGGCTAACAGGCCCATAAAAACCCAACAAAGGCTAACAGGTCCATAAAAACCTAACAAAGGCTAACAGACCCATAAAAACCCAACAAAGGCTAACAGACCCATAAAAACCCAACAAAGGCTAACAGGTCCATAAAAACCCAACAAAGGCTAACAGACCCATAAAAACCAAAGGTAGGCAAATGGGCTCAAAATACCAAAATACAAAGAAAATCTTAACAGATTCATGAAAACCAGACCAAGACTAACAGCTCCAAAAAACCAAATGAAGACCAACAGGCCCATAAGAAGCAAACTAAGGTTAACAGGCCCTAAATAAACAGGTTAACAGAGGGGGTATATTACAGAGCCGATTGAAGAACCAAAGTAGGTATCAGCTGAGGCCTGGACATCCACCTTGTAAAACCTAAACATCTCTATAGAAGGCCAGGTGGCAGCCTTGGACATCTTTAAAACAGACTGATGCTGAAAAGCTCAAGAGGCCTACCAACCAAGTGGAATATATCCAAAATGGACAACGTGGAACCTCGTCTGTGAGAGAATAGTCTTCAATGATAAGTTGACGAATCCACTTAGTAATGGTTGAATGGGAAGCAGGTTGCCCCCGTAGAGGACGCTTCAGAAATGACAGAGAGTCAGATTGTCATAAGGAAGCTGTAGCTGAAAGATAAAGTCAGATAGCACTTACCACGTCCAAACAATGGTGAGAAAAGAGAAAAAAAAAGTAAAGAAACAAGACTTTGGGCCTTAAAAGACCCTTGCCTTGTATTACAAGAAAGGGTTCCTTGCGGAATAAGGCCACCAGTTCAGAAGCTCTTCTCACAAAAGAGATGGTAGCGAGAGAGACAACATCGCAAGCACAGGTAGACAGAGGAATATATTTAATAGGTTCAAAAGATGGTGTTTAAAGAACCCACAAAAACAGATTTAGATGACATGGAGAACACACAGAAGGAAAAATGTGCGCAATAAAATGTACAAAGACTTTCACTAATGAGTAGAGGTAAACAGTCTCGGAAAAAGAATCACCAAGGCTGAGATTTAAAACTTGATGGCATTCAAGACATAAGCGTTATCCAGTCTAGACTAGAAAAAAAAAAACAGGATTCATCATACAGAGTACTTTCAGGTATGAAATTTCTGGGTTTTGCGTCAAGAGAACTATATGTTTTCCAGTTGCAATGGTAGACTTTGCGTGAAGCTGCTTTCCTAGCTTTGAAGAGCATAGGGATAAACAAATCTTAGCCCTTGTACACACGGTCGGAGAATCCGTCGGAATGTGTCCTATCGGACCGTGTCGTCAGATAATCCGACTGTGTGTTGTATGCATCGGACTGATTCCGTCCGAATATCCGTCGGACCCAATTTTCCAACATGTTGGAAATATTTCCCGACCAACTGGTTCGATCGGACATACTCCGATCATGTGTAGGGAATTTTGATCAGACCAAGTGCCACGCATGCTCAGATCAAATTCCTACATCAAAGCTATTGGCTACTAGCCTGAATGTAGTCCCATCGTAACGAAATTACGTCATCACGTTCTAAAAGATCGGATTTTTCGACAACTTAGTCCGACCGTGTGTATGCAAGAGTTTCGGACACAATCCGTCGGACTAAATCCGACGGATTTGGTTGGCAGAATCTCCGACCGTGAGTACAGGGGCTTACAGTCCCCTGTCCCTCAGGACCTGGGCTTCAAAGGCCAACAACTGAGAGGCAGGGTAGTAAATGGTTCTTTGGGACAGAAGATCTGGACAAACTTGGAGGGTCAATGAACGGTCAGCCTGCCAAGAGTAGGACAAAGTCCAAGAACCACGTCCTCGCAGGTCAGTTCAGTGCAATGAGAATCACCAAAATCCAGTTTGATCATGCAGAGCAGACAAGGAAGGGGCTCCAGAGTAGGGAAGGCATACAGATCAGATTGATTCCAAGGAGTCACCAGAGAGTCCACTGCGAAGGTGGACTTCAGACATTGAAGACTGAGAACATTCACCTGCCAATCGTCCACACCTGGATTGTACATGGGTGTGCATTGGACAGGGACAGAACGTGAAGTTTTGCCCAAGTCATAATCTAGCTTGCTCCCGTTTGAGCTGCCAGACTTCTGGTTCCTCCTTGATGGCTGATATATACCACTGCTGTGGCATTGTCCTAATGAATCTGAGTGGGATGTCCTTTCATTCAAGAGATTCAGCATTGCATTGACAACTGAATCACTAAATTCTAGGATAATGATAGGGAGAAGATCTTTCTCCGGCGACCAAGTCCTATGTACTGAAAGGGTGTCTGGGACTCCTCCGCAGCATGATATGTTAGCATCAGTCATGAGAACATACCAGCAATGGAGCACCATCCCTCCCACTGATACCAGCAATGGAGCACCACCCCTCCCACTGATACCAGCAATGGAGCACCATCCCTCCCACTGATACCAACAATGGAGCACCATTCCTTCCACTGATGCCAGCAATGGAGCACCATCCCTCCCACTGATACCAGCAATGGAGCACCATCCCTCCCACTGATACCAGCAATGGAGCACCACCCTCCCAATGATACCAGCAATGGAGCACCATCCCTCCCACTGATACCAGCAATGAAGCACCACCCTCCCAATTATACCAGCAATGGAGCACCATCCCTCCCACTGATACCAGCAATGGAGCACCATCCCTCCCACTGATACCAGCAATGGAGCACCATCCCTCCCACTGATACCAGCAATGGAGCACCACTCTCCCACTGATACCAGCAATGGAGCACCATCCCTCCCACTGATACCAGCAATGGAGCACCATCCCTCCCACTGATACCAGCAATGGAGCACCACCCTCCCAATGATACCAGCAATGGAGCACCATCCCTCCCACTGATACCAGCAATGGAGCACCACCCTCCCAATGATACCAGCAATGGAGCACCATCCCTCCCACTGATACCATCAATGGAGCATCATCCCTCCCACTGATACCAGCAATGGAGCACCATCCCTCCCACTGATACCAGCAATGGAGCACCATCCCGCCCACTGATACCAGCAATGGAGCACCATTCCTCCCACTGATACCAGCAACGGAGCACCATCCCTCCCACTGCCTCCTCCTAAAGCCTCAAGGACAGTTAACTGACTCTTTGTTTAGAAAGTTTGGAGACCCCTGGTCTATGCTGATGGGAGGGGCTCCTGATCAGTAACGGCTGGTGCTAAACTTTTTTGGCGAGGTCGGCAAACAAACCCTTCCCCTGGTCCACACTCAGCCCTCCACGGTGACAGTGACTAGAGATCTGTTACCCTAACACTGGCACTCAGCCCTCCACAGATTCTATGGCTTCTTCGGCTTCTCCTCCCGGTCAACCCAATCCACCTCCTGTCCTGATTATCCGGGAGGAGAAGTCCAGACCAGTGGACCAGATCAGGATTTTCCTGACTCCATTGCTGGACTTGTCACCCACCATTCCAGAGCAAGCATGGTTTTGTGGGCCTGGTAGATATGACGGTCCAGAGACTGAGCTGTCTTGTTCCATGCAACCAGAATGTTGAGTGCAATTGGCAAAATGGCATTGCCTCAAAAGATGCCACCCTTAAGTTCAGAATTATAATGCAAAAGCGGAGGGTTGATCGGCTAGTGGACAACAGAGTCCAAACATGGGAGTGGAGGATATGAATATTGTCCTGAGGGAGGAAAACTTTGGACAGAACCAGGTTCAGGCCCAGCTATTCCAAGCAATGATACGGTTCCAACGCCGACTGGAGATTGAGAGTCCATCCGTATCTCTTCGTTCATTCTACTGGTCACAGTGTGGTATGTACCGTACATTTTAAAAATGTAACAAGAGTTAATATAATGAAAGCAAATTATTTAACATGCATCTAAATCCAAGAACTAAAAAGCAATGGAAAATGTTATACTTACCTGACAATAATTTTCCTTTCCTGATGCATTAGCATGACAGCATACATGTATGGCTTAGGCTCTGCCCCTCACCCAATCAGGACTGCTTATACTATATTTAAATAAGTCGCCTCCCCCTAAGTTGCATTATCGTAATGATACTCAAATGCGAAACCCACAAGGGAGGGACCTGTGTGCTGTCATGCTTATTCATCAGGAAAGGAAAATTACCGTCAGGTAAGTATAACATTTTCAGTTTTCCTGCTACAAGCATGACAGCATAGACTTATGAGATGTAGCACACCTATAAAACCACAAGGGAGGACCATGCTTTTTTTTTTTTTTTCATTCAACTCTTCCGTTCATCTTATGCCGCGTACACACGATCAAACAATCGGGTGGAAAAGTCCGGCAAACTCAAGTCCGCCGGACAATCCCCCCGTGTGTAGCCTCCGGCGGACTTTTTTTACCCGAAAGTACGGCAGACTTAGAAAGTAGTTTTGCACTCCAATCTTCCGCCGGACTTGCATTTCGGCGGACAATCCGGCCGTGCGTATGCCAGTCCGCCGTACTTTTGAAATGAACGGACTTTTCCCGCCCGGAGAAAAGTCAGCTCATTTTGAGCACGTCTCCAGGTAGGCGGGGCCCGCTAAGGATGCGTCGCTGGCCCCGTCACCTGGTATGGAGCTAAAGGGGAACCCCAACGCCGAAAAAAATCGGCGTGGGGGTCCCCCCCAGGTCCACATCAGACCCTTGTCTGAGCACGTTACCCGGCCAGCAAGGAAAGGGGGGGACGAGCGAGCGCCCCCCCCCCCCTCCTGAGCCGTACCAGGCCGCGTGCCCTCAACATGGGGGGGTGCCACCCCGAAGCACCTTGTCCCCATGTTGATGAGGACAAGGGCCTCTTCCTGAGAACCCTGGCTGTTGGTTGTCAGGGTCTGCGGGCGGGGTGCTTATCGGAATCCGGGAGCCCCCTTTGATAAGGGGGCCCCCGGATACCGCCCCCACCCTATGTGAATGAGTATGGGGTACAATGTACCCCTACCCATTCACCTGTAAATAAAAGTAAAAAAAAACACAACACACAAGGGTTAAAATAGTTTATTGCACAGCTCCGGGGGTCTTCCGTCTTCGGGGGTCTTCTCGCTGGACTCCTCCGCTATCTCCTGCTAGCTCTTTTACTAGCGGAGGAGCCCGGCATTCTTCTTTGCCGCCGCCCTCTTCTTCCGACTTCGGGGGTCTTGTCCCCCTCTTCGGTTCTTCTTGCCGGGCCACCGCGCCTTCTTCTAGCTCTTTTACAGGCGGTGGCCCGGTCTTCTGTCACCACCGTCGCCGCCGCTCGCTTGTCCCCCCCTTTCCTGGCCGGCCGGGTAGCGTGCATGGACAAGGATCTGATGTGGATCTGGGGGGGACCCCCATGCCAAATTTTTCAGCGTTGGGGTTCCCCTTTAAGTCCTTTAAGTCCATTTCAGGTGGCGGGGCCAGTGACGCATCCTTCGCGGGCCCTGCCTACCTGGAGACGTGCTCAAAATGAACGGACTTTCCTCCGCGTGTGTGGGCGAGTCCGTTCATTTCAAAAGTACGGCAGATAGTCCGGCAGACTTAGTACGCCGTATTAGTCCACTGAAAAAGTGCTGTGTGTGGGCAAGTAGCCCGTTCAGAAAGTCCAGCGGACAGTCCGGCGGGAAGTCCGCCAGACTAAGTCCCCTGGATAGTCGGCTACGTGTGTACGTGGCATTAGTCTCAACCTGCTTCAAAATCATAGTAGCAAATATATATACCTTGAATGTGGTATTTTCTCTCACTTAAATTTTTTTTTTTTTGCCCCTTGGGCTGAAAACTAGGCTTCTCACAGTATACAATGTTTACCAAGTATTATCCCATCCAACCAATCCCCCCCGCCCACAACCCACCCTCGGTTTCTCCAAATATCTAAGATCCTACCCTTTCGGCCCTGAGTCATATTATACTACTGCGGCCATCCTTTCGGCGTATCTCTTGTATTTTTCCAAGTCTTTCCATCTCTTTACAAACCCCACTTCACCAATTTCTCCATTAAACTTTAAATACTCGAGGTTGCAGATTTTATTAATGTTACAAAATCAACTTTTCAAAGAGGGACTTTTTGGATTTTTCCACATCTGAGGAATTAAACTCTTTGCTGCATTTAATAAGCAAGGTATCAGTGTTTTCCTATATTGTTTAATGGGCAACGTAGCTCCGTGAAGCAAACACGCCCTTGGCTCTTCTGGTATTTTTAAGACGGTAATTTCCTCAGTTGTTAATATTACCGCTATCCAGAATTCTTTAATTTTAGGGCATGTCCACCATATATGGATCATAGATCCTATTTCTGAACATCCTCGCCAGCATAAATTAGAGGCCTCTCTTTGACAATGGTATGCTTTGTCTGGGGTTAAATACCACCGAGCCATACATTTGCAGTTCACTTCCAATAAACTACAATCTGGTGAAATTGCATGCGGCATCCTTAATATTTTATACACTTCGGCCTCTGTGCTACCTGTGCCAATCTCTTCATCCCATTTTTTTATATATGGGGGGGGGGGGGCTCCGATATTTTAAATCCCATCAAAATGTTATAAATCTTCGAAATTCCTCTTTTTCCGTCCGTCGCCACACACTCAAATGGACACAGACTGTCTGCCGACCTGATCGGATAGGGTAGGGATTCCACAAAGTGTTTCAACTGTGCATACCTTCACCAATTTATATCTAACACCTCTTTTTTAATCCTAAATTCCTGAAAAGTACATATTTTACCTTTACTTATAATATCTTTTAGATGTGCCTCCTTGTTCTTAAGCCACCCGCCCTAAAAACTTTCTTTCCCTGGTGCAAAATAATCAGTGTCGCATAATGGTATTGGTGGGGAATTATAATCTCATTTTTGTTTTTTATGGATCCTATCCCATGTTGCAATTGCTATCCGAGTGATCGTGTGTGTGTGTGTCCTTCTAACTCTCTGAAATGTGGTGGAATCCATATCACTTTACCAAAATAGACTTTACTAATCCCATTTTCTAATTTAACCCATCTTTTTTCTTTATTATTTTTTACCCATTCCACCACGCGTGCCAATAGGATTGAGTGATAATAAGATTTAATATCGGGCACCCCAAGGCCCCCTTGCGTCTTATCTCTTGAAAGAAATCCCAGACTTATTTGTGGCTTTTTATGTTTCCAAATAAACCTGCGGAATAACAAATTACATTTTTTAAAGTATAATTCAGGAATCGGGATTGGAATCATTTGTATTTTATATAATATTTTAGGTAGTATTATCATCTTCAGACAATTTATCCTGTTAATCCAGGATCTTTGTCTGGAGGCAATAATATTTAACTCGGTTTTTATATCATTCATTAATGGGATAAAATGTTGTTGGTACATCGTTTCGTATGTAGGTGTTATTTTAACCCCCAGATACTTAATTTCCTTGTCCCTCCCGATAAATGGGAAAACCTGTTTGAGCGTGGCATACTTCCTTTGGGGCAACATTTATATTTAAAATTTCTGATTTTGAGGGATTCATCTTAAAATGTGAAACTTCGCCGTACATTTTTAAGATGAGCATTAAGTTGGGAAGGGTTGTCTTAGGTCTGGAAACATAAAACAAAATATCATCGGCATATGCCGCTATTTTGAGTGCGTCATTGTCGATCTGCAATCCCGTAATATCTGGGTTCGATCTTATCCCGGCCAACAAAGGTTCCATTGTTAAGATAAATAGTAAGGGGTACAAGGGGCAGCCCTGCTCCGTCCCATTAAACATTTCAAAGGGGTGCAATAGAGACCCGTTTATTTTAACCCTCGCTGTGTGATGTTTATATAGGGCATATATCCAACTTAAAATCTTAGGGCCAACCCTAAATACCTCCAGAGAGCTTTGCATGAATCCCCAGTCTATTCTGTCAAACTCTTTTTGGGCGTCTATAGACAGTAGTAGCCCTGGGGATCCACTCTCTTTCAGTTTGTGTATAACCAAAAGGGTTCTAATGCCGTTATCCCTACTCTCCCTACCAGGGACAAATCCCACTTGGTCTGTATGCACCAGATCATTCATTACTGACTTCATTCGGTTAGCTAGGATCTTTGCAAACAATTTTACATCGGCATTCAGTAGGGAGATGGGCCGATAGCTAGAACACAAAGAGGGGTCTTTTCCTTCTTTGGGGATAATAGTGGTCTCAGCCTCAAGCGCTTCCCGTCGGATTTCCCAGTCTACGCCTATTCCATTCATAACAAGAAGTGTTTTAACCAACATATCATTAGATTCATTTAGAACTGAAGTCCATTCCCCTGCTTCCAATGCTGATTGATTAACTTTGCAATAGGAAAAAAAGGGTTTGTAGTATATGAACCTGGTTGGTAGCCTGTAAACTTCTGAATTTTTGCCCATGAGTACACCACCTGTCTGGTAAAGTGAGCTATGTACTAGATTGAGTAAATAATTTTCATTCTATAAGCCCCTCAGGCTACTTTGACCCGAGAAAATGCCATGGACAGTGATACTGTCAGGCCTGAAGACACCACTGTCTGACCTTCTAGAGAAGGTCCACTTCCATGTATTTCATCCACATAGAATCCATTACCCCAGCTTGTGGTGACGCAGACATTTCAGTTTGGACATGCTGGAAGGATGATGTCTTGACCCAGAAGCAAGGATGCAGACCTTCGTCTGGTGCTGGATAGGCTTGTGCAATTCGTTTCGTAATGAATCGAAATTTGGCCGAATTTTGCATCTTTCGGACATTCGGATGCATCCGAATGTCCGAATAAAAAAATAACAAATTACAACGAATACGAAAGAAATATAACGAATGAATTCGAATGAATTCGACATGATTCAAAATTATTTCTACCGCATTCGAAATTATTTCAACTGTATTCGAAATTATTTCAACTGCATTCGACATTATTTCAACCACATTCGAAAATATTTTGTGGCCCGAATTTAGGGCCATGTATCTCGGAGTCACTTGGTGCTAGACACTTCAAATTTGGATATGTTGTAATGCTAGTATTATTGTGTTTGTATACCAAATTTGTTTTTTTTAGCTATAAGTGACCCCGAGATATGTGGCCCCAAAATCGGGTCGCATTCGAAATTATTTCAGCATGATTCGACATTATTTCAACCGCATTTGAAAATATTTTGTGACCCGAATTTAGGGCCATGTATCTCGGGGTCACTTGGTGCTAGACACTTCAAATTTGGATATGTTGTAGTGCTAGTATTATTGTGTTTGCATGCCAAATTTGGGGTTTCTAGCTATAAGTGACCCCGAGATATGTGGCCCCAAAATCGGGTCGCAAATTGTTATTAGTTAGAGCAGAGAATAACATTTTGCGAATTTGGTTGAAATATTTTCTAATGTGGCCGATTTTTCGAATTCGGTAGAAAACTAAACGAAATCTGAAAACGAATTTAAGGAAGTTAACGAATATAACTAAATGAAATTAATGAATTAACGAATTAAAACGAAACGAAACTAAACAAATTTTTTTCTTTTGCACATGTCTAGTGCTGGAGAAGAGGAAACCAGAGCTAATTTGTTTGATTATGGTTGCAAAAAAGGTAGTTTACTACCTGGATATCTGAATGCCTTCTCCCAGATGTGATCGGCTTAAGAAATACTGCTTTAGTGTCAGTGAACCTATTCAGGAAGTCTTGTTCAGAAGAATGGAAGAGTGGGACAACCTTCCCAACACTAGTTGTACTGCAAGTTCTAAAGGGGAAAGAACAAACTGTACCGGCCTCTTGGAATTGGTTTCCCCAAGATGTGCGGTGGTCACGAAGTAAGGACGCGACCAAGACTTGACTACCGCTTAATCCCTTATCTTGGCTTACTTGCAGATATCTTAATCTTTACAGCTGGGAGCAGAGGATTCCATCCTTAAATTCTGCGGGATTTCCCATGTTCTAGACTGTCCGTTTGTGAACACAGTCCTTTTAACTCCTGTTAATTTCCTTTGCAAAATGGTCAGACCTCAAAACCATATTCTGTTAGTGTCTCAAATTAACATACATGTGTTTTTTTGCTTCCCTTGCTCTTTTCCAAATTTGTAGCAAATGTTTATGTTTTATGTGTTTTGTTAATAATTTGTTTTGCAGATGCATGCTCAATCCAAGTAATGCACTTTACACTCCCCCCTCCCCCCCCTCCCCCTATACAATTTTCATGCAGCATATTTCCCAGCTGCAGCTTAACATGGCTGATTGGCATGGAAAAACAAAAAAAGTGTGATTTATCTAAAAGCTACTTTTCTGGTCCCTTCATGGTAGCATATGCATGGATTGTGCGTATGCTGCCATGGATACGCACCAGGAAAGGAAAATTACAGAGAGGTTAGTATTCAATTTTCCATTTTAGCACAGAGGTTCTCAGCCTCAGTCCTCAAGTACCCCCGACAGGACATGTTTTGGGAATTTATCTTAGCTAAAATAGTTGTCCAAAATACCATGCCATTGACCAAGATGAAGGAAAACCTGAAAACATGGCCTGTTGGGGGTACTTTAGGACAAGGTTGAGAAGCACTGATTTAGAGCACTGAGCTAAAATCTAGCTCAACCAATCCTATTCTAATTGTGGGCATTTGAGGGAAACCAAGTGAGTGTTAGAACCCCTGCTTGTCTTTTTTAGGTTGGACTTTCTATCCCTTTTCTGAAAATTGGCTTCAATTCCTGTCACAGCCAAATGGGAAGTGAGGGTAAAACCCTACCAATGTCTTTCCTTTGGGACACACAATCTAACTAGTGTCCCCATTAGGCAAATTGTACACCCCAAATTATTAGTTATTTGGGGGTTTATTAAAGTTAAATCCACTCTGCAATACAAGTGTACCCGCTGTAAATCTGAGGGGAAACACTGGTGATTTTATCATCCAATCATGTAAAAGCAAAGATGCAGTTTTTTTATTTTCATTGCATGCCCCCCTCAGATCTCCAGCAACTGCACTCCAAGTGCACTTGTTGTGCAAAGTGGATTTGCCTTTAGTAAATAAACCCCAAAGTTCAAGATACCTAATAATTTGGGGAGTACACAGAAAAATGCAAGATTGCAATTTATCTAATGGGGAAACAATTTAGATTGACCTGTGTGTCCCCAAGGAAAGACACTGGTAGGGTTTTACCCTCACTTCCTGTTTGGCTATGTGATAAGAAGTGAATAAATTTGAAGGAGAAACTGGCAAAATTTGGGAGGTGTCTTCATCCTATCAGGGGTGCAGACATCCCCAAAAACTGACAAGACTTCTACACTCTATCCCCAAGAAGAATTAAGAAAGGATTTAATTTAGTTTAACTTTGCAAAGACACATTCCTAAGTTCAATTGTGATGCATGTCAATGGCCCATTTAGACCTTGTTTAATAGAAAACACCAGTTGCCTTTCACTAGAAACATTTGTTAGGCCAGTCCTGGAAATCTGCATCTCCTTTACTATTAATTTCCATATTCTATTTCCATTCTGTGTGTGTGCGCAGGTATGTACCCGTGGCACATATCTGATTCCCGGAAGCAGTGGCCAGCACACAGGAATGACATCACGCCTCTCCAGGAAGTTGCTTGTACTGCTGCTAATATCTTCCCACCACCATGCCCGGCTCACTATTCTCTGAGGAAGAGATGATCCTTATTTGCAAATGAAGATAATTTTTGATTTATTTTTACATGGGGTGGTGTTTGTGTGGGTCATGTGTGTATATCTAAATGATTTGGCCTCAAAACACACACTACTTCCTGTGTACGAATTCACTTCCGGGCCAATGTATATTGCTTCCTGTTTCAGTGTGTGTGTGTATATATATATATATATATATATATATATATATATATATATATATATATATATATATATATATATATATATATATTAGACATGTGCGCCGTCAAAAAATTGTTTTGTTTTGTTACGTTTTGTTGTATTAAAATGAATTCGTATTTCATAATTTGTGTCCGAAATTCAATTCGACTATGCCTTTTATTCCTTTTTATAACAAATTAGCTATAAAATCAGCTGAAAATACACATCATGCTTTTTCTCGTAGACTCAATGGAGATATACGGAACTGGATACAGGAAATATGTTTCTGAAGACGATCAACTATTATATATATTATGCAAAAGATTTTCTATATTAGTGAATGTTCTAGATAGTATTAGTGCAATATCTGCGACTTTGTGTTTTGTACAGATCCTTTTTTGGTTTGATTATTATAGATACATTCTGTGTTTTTTTGATTGATATTTTTTTTATTTTGTTTTTCTTTTTGCAATTTTTTGCCGTTATTTATGATTTCACATGTGTTCATTTATTTTTTCACGAATTGTTTTGTTTTTCCTATACTGTGTGTGTATACTACTGTTATATACCGATTGTCTAGCTATGTGATTGACTTCCCTATCGGGGGGTTAATGAACATGAGGCTTACAATTAATAAATTGGGTGTGACACCTGTGGGGTTACACCCTGGGTTGGGATAAAGTCATATCATTATTCAACAGAAGGTTACACACAGCCCGACTAGCCTGATGAAGAAAAGTGATTTTTGGAACTGTGCAGTAGCAGCATATTGGCATTACAAGTTTGTATTTTCCGAACACATGTGAAATCATAAATAATGCCAAAAAATTGCAAAAAGAAAAACAAAATAAAGAAAATGCCGCCTAGTCATGTCTGTGAATGTCAGAGTTTTACAATGCCTCATGGGATGCGGAGTTCCGCAACAGCTGGAGAGCCGTAGCCTGAAGATTCCTGATGACTCTAGCATGTCTTGAAAAAAGGTGTTTTTTTCATGTGCCTTGTATAATGCCCAAGAAATATCGTTTTGGAAAATACAAGAGGGTCATGGCACGTCTACATTCCAAATTTGGCACTTAAGATGGTCATGCACTATGCAATTTGATTATCCATTCTCTGTACAACTCGATATTTAGGCAAAATAGGTAATAGGAAGACGCACTTGAACAATTCATTCAAATTATAGGACATCAAACAAGCTCTTGCACTAAATATAACTTATGTAAGATCGAACTGATTGCAGTGTATGGTCACCTTTAACCACTTGCCGCCCGCCATATAGCAGAATGACGACGGCAAAGTGGTTTCAATATCCTGACTGGGCGTCATATGGAGATATATGGTCTGACACCCGGCAACTACGATCTTGGTAAAGAGTCTCTGACAGAGACTCTTTACCACGTGATCAGCCATGTCCAATCACGGCTGATCACAGTGTAAATAGGAAAAGACGTTGATCGGCTTTTCCTCACTCGCGTCTGTCAGACACGAGTAGAGGAGAGCCGATCAGCTGCTCCTCTGACAGGGGGTCTGTGCTGATCGATTATCAGCGCAGCCCCCTCCCCGAGGATGCCCACACTGGACCACCAGGGACGCCACCAGACCACCAGGGATGCCCAGCACCAGGTATGCCACCCTAGACCACCAGGAATGCCAGTCAGTGCCCACAATGGATGCCAATCAGTGCCCACAATGGGCATCACTGATTGGCATGCATTATTGTTTGGCACTGATTGGCTTCCAACTGTACACTACAATGCCACCTATCAGTGCCCATCCGTGCCGCCTATCAGTGTCCATCCATGCCGCCTATCAGTGCCCATCCATGCCTCCTACCAGTGCCCATCCATGCTCATCTCTGCCGCCTATACATGCCCATCCGTGCCACCTATCCATGCCCATTTGTGCTGCCTATCCATGCCAATCTGTGCCACCTATCAGTGCCTATTTGTGCCACCTATCAGTGCCTATCTGTGACGCATATCAGTGCCACCTATCAGTGCCTATCAGTGCCACTTCATTGGTGCCACATCACCAGTGCCCATCAGTGCCGCTTTATCAGTGCCCATCACTGCAGCCCTGTCAGTGCCCATCAGTGAAGGAGAAAACTTACTTATTTACAATGTTTTGTAACTGAAAAAAAAAAAACATATTTATTTTTCAAAATTTGAGGTCTTTTTTTATTTGTTTAGCAGAAAATAAAAATCCCAGAGGCGATCAAATACCACCAAAAGAAAGCTCAATTTGTGGGAACAAAATGATAAAAATTTAGTTTGGGTACAGTGTAGCATGACCGCGCAATTGTCATTCAAATTTCAACAGCATTGAAAGCTCAAAATTGGTCTGGGCAGGAAGGTGTATAAGTGCCCTGTATCGAAGTAGTTAAAGATCAAGATCTGCAAATATTAATTTATTGGGTTTAGAAACACTTCTCTGTTCTTTATAATGTATTGAAAGATTGGGTAAAAAAAGAAAAGAAAAAAAAAACTATTTTCAAAGATATATTAGAAGTGATAGGAATGAGATTAGCATCAAAAGGGTTAATTAACTGAGAACACCTACTAAGTGCCTAACAAGACACATCGAATGAGATGAAATTAACCAATTGTATTGGGTGTGTGCTATTATCTATGAGAAAACTGCAGTTATCCGAGTGACAGTTGCAGTTTACATATGCAGGCATTATCGCCATTTGCGCTTCAATGTGCACCGGTTCGCATGTTCAATGACTTTTCCGGGGCACCAATTAATGTATAAACTGGGGCAGTCCATTCTTAGTAAATCACCCCCTTTTTCCTCCACTGGACTAAGTCATTGACCTTGAACTAGGAGGTCACTGAGGTGAATACCAAGAAAGTGAATAGACTTTGATGATTGGTATGCCTGGAAACCGATGAAAGCTGACAAGATTAACTATCCTTAACCACCATCATAAACGAGACTTGTCTCATATGTGGGGTAATCTTCCTTGGAATAGGAAGCAAATCTTCCACTACCTTTAGAAGGCCTGATTATGATGTTCTCAATCTTCCTGTGCGTCTAACCGACTGCATGGGTTACTGCAGACTACCTCTCGACCATTTGAGACCATGGGATACAAACAGATGGGATAGAGCTAGGACTTGCCTCCAAATAAGGAACTAATACTGCCACCCTCTGTGAGGACAACTCTACAGTATTCTCCAGAATGTCTAAAATGTCACTATTATAATAATGAGATTAGTTGACCTTCCCCAGTTGATGATCTGTCCAAATTTGATCTGAGTCTGAATCAGGATTTGCCAGGACCCGGAGGATGTTGAGCCACCCGCAGCTGTTGTCCACATAAGGAACCTGTAGCCCATGCTTCTGTAAGATGGCCAGTACTGGTAGCAATGTTATGGAAAATGTCTTGAGTATGTGGAGAGGTCAAAGGTTGTTGAATGAACCCTAAGTGAAACTCTCAAAAGTTTGGGTGTACCGACGTATGAATGTACACATCAGCTAGATCTAGAGAAACTGTAGCTGCTTTATCTGATGGCTTGAGTGATTTTTATCAATGACTCCATATGACGTTTTTGGATCGTGATCCTTCATTCCATATGTTGCCTAAATCTGCTTTCTGACTAAAGAACAATGGACTGATGGTTCCTGTTGGGCAAGATTTGGTAACATTTGCTTAAAGACTTGATTGCTCTAAAGAACCATACCCATGGGAACCATGGGAATTAGAGGAGTTGGAAGAGTGGAAAGAAATTCCATTGACTTCCTTACTGAACAAAGTACAACTTGCCAGCACACCAGGAATCTTCTGTTGTTGTCCCAAGGTTTTGTTGCAGACAGATCACGTCACAAAGACAAGTGCTGCACTGGCTCCACTGATCCTGAGCCTCCTGCCCAAATTTGCATTCATTTCTGCAATATAACACCTACTGGGCACATTTGAGTGAAAGGAACTTTGCTGGATCTTCCAATCTCTTCTCCAGCTCTTCTCAGGCCTTGTCACCAACTCTTGTTCTGGGCTTAGGGGACTAGCCTAAGGAATTAGTCCCTGATCACTGATTCCATTTTAAATCACATTTCATTTGACAGAAGAGGTATATGCAGTCAGTGGGTTAAGCCATAGGGCTTGAATTACCCCACAGAATAGTAGGAGGAACAGCCTGCTGCATCCATTGCAGTTGTACTGCCTCGCTGGTCACTCTAATTTCACTCATGGATCAAACACCACAGAGGCATAATACTGGCCAAGTTTGCCTTCAACTCATCTGCTGAGAACCAAATAGGCTTGGCTACTGAGGTGAACTCCAACGCAGGCCACACCTTAATCCCTAATGGTAGTATAAGCCTTAATTTCCAAATCCATATTGCTGTTCCCATGCCTCTGCAAAGGCTATTGCACCATCCGTTGGCAGACTGGCACTTCTGGCTAGTCTGAAGAAGATTACTTGGCTTGGCTAATTGCCTCTGCAGTAAAAGTTGAGTGAAATAAAATTGCTAAAATAAATATTATCTGAGGGTGGTTACAGATTCCCTCTATTTATTCCATATATGTATTCATTTGTCTATCCCTATACTAGCTATAGTTAGCTAGTCAATTAAAACTCTGATAATGTTACTGTTGATAGTACAATAATATAAGGTTAGCTACAATAACAAACACACTGCTTAATAAAACAACATCTTTTTTAATTCCCAAGAAAATAGGAAAATGCTAACATGAAAATATTATAGAACATATACCACAAGAACATAAAACATACTTATCGCAAGGTTGTCCCCTAGGCACAGTCTCATCAGCTGGGCTCAAGATGGTAACAGAGAGCTCTCTGTCTTGGTCAGCCTTTTTTAAACTTCAATCCTACACCATCCAGACCCAACCCCACTGTCAGCTCATCTAGAATTTTGACGAATCAAAGTATATACGGGGCAGTCCTCCTTAATATATTATATTATTGTCCATCCTGCTGTATTGGACTTTAGGGGCAGCATTGTCCATGTATCATGTCTATGTGTCCTGGGTCAAATTCAGTGCCTGTTGATCCTTTGATCTTTGTAACCCACCTTCATCCATCATCCTGGCAGCTATGGCCCTCTTTAAAGCTTGCTTGCATAGTGTTATCACACCAGTCGATCAGGAGCCAAGCTTTTTGTTCAGCCTTGATTGAGGCCTGACTTCTTTCAGATGAAGATTCTGATATGCTACAAAGCTTTGATTTGCAACTTGTTACATTCCAGGCAGCCACCAAGAATGTGGAGGCTTGGTATAGCCATAGTTCATATTTCAAACACCTACTGTGTTATGAAATAAAACATGTTGCCTTCCAACATTGGGCATCTCACATCCTCTGCTAGCATGAAGACACATCTGGTCAATCTGATGACCGCTCCTTGGCCTGTTGCTTTTGAGGCAGAGGTACCCTTTAAACAAACTCAGTTGTTTGATTTGTTTGATTAGCTTAGTACCCGAGCGTTAGCAACTCGAGATCCACTCAGTCAGTTTTCACTTGAGTCAACACATCTGCCTTTGTGTTTATTGCCACCTAATATGCTGCTTGGCATAGCATCTTGTCGGGCACATCAGCTTACCACACACCCTATACTGCCTAGGATGGTCCTTATAGTGATTTCCTTTAGTCTGCTCCTTCTGGCAGCACTTTGAATGCATAGTCGTTATCTTTAGAGCCAAACAGGACCTGTGACTGTAGGAGGAACAAGTGGTCACTTTTCCTTTGGGGAGTTGTGGTGGTATTTAAGGGCTGGAGAGCTTTACTATTCATACTGCCCATGCACTCTTATTTATTTATAGGATAGCATACCTACCTGACCCTCACCTTATTGATCGTGGATGGTCTGTGGGTAAGTTCATGGCTCAAGATATGAGCTGCAGGTTTGTGGTCATATTAAATACCTGGAAGTACTGGCTAGGACAGGCTTAATACAATATCAGTGGCCATCCACATATCCATTTGCAGAAATTGAAGCAGCAAATGGACCTATATACTGTGAGCAAGGGTTAAACCCTTAGGCAGGAGCAATTACAGATAGTAGTGTAATAAACCAATTACTTAAGGCTCTGTAACTTAAGCAGAACACTGAATTTCACTCTGGCATTTAGACATAATAGGTTAATGCATCGCATTAAAACACAAAAGCAGCCCTTAAACGCATAGCAGCAACACAATGCATAGGAATGTTATCCATACTGAAAGGGGTTGTAAAGGTAAATGTTTTTTCACCTTAATGCATTCTATGCATTAAGGTGAAAAAACATCTCACACTGCTGGCACCCCCAGTCCCCCCGTTTTACTTACCTGACCCCTCAAAAGTCCAGCGCTTGCCCTTGCCGTCCTCTTCGCCGCTTAGCCTGGCCGCTGATTGGCTGGAGTGGATGGATTGAAAGAAACCGCAACCATTGGCTCGCGCTGCTGTCAATCACATCCAATGGCGCGGCGCGCCATGGGTGGGTCCGTGTGATACAGTGAGGTGCTATAGCCGCCGGCAGTATCTCGGGAGCGCGCCCGCAGGTGCTTCTCACCATGCGAGGGAGCTCGCATGAACGTGAGAAGTACCTGAGGGAGGAAGCAGAGACAGCCACCGAGGGACCCCAGAAGAGCAGGTTCGGGGCCACTCTGTGCAAAACGAGCTGCACAGTGAAGGTAAGTATAACATGTTTGTTATTTAAAAAAAAAAAAAAAAATTTACTTTACAATACCTTGAAGCATCACTCTGTCATAAGCAGCACAATGAAGGGTTAATATACCTGTCAGGGTCACCGACACTAGGCAATTGCCCTGTAAAGGTTAAAAAACAGCAAGCATTAGAGCATCTGACACAGTGATCTCAAACCTGCAAAGCCAGGCCTCGCTGATTTAATAGGAAAGACTCAACTTTGCAGCAAACACCTGTACCAGTTCATGTATTAGTAGTCCTGATGAAACAGACAGAACTATACATAGTAGTTTAACCAACTTTGGCAGCTTGTATAGTTAACAGCATAATGATTCAGACACACCCAGACCAGTCCATGGAAAGATTACCTGTTCTGTGCAGCACCCCTCCATGATTGGCTCTAAGGTGGGATGGGAGAGGCTCCGTTCCTGACCAGGTGGCCACCAACCCATTCCTAGGCAGCCACCTGGAGCTCCTGGCCGTTACTGGCCTTGGGCCAGCAGTTACCCCAACCTCATCTTGCGACTAAAAGCCATACCTCCCAATTTTTTGAGATGGGAATGAGGGACACCTATCAGCAAAAGTATTCAGGCATAGGGCACACCCCTTGCCACGCCCCCTTAAAGGAGGATTGTACAAAAAAACGGAAAATTTGTGTCAAATACTTACCGTAATTTTCCTTTCCTGATGGACTCCATGGCAGCCTACGTGTGGGTTTAGTCCCGCCTCCATTACCCTATAGGACGACACTCCCATAAATCTTTGCTCCCTGCCACAGGCCGTGTTCGGTAACTATCCTACTCCAGCCATTTGGGAGGGAACTCCTGCTGCCATGGAGTCCATCAGGAAAGGAAAATTACGGTAAGTATTTGACACAAATTTTCCGTTTTCCTGACAGACTCCATGGCAGCCTACGTGTGGGAAATAACTCGCCAAGACACACCCGGGTGGGCAAAAATGCTGCTTAACAAAGATTTATTTGACACCGTCAACTAACAAAACTTTAACACCAAAATCAACTGAGGATAAGGCCGCTGGCTCAACACAATAATGAGACATAAAGGTGTGAATGGAAGACCATGAGGCTGCCCTGCATATCACGTCAGGGGCCACATGGCGAGAAGCTGCCCACGAGGTAGAAAGACTTCTGGTCGAATGTGCCGTCACCGCCTGAGGAGGAGCCAAGCCCTTATCTCTGTATGCCCACTGGATTGCTTGAACTATCCATGCTGCGATTGCCCTGACTGATGCTCTAGTGCCCTTGTTCTTACCACAGAACAGAACGAACAGGAAGTCCGACTGCCGGAACGGAGCTGTAGCTTCCAAGTAGAGCTTTAAAGAGCTTCCAACGTCAAGAGGATGAATATCTGAGGAATCCGAGGATCTGAATAAGGGTAGAGAGATTTCTTGATTATTATGAAAGACTGAAGTGACCTTAGGGTTTGACCCTAACATTGGAACTAGGACCACTCTATCCGGAAAAAAGGTTAGAAAAGGCTCCTTGGCTCCCAGAGCTTGAATCTCCGAAACTCGTTTCGCTGAGGTGACCGCCACCAGGAACGCGGTTTTCAAGGTAAGTTCTCGGATGGAGAGATCCGTACTGAGCAGAGAAAAGAAGTCCAGGACTAGAGGAAGATCCCATTTGGGGAATCTGGGTTTCCTTTGGGGTCTCAATCTTACTGCACCCTTGAAAAACTGCTGAATGAGGGCGTGGCTGGCCCACTGAACCCCTGTAAAAGCGGAAATAGCTGAAACTTGAACCCAAAGGGAGCTAACTGATAAAGGTAAGTCCAAGCCAGATTGCAGGAACCCCAACACATCTTGAACTGTGGGTGAAACATAGGAACTGGTTCTGGAGGACACATAATAAACAAACTTGGCCCAGATTCGTTCATACACCTTATTAGTGCTTCTTCTCCTTGCACTTAGGAGAGTAGGAATGGCTTCCTTAGGACACCCTAGAGCTTCCAGCCTTCCCCTCTCAAGAACCAGACCTTCAACCGGAGCTGAGCCGGACATGGATGGAGAACCGACCCTTGGGAGAGAAGGTCCCGTCTGGACGGAAGAGGAACCGGGTCCCGAAAGCTGAGGAGGGATAGGAGAGGAAACCAGGGCCTGTTGGGCCAATACGGAATTATTGCCAATACTTCCACTCCTTCCCATCTGAGTCTCTTCAGGAATTGGAAGATGATTGGCGTTGGGGGAAAGGCATATGCCTTGTGGAATCGCCACTGCTCTGTTAGGGCATCTATCCCGTAGGCCTGCGGATCCTTGAACCTCGAATAGAACTTTGTTAGCTTCTTGTTGAAACGAGAGGCGAAAAGGTCCACTTCTGGAGACATCCCCAGGGATAGAACCCACTGAAACACCTCTTCGTGAAGGGTCCATTCGTTGTTGTCCAAGTGGACTCGTGATAGAAAGTCCGCCTGGACAATGAGGACTCCGGGTACATAGGCTGCTGTTAGGTTGGACAGGTTCCTCTGAGCCCAATGCATTATTGGCTCCACTTCCTTCAGCAAAGACCGACTTCTGGTGCCACCTTGCTTCCTCACGTATGCGACCGCAGTCGTATTGTCCAGCCTGAGGACTACGGATGCACCCACTATCAGATGTGGAAACGCCAACAGCGCTAGGAAGGCTGCTCGTAGTTCCAACACGTTCGACACTATTCCCCGAGAGGGAAAGTCCCAAACGCCCTGGGCCACTTCCGAAAGACAATGTGCCCCCCAGCCCTTGTTGCTGGCATCTGATGTTACTGAGATCCATTTGATTGGCAGAAGAGAGTGACACTTCAGTAGATCCTCCCGACGAAGCCACCAAAGGAGGGAACCTCTCATGGTCTGAGTAATTACGATGGACTGAGCCTTTTCTCCCGACCATTGATGGAGAAACCCCACCTGAAAGGGGCGCATCCTCCATTGTGCCCACTTCACCATGGGTATAGTAGACACCATGGTGCCTATGATCTTTAGGCAATGAAGAGCACTGAGACGAGAAGAGGAGAGAGCTAGGTGGATCCTGTCTCGTATTACTGCAATTTTCTCCTCGGGCAGAGAGATGGTACCTCTTGCTGTGTTGAACAGGGCACCGAGGAACACGAGAGACTGCGTAGGAACCAACTGGCTCTTCTCTAAATTCAGGAGCCAACCGAATTCTTTGAGGGTTGCGATGACTTGATCCCTGTGGCTCAAGAGACAATCCTTGTCCTGAGCGAGAAGAAGCAGATCGTCTAGATAATGATGAATCCGGATCTTTCTGATTCTCAACAAGGCTACGACTGCCAGAAGGACTTTCGAGAAAGTGCGAGGAGAGGTTGACAGACCGAAAGGAAGGCAAGTAAACTGTAAATGGAACTGGCCAATGGAAAAACGGAGAAACTGTTGGAACTCTGCAGCCACTGGGACGTGAAAATAGGCGTCTTTGAGGTCTATTGAGACAAGCCAGTCCCCTGGCTGCACTGATTGTTGGATCGTGGACAGCGTTTCCATTTTGAACTTCTCCTTTTTTATGTAGCGATTTAGACGCGTCAGGTCTATTACGGGTCTCCAAGTACCGTTCTTCTTCTGGACCAGGAAAAGAGGTGAATACATTCCCCTGCCGCGCTGGACATCTGGAACAGGAATAGCGGCGCCTTGATCCAACAAAGATTTTATGTAAGCTAGAAGAATTTGCCTTTTTTCTTCTGACTTTGGAATGGATGTGGGAACAAACTTGAGTTTGGGTACACTGCTGAATGTCCACGTGTGTCCGGAAGAAACCGTCTTGACAGTCCAAAAATCCTGGATCAAGGCCGCCCAAACGTGTCGAAAGTGGAACAAACGTGCTCCTACCCGGACCGCCTGGACGGGCTTGATCTCAAAAGGACTTAGTCGGCTCCTTTTCCCCCATTGAACTGCCTTTCGCAGACTTCTTGAGAGATGTCTGTCTGGACCTCCAAGATCTAGAGAATTCTCGTCCAGGCCTGTAAGTGCGCGCCTCCCTAGCACGATCTTGAACCTGCTTCCTAGGGAACGATCTTCTTTGACCCTGCAGGCGTCTATCCTGAGGAAGGAACCCCGACTTACCTCCAGTGGCTCGAGTTATGGCACTATCCAGCTTATTGCCAAAAAGGGAAGAACCATCAAAAGGAATACGGCACCAAACCTGCTTAGAAGCGGGATCGGCTAACCAAGGACGGAGCCAAAGGGCACGCTTGGCAGTTACAGAGGAGAGCATAACTCGAGCCACCAGACGGATAATGTCGATCGAGGCCTCTCCCAGGAAAGCTGAAGCCAGTCTCAATTCCTGAATGGGAGAACTCCTGGCCAGATCTTCAGAAACATTTCTGAGTGAATCGTCAACATTATTGGACCAAACTTCCATTGCTCTAGACAGAGCCGCTACAGCCAAAGCCGGCTTGCAGGCCATCCCGGCCGTAAGGTAGATCCGCTTTAGGTCAGAATCAATTCTTCTATCCAAAGCGTCCTTAAAAGAGACTGTGTCTTCCAGGGGAAGGGTAACATGTCTGCCCAATCGCATTACTGCTGCGTCCACTAGAGGAGGAGACTCCAAATTCTTAACTTCTTCTTCCTTGAAGGGATAAAGTCTCTGAATTTTAGATAGAAGAGAATTCTTTTTCTCTACCTTGCTCCACTCATCTGAAATCACTTCTCCCAGTTCTGAGAGGAAGGGGAAGCTAATACGCTCTTTCTTCAATTGTTTGAAAAACTTTCTTTGTTTTGCCGGGGCCACTACCGGCTCTTCCCAGCTCAGTGTTTCCTTAATGGCTTTGACCAAGGGAGGGAGCAGGGCAAAGTCAAAACCTGAACCAGACTCTTCCTCTTCAGATTCACTCTCTGAAAGGACAGCGGATGGATGGCTAGGCAGCGAGGAATCCCAAGTGTCCTGGGCCTGAGCATCCCTCCCTGGAGACCTTGGAGACTCTACGGGAGACAACTGGGGGGCTTCAAACTTCTTAAGACTGTCCTTAACCAATCTTTCCACCATAGACCTTAGCTGTTGGTCAGAGTCACTCCTTTCACCCGTCGCTTTGATATAACAGGCATCACAAAGGGACTTGTCAGCAGGAACCTGCGTCTTGCACCCCCAGCATACACCTTCAGCTACGTGACTTGGGTGAGCTGATGAAGGGCGGGAAGATTCCCGGCTACGGAGACTGGTTCTCGCAGGAGAATCATGTCGTCTGGACCTGGAAGAGGAATGCCGGCGGTGGGACTTAGACAAGTCACTTCCTCGGTGAGAACTTCGTCGTTGAGTAGACCTAGAAGGGCTGTAGAACAAACCAGCAGTGTTAGTGGAACATTCCCTAATGTTCCACTGCTTCCCCCCCCCCCCGGTAGGTAACCCCAAAAGAAGTACCTTCTCCGAGAGGGCTGGCCACTAGCAGGCGGTGAGGCATCCCCAGGATCCATAGGGCTGGAGAAAGAAACAGCCTAATTTAAACACAGAAAAAACAGCTAAGGAGGCAGAGGAAAAACTGATCCCATAAAGACACATACCTTAACACTGAAGAAACAGAGCTCAGGAATGATGTTGCAGGCTTACAAAACATCCCAGGCATACTACCAGCTGTTTTCTGTTTTTAAATTCGCCGCCAAAGTGACGTCACGATTTTCATCACTAAAACGCTAGTGCGCATGCGCGAAGCCCGCATCGCGCATGCGCGAACCAAGCCTCGTCCTCGCTCCGGTCTCGCGCATGCGCAGAACGACCGAGCGGCGAAACAAGGAAGTAACTGGGCGGCTGGAACGCACGGAAACCAGCCGTCCAAACAGCCAGATACACCGCACGGCGCTGTATGGGGGAAACGAAGGGACACTGCAAACCTAAAAAGGAAAGCAACAACAAACAAATACAGGCTGCCATGGAAAGAAAACGGCTCACCACTCCAGAAGACGGACACCAGCCGAGGTAGGTCCCCACACATGCCGGACTTCAAGAGGAGGAGGGGGGGGATGTTGGGGGCGAACAGTCACCTGCTAGTAGCAAGGTTCATGACTCAAACGCGGTTCCACCTGTCAGTGACTAGGCATACACCTCTTCAGCGCCTCTTCCATATGCCCCTTTTCCATACTCCGCTAGTAGCTAGAGCTTATCGGAAATTTGCGACTTCCAAGTCGCACGGCCGGTCCGTAACGTAGAAAAAAGTAAGTCTTCAGGGTAAAAAGACACATGATAAGTCCTATGGAGGAGGACAAAAAAAAGAACACGGCCTGTGGCAGGGAGCAAAGATTTATGGGAGTGTCGTCCTATAGGGTAATGGAGGCGGGACTAAACCCACACGTAGGCTGCCATGGAGTCTGTCAGGAAAACAAGATTGGTTAAACCCACTTGTGCTTTTTTTTTTACCACTATTATTCCTTTATATTGGCTTTTGGAATTTACAAATGCAGCAATTTAGAAATCAAATGAAAAATTTAGGACTGAAAAACACGTTTTGATAGATAAAAGGTGCATTTTATTATCAACTCTAAAGATCAGACCAAATTGAGGGACAAATGAGGAGGAATGAGGGACAGAGGGACATTGCTCCAAATCAGGGATAGTTCCTCGAAATCAGGGACACTTGGGAGCTATATGAAAGCCCACAATCCAGCCACAGGAAGCAGACAAGGAGCCCTCTTGGAAGGGGGCAACCCTTACAAAAATTCCAGCATCTTTGCAAGGAAAATCAACATACCCAAAGCCAGGCTAACAAAATGTGTGTGGGGCCACAACTCACCAGGGAGGAGAGGCTGGGTCAGTCCCAACCAACCAACCACAAGGCAGAACTGTTTTAACTGCATCCAGAGACCAGTATCCCAGCCCCCCTCCTGGCCTGGGGGGAGGGTCTCCCTTGTATGGAAGTTTTAGAACCGAACGGAGGAGATTTGTCACAGGAAAGAGGGTGAACCTGTATGGCTGGCCAGATGAATCCGGCAAGGTGAGGGCAAAAAAATATTTATTTTATTCACAGCTATAACCAGTTGAGCATTTGAGAAACAAAAAGAGAATGCCGCCGGGGGGGGGGGGGGGGCAACTTATATATAGTATAACCAGTCCCAATTGGGCGAGGGGCAGAGCTGTATGCGGTCATGCTTATGCATCAGGAAAATATGTTTCAGCTTACTAGACCTTAGGTGTGATGGCCACGTTAGTTTTCTTTTTTTCATTTTTTAACCATTATTGTCATCTGGTGATCCTGCCAATACCACCCTTCCTGTGACAACATTAGGGCTCAATGCCGAGGCCTATGTCCAGGGAAAAGATGTCAAACTATGCCCCCCCCCCATCCCCAGTCGAATGAATGAAGTCAGACGTACATGCGGGACCAACCACTTGTTATGTATAGATAACTCCACCTGACAGTAGTGCAGCTTCATTCCAAGAATGGGTGCAGGAACACAGAGAGCCCTGCCCTGCTCTGCATGTTGGGCACTAAGACCAGACCTTAGAAGTCTAGTTAGTAGCAGTGCCAGTGTGAATAATTGATGGGCACATGGAATCACTGTGCCTGGGCACCTTCCCCTACTGCCCACCCCTTTTACTGTGCCTGATAGGACTACAGAACACCTCCCTCATCATCTCCATAACACAGTGGGAAGGTGCTCTTTAATCTGCAGAGATGTTGGGCATAGCTCCCAACTGTCCCTGATTTTGAGGGACTGTCCCCGATTTCAAGTAAGTCCCTCTGTCCCTCTTTCCCCCTCATTTGTCCCTCATTTTGGTCTGATCCATATAGTTGTATATAAAACTGAACTTTTTATCTTTCAAAAAGTGTTTCCCAGTCCTAAACCTTTCATCCAATTTCTAAATTACTGCATTTGTAAAATTTAAAAGCAAATATAAAGGAATAATAGCGGTAAAAAAAAAAAACCCTTGTGGATTTAATTAACCTTTTTTTTTTTTTTTTTTTTGGTTAAGTCTCCTTTAAGGGGGTGTGGCAGGAGGCGTGTCCTATACCTGTTTGCTAGTAGGCGCCCCTCATTCCCATCTCAAAATGTTGGGAGGTATGACGTTGGGCACCAGGGATTTCATCCATCTAGCCAAGTCGTATAAGAAAAGAGTCATGTAAAGCTCAACAAAAATAAAAGTATCCCCTTTATGTTGAAATGATGAATCCACACTCCCTCTAGTGGCCAGTCAAATGATTAATGCCAAGGCACAGGTCACGTGACCTACGACAAAGGATTTTGGGAGGCTGACCTATTATATAAAGCCAGCCGCTCAATGGATCTGCCCGAATCTTCTCCTTATCTTCTCCTTATCTACAGAGATGATGTGGTCCTTCCACCGGATACTTCACATATTTTTTCTTCTTGAGTTGAAGGCTCCACACGGAACCCACAGAGTTCTCTTATACCGCCGCGTTCCCTTTTCCGCTTTAGAATCTGGAATAGCAGAATGAAGAAAATGATACATTTCAAATGTTCTCAGCGGGGGGCAGACTGCAAGGAATACTCTGAGTAAAGATATAGACTTTTCTACAGTGTAATCCACCCTTCTACCGGGGGGGGTGGGAGGCCTTCGGTGGCACACATAGCCGTGGCCTGGAATACTAATTGTGGAAAATTCCGAGTGCGAACCTCACTGTGGGGACAGGAGAGTGAACGGAATATATAAGTATGGATGAGAGAACACAAATTCACCTGTGCGGAGCTGATACGGTTATTGAGGATTAATGGGAACATTACAGCACAAATAAATTCCGCTTTATAAGGTTAATTCACTGCACTAAAGGAGTTATTTTTTTTAAATGTATTTATTTTTCTTATTCGTATCAGTAAATTTAATTATTATTTTTACCAATTAAATTATTATGCATCTCTATCTTTCTTTCTTGCCATTTTTAGTAATGATTAACCGCTTGACCTCCGAAAAAGATTAACCGCTTCAGCCCCGGAACCATTTGGCTGGCCAAAGACCAGAGCACTTTTTGCGTCGCTTTAACTGACAATTGCGCGGTCGTGCGACGTAGCTCCCAAACAAAACTGACGTCCTTTTTTTCCCCCACAAACAGAGCTTTCTTTTGGTGGTATTTGATCGCCTCTGCGGTTTTTATTTTTTTTGCGATATAAACAAAAAAAAAGAGCGACAATTTTGAAAAAAAAATCATTATTTTTTTAATTTTTGCTATAATAAATATCCCCCAAAAAATATTAAAAAAAACATATTTTTTCCTCAGTTTAGGCCGATACGTATTCTTCTACATATTTTTGGTAAAAAAAAATCACAATAAGCGTATATTGATTGGTTTTTGCAAAAGTTATAGCGTCTGCAAAATAGGGGATAGATTTATGGCATTTTTATTAATATTTTTTTAGTAATGGCAGCGATCAGTGATTTTTATCGTGACTGCGACATTATGGCAGACAAATTGGACACTTTTGGGACCATTCATATTTATACAGCGATCAGCTATTTTTTTAAATTTTTGCTATAATAAATATCCCCCAAAAAATATATAAAAAAAACCCATATTTTTTCCTCAGTTTAGGCCGATACATATTCTTCTACATATTTTTGGTTAAAAAAAATCGCAATAAGCGTATGTTGATTGGTTTTTGCAAAAGTTATAGCCTCTGCAAAATAGGGGATAGTTTTATGGCATTTTTATTAATATTTTTTTAGTAATGGCAGCGATCAGTGATTTTTATCGTGACTGCGACATTATGGCGGACAAATCGGACACTTGTGCCGCGATTTTGGGACCGTTCACGTTTATACAGCGATCAGTGCAATTAAAAATGCACTGATTACTGTGTAAATCTGACTGGCAGTGAAGGGGTTAACCACTAAATGGCACTGTAGGGGTTAAGTGTGTCCTAGGAAGTGATTCTAACTGTGGGGGAGGAGGGGCTGTGTGTGACATGGCACTGATCACCGCTCCTGATTATAGGGAGCTGTGATCAGTGTCATTAGGTAGAACGAGGAAATGCTTGTTTACAGCAGCATCTCCCCGTTCTTCCTCTCCATGAGACGACCGTGGGTATCCCTGCAGACATCGAGTCCGCGGGACCCGCAATCACACTCATGGAGCTCTTGCGGCGCGTGCGCAAGCCACTTCTTAAAGGGTAACGTACAGGTACGTGATTCTGCCTGTATATCTGCGTGAGGCGGTCGGGAAGCGGTTAATGACCAGGCCATGTTTTTGCGATAAGGCACTGCATTACTCTAATTGACAACTGCGCAATTGCGCAGTCATGCGGAGCAGTACCCAACAATTTATGTCATTTTTTTCCACTAGTTGATCTTTTCTAGGTGGTATTTGATCACCTCTGCATTTTTTTTTATTTTATTTTTTTTGCGCTATAAACAAAAAAAGACCAACAATTTTGAAAAAAAAATAAAAAAAAAAAAAAAATATATATATATATATATATATATATATATATATATATATATATATATATATATTTTTTTTTTTTTTTAACTTTCTGCTATAAAACATATCCAATAAAAAAATGTAAAAAAATCTAATTTTTTCATAAATTTATGCCAATATGTATTCTGCTACATATTTTTGATAAAAATAAAATCCCAATAAGCGTATATTGATTGTTTTTTTGCAAGTTATAGCGCCTACAATCTATGGGATATATTTATTTATTTTTAAACATGATTTTTTTACTAGTAATGGCGGTGATAAGCAACATATAGCCAGACTACGATATTCCGGTGGACAGCGGGGACACTAACTGACACTTTTGGGGGACCAGTGACACTAATACAGTGGTCAGTGCTAAAAAAATGCACTGTCACTGTACTAATGACACTGACTGGGAAGGTTAAACATCAGGGACAATCAAAGAATTAAATGTGTGCCTGACCAGTGCTTTACTACAGTGGGGGAGGTGCTTGTACTAGGGGAAGGCATGGATCTGTGTCCCTGCTTAGCAGAGACACAGGATCCATGCCTTCTGTACCAACAGAATGGTGATCTGCCTTGTTTACATAGGCAGTCCGGCATTCTGCCTGTGTACCGAAGCATCAGCGGGTGCCAGTGGACATTGAGTTTGCCATACCCACCGATCAGCTCCCGCTGTGTCTAATCACAGAAGGGGTGAGCCGGCGGCGGCGCACACCAGACCCTGAAGTGCAGGATTGTGTACTAGGTATGTGATCCTGCACAGCAGAGCCTTGCCGCCGTATATACAATATCTCACAATAGTGAGTACACCCCTCACATGTTTGTAAATATTTTCTTCTATCTTTTCATGTGACAACACTGAAGAAATGACACTTTTCTACAATGTAAAGTAGTGAGTGTACAGCTTTATAACAGTGCAAATTTGCTGTCCCCTCAAAATAACTCAACACAAAGCCATTAATGTCTAGAAAAGTGAGTACACCCCTAAGTGAAAATGTCCAAATTGGGCCCAAAGTGTCAATATTTTGTGTGGCCACTATTATTTTACATCACTGTCTTAACCCTCTTGGGCATGGAGATCACCAGAGCTTCACAGGTTGCCACCGGAGTCCTCTTCCCCTCCTCCATGATAGAGATTATACAAGCTGTACACTCACTAATTTACATTGTAGCAAAGTGTCAAAGTGTCATTTCATGTGTTGTCACATGAAAAGATAGTATAAAATATTTACAAAAAATGTAAGGGGTGTACTCACTTTTGTAAGATACAGTATATGGACGGCAAGTGGTTAAACGCCAATATTAAGTGCTTATATGCTAATGGTAGGTTCTTTACCTATAACAGTTTGCATGCTAGAATCAATTTGTAGAGAAAAAAAAAAAAAGAAAAGAAGAATGAATTTGCAGAGAAATGGAACAAATTGTTATTCTCCTGTCATCCTGAAATTTCTTGTTGTGTAAGGCAGAGAGACAGTCTGCACATTTCACAGCAAGAGTCTGGGTCATGGTCAAGCTGAAGAGATGTTCCAAAACAACATGAATTAATGTCTCTTGCAATAAATAATGTGTTGCTTGTCTAAAATCTTAACTGAAATAGTTAATATATAAAATGTTTATGTTCGTCAGGTCCTACCTGACTACTTGGAGTTTGCTTTTTAATCTTTCCTTGTGCTTTGTAAGTATTCTCTTCTAAATAAACTTTCAATACCTTCACCGTGATCAGGGGCGTAACTATAGGGGGTGCAGCAGTCGCGACCGCAACCGGGCCCTGTGATGCAGGGGGCCCATGCAGCCCCCTCTACATATGGCCGGTGTTCTGCCGTATAGTGTCCGGCCATCATATAGCGCCTGCCCCGTACTGCGCATGCGCAGTACGGAGCAGACGAAGCTTCGGAAAAATTTCCGAAGCTGAACGGCACCTGCGCCGTGAGTGGAGGTGGTAGCCCCACCATCCAAGCGGACATAGGGTTGTGAGTATTAAAGGCACCCTCGCGGGCGAGCTTCGCTCGCCACGCTTCGGGCTCGGCCTCGCTGCTCTCGGCTCTTTTTTATTCCTACTCTATGTCCACTTGGATAGTGGGGATAGAACCTGGACTCACGGCGCAGGCGATTTTCGGAATCTGTGTTGCTGTGCAGTACACAGCGGACACTATCCGATGGAGGACGTTATTAGACAAGACACCGGCAGCAGCATAGGCAGCTGGGGTACCAATGCACCATGCACATGGGTGGCTGGAGGTGGAGGGTGACTATGCTCCATGCTCGACTATCGCACTGGCTGCTCTTTAGTTGTGCATTCCCCGCATGACCTGTGTCCTCGGCCTGCTCCTCAGAGTACCCCTCTCCTGCTCCATTTATTGCCGCTCAGTCCGATGTCTGTTCTCCCCAGCCAGAGTCCCCCCCCCCTGAGTCCGGCCCACTCTGCACTGCATACTTCTCCTGGGTAAACAAACTTTAAGCACACAGATGCAGTGCAGCCCTATGAGAGCCGGCTCCCGGAGGATACTGCAGGCTTGTCTGCCAGCCCTCCTACTCCCCCGTCATACACAGATGATGAAAGGTCTTTCTGGGAGATATGCTGATCGCCCGTCCAGCACACTGGATGGAGCCCAGGCCAACATGGATGAGTGTGTGGCCTGCAGCTTGGTCATGGTGAGTGAGAGGACCCCATCCCCCACACACCATTACATACCCCCTCCATATCCCCCTGGGGACAGGGACCCCTTCTCACCTGGGGGCAGTAACTTCATCTGCCCTGGAGAAAAGGACCTCATCTCTTCTGGGGATGGGGACCCCATCCTGCCTAGGGACAGTCCCCCAATGGGGCATCTAAAAACTAAAAAGAAAATAATAAAAAAAAACTACTGATGCCAGTGGTGGAACTACAGGGCTCACAGAGGTCATACCTGTGACCACGCCCTGGAGTTCCACCGCCAGACTCGGAGGGAAGGGCCCTGGCTGGGGTTCAGGGGGGCCCTTCATGGTTTCTTGCATCGGGGCCCTGAAGGTTCTAGTTACGCCACTGACCGTGATCAAAGGTTGTCCCTGGAATATCTTATTGCGCAATCAATCTTCATGCTCTTCAGGAAGGTAACTGAGAGTCTGGGTCACAATTAAATTGATAAGGTGTTCCAAAATCTCAAAAAGTAATGTCTCTTATAATTAGTAGCATGCTGCTTGTGCAATTTTTTTTTTTTCATTCTTGCCTTCACTTCAGTTTGCTAAAGCCCTGTGCGTAGTAATCAAATGTCTGTGTGTTTTGTGCCATTTCAATGCTACTACTGACCTCTTTCTCCTTTCAGCCTAAAAGAAAGGCTCCATCAACAAATAAAAAACAATATCCTCTCCCAATTAAAAATAAATGAAATTCCCATAATACCAACCTTTGAATTATGTGTAGCCGGGTGCTCTCCTTCACCCCTTCTGTCTGCTCTCCTCTCCCTTAGTGCCGGTTCACACAGGGGCGACTCAGATCCGACTTCAAGTCGCCCCAAGTCACCTTAGGTCGCACAACATGTAGAAATCAATGTAAGTGAATGAGAGCTGTCTTAATGCACACTACTGAAGTCGCTCCGACTTCAGAAAAGGTTCCTGTACTACTTCAATCCGACTTGTAGGTGACTGGTACCGAATTGATTTCAATGGAGGTCGCCTACAAGTCGGATCTCCGTCTATACGGAGGCGACTCTCAGAGAATTATCAGCTCTCAAAAGGAGTTCCCCCCTGAGAGCTCATTCTCTGATTGGCCACGGCAAGTCGCCTGGCCTGGGGCGACTTAAAGTAGTGTTGTAAGTTATGTCCAAGTCACGTCCAAGTCACGTCCAAGTCGCGTCCAAGTCACGTCCAAGTCACCTCCAAAAGTCATGTTGCCCCTGTGTGAACCAAGCCTAACCCACCTGCCAAGTGTGTAGCGGTTCAAGGAGTGCTGGGGGGGGGGTGCTCTTGTGCTGCTCTCTTCTTTTCCTCTATCCCACTGCAATGTAGTGAGCAGCTGCTGGCTTCCCCCCCCCCCCCTCAGCACCACCACAGGGGCCAATAGGAAAGACTGGAGGAGGATTATGGGCCATGTAGTCCCCTTAGCAGTGGTGTCAATTGAAAGAAATGGGACTTGAACCACAGTCCTCACCAAGCCCTGGAGTAGAACTGAGGTATCTTCCCAGGCAGTTTACTGGAGGTCTGGGAAAGAGAGATTTACTTAAAGCGGGAGTCCGCCGTTTTATATATATTTTTTTAAAAGCCAGCAGCTACAAATACTGCAGCTGCTGACTTTTAAAAATAATGACACTTACCCGCCGAGCGCGCCCGTGATGTCGGCACCCGAAGCCGATCTCTCGATCGTCTCTCTGGTGCTGCCGCCGCCATCTTGGGTATGGGAATCAGGAAGTGGAGCCTTGCGGCTTCATTTCCCGGTTCCCTACTGCGCATGCGCGAGTCGCGCTGTGCAATAAGGATGGTCCCCGCTGTCTCTGGGATCCGTGTGTTTCCCAGCAGACAGCGGGGGACCTTCGGAAAGGGGCGTAGATTCTGCGGAAAGGGGTGTGCCTTCTGCAGATATCTATGCCGGAAGTGGGTGCAGATACCTGTACTGTACAGGTATCTGCACCCCCCTCCCCCCTGAAAGGTGCCAATTGTGGCGTCGGAGGGGGGGAGGGTTCCAATGAGTGGAAGTTCCACTTTAGGGTGGACCTCCGCTTTAAGGCAAATAGACTGTTAACTTTGAAAAGGAATTTTCCCTAGAGCTTAGTAAATGAGGTGAAGCTCTGCTTGACTTCCATAATCCAATGATCTGCAAACAAAATTATTATATATTTTTTTATATTTCTTGCACGTGATTGGGTATTATTTCTTTTTTTTTCATCATAGAGAACTTTTGTTCTTTTTCTGTTTCAATATGTTTATTGAAAATTTGAATACAAATACAAATTTGAAACAACTTGTTCCCTTGTTGTTTCCGGAGGGTAAGCCCTTCTCCCACTACCCCCTTACACGGGGGCAGCAGTATTTGTTAACAATGGGAGAGATTACAAAGAAGAGTGAAGAGAGATAGGGAACAAAAGAAGGAAAGGTAGAGAGAAGAGAGGGGGAATAAAGGAGGGGGAAAGTTCGGGCGTGGACGCCTCGCCAAGAGGAGTTAGACCAAGCCCAGGCAATGCAGCTTGGAGCGCGGGGAACTCATAGGAGATCCACGGCTCCCAGATTTTTACTGAAGTAACATAGCAGTCATGTGGGTTTTAACCCCTTGAAAATCTACCCGTTGGGACTTCCAGGCTTGGGCAATGGTCCGCTTGGCCGCTATAAATAAATAGGTAGCCAGCTTCTGTTGAGGGCCTCGCAAACCAGGTACCGGGCAATGTAGGAGAGCTAGCTTAGCGTCCCTTCGGATCGTTAGGTGGAAGAGTGTCTGCAGCAAACCAAAAATCCTAGACCAGAACCCCACCAGCCTTGGGCAAGCCCACCATGTGTGCATAACATCACCTCGCTGTCCACAGTTGCGGAAGCATCTGTCAGTACTCCCAGGGAAAGCCCGAGCTGTGCGGGCAGGTACCCAATACCATCGGAACATTACTTTATACGCGGCCTCCAGGGTATTTGTGTTGAACGAGCATTTGGCAACCGTTTTCCAGCCCCTGCTCCAGTCCTCTGGGTCTACTGGGGCCTGAAGGTCCTTTTCCCATTGAGTCATATAAGAAAGGGGTGCTGATGGCGGGCGACCATTCAGGGAGGCATAAATGGTCGAAATAAGGCCTGGGGACCCTGGGGCGTGTTGGCATGTATGTTCAAAAAAACGTTTTTTGGAAGGGGTAGGTGGACATGCGGCGCAATGTTGCAATCCAGTGCTTTAATTGGATAAAGTGATAATGCTCGTTGGCCGGCGCCCCTTGTGTTTCTCGCATACTCTCCCAGGAGGGGAATAAGCGCGAGGAAAGAAAATTTTGGACTCGTGGGTAGCCATGTGAGGGCCACCAGGAGAATGCCTGGGGCTCCTCCAGACCCGGGGGGAAAAGAGGGTTATGGGTGATGGGGAGTAGGGGTAGAAAGGGGGACATCAGATTGCTGGAAAAGCGAACTGAGTCCCACACCTGCAGACCATGTAGCAGCATGGGGCTCAGGGAGGGAGGGCGCAGATTCCTGGGGAGCCAGAGGAGCGCCTGAAGTGCACAAGGGTCACAGCCAGGCACCTCCAGGAGCACCCACAGAGGAACATCTGCGGTTGCATGGAGCATAGTCAACGGAGAGATCTGGGCCGCTGTGTAGTATTTAGAGATATTGGGGACCCCCCAGCCTCCCCGGAGCCTATGGGTATAAAGGGTCGCTCTAGGTACCCTGGGGCTTTTGCGCGCCCATATAAATTGGAGAATCCTATTCTGCAGGAGTCGAAGGAAAAAAGATTGGGTATTATTTCAAAGTGAAACTTCACCATCTTCTCTAAGCGCTGGGAAAAATTCCCTTGCAAAGTGTAACTTCCTTTGCAAAAAATGAACAGTCTTTTTATCTTTAGTAAATAAACCATGTATTGTATTTTCCTATGTAACCTTTACAACAACTTTAATTGTCACATACTTATGAGTAAAAAAACAATAAATAAGCAAAGCCGTTGCAGAATGTGACCCACCAGAGCCCTTTTTTATGTTGTTGTGTTGAGTTTACCTTGTATGATCTGTAACAATTTTGCCTCTTTTGGCGTTTTCATTCTCTGAATAAAAAAACATATTTCATATCTCAGTTGTGATCTCTAAAGCCATCTATTCTCCCTACTGTTACTCTACTCTTGTCTCATACAGCCGGCCAGCGCTGTGCCAATTTATAACATATATCTAATTTGAAGTAAACGGGATCAGTGACAGGATGATAAACTGGTTATTTTTACTGCAGTAATCCCTACACACTTCTATACATTCCACAGATTGTGTAGTGGCTCCATTTGTAGTCTTCGCAAGGTTATAGTAAAGGGCACAAGGCACTGAATGTACTCTACAGCTTAATGCAATCTTTTCTTTTTTCCTTTCTTCTCTTATAATCCTTTTCTCTTTCTTTTTATTTTTTCATCTTTTTCATTTTTATTATTTTATTGTTTCCATATATCATTTGTGTTTGTAAAGTGTTTTCGTGGTGTTCGATGTGTGTTTGTTTTTATGGTTGTCTTTGTGTGTTTACTTTGGAGTAACACTCGTGGTAGGTTGCCCCATCTGACCTGGTTGCACATTCGCCTTTTGGATCCCCATACGGACATCCGAGGGCGTTCAAGTGCATTGGCCCCACACAATGGGGTCACTCGTTGGCCCCCCCTATGGGGGCACCTTTGTGTGGCCGCCATTGACGGATCGCGATTGATCACATGGCACTAGGGCCCTCGCTGTGCCCTGCTCCATGAGCTCCATTACAATTGGGACTGATGGCGCTGTTCTCATTGGTCCCGCCCTGTGCCCGGGCCGCTCTGGACTGGGTCCTCACCCATTGTATACGTGGTTTCGGCTGGTGCTCCCATTTGCGTGCACGGGGCATCATGGTGGCGTGACGTTCATGTTGCATCTGACACAACAGGGAGGGGTATAAAAAGACCCACGTGTCGCCTGACACCATGTTGTTGGTGTCCCTGGGAGGAAGGATGAGCCGAACCCCCCCCCCCCCCCCCCGGTTCGGTTCGCATTAGAACCTGCGAACAGACCTAAACTTTGTGTGAACTTTAGAACCCTATTAAAGTCTATGGGACTCGAACGTTCAAAATCAAAAGTGCTAATTTTAAAGGCTAATATGCAAGTTATTGTCCTAAAAAGTGTTTGGGGACCTGGGTCCTTGCCCAGGGGACATGGATCAATGCAGAAAAAAGATTTAAAAACTGAAGTTTTTTCAGGAGCAGTGATTTTAATAATGCTTAAGGTGAAACAATAAAACAATAAAAGTGTAATATTTCTTTAAATTTTGTACCTGGGGGGTGTGTATAGTATGTAAGGATGAGCCGAATACCCCCCTGTTCGGTTCGCACCAGAACCTGCGAACAGACCTAAACTTTGTGTGAACTTTAGAACCCTATTAAAGTCTATGGGACTCGAACTTTCAAAATCTAAAGTGCTAATTTTAAAGGCTAATATGCAAGTTATTGTCCTAAAAATTGTTTGGGGTCCTGGGTCCTGCCCCAGGGGACATGGATCAATGCAAAAAAAGTTTTAAAAACTGACGTTTTTTCGGGAGCAGTGATTTTAATAATGATTAAAGTGAAACAATAAAAGTGTAATATTCCTTTAAATTTCGTACCTGGGGGGTGTCTATAGTATGCCTGTGAAGGGGCACATGTTTCCCATGCTTAGAACTGTCCCTGCACAAAGTGTCATTTCTGCAGGAAAAAAAATAATTTAAAATCACTCGCGGCTATAATGAATTGTCGCTCCCGTAATACAGAGAACACTCAATGAGTGTTCTCTGTATTACCGGAGCCGACAATTCATTCATTGATAATAAAAAAAAGTGTGGGGCTCCCCCAAATTCAATTACCAGGCCCTTCAGGTCTGGTATGGATATTAAGGGGAACCTCGCATCAAATTTAAAAAAAAAATTGACGTGGGGGTCCCCCTAAAAATCCATACCAGACCCTTTATCTGAGCATGCAACCTAGCAGGCCGCAGGAAAATAAGGGGGGATGAGAGTGCGCCCCCCCTGAACCGTACCAGGCCATATTGGGAGGATGCTTTGGGGGTCTGCGACCCCTCAAAGCACCATGTCCCCATGTTGATGGGGACAAGGGCTTCATCCCCACAACCCTGGCTGGTGGTTGTGGGGGTCTGCGGGCGGGGGGCTTATCAGAATCTGGAAGCCCCCTTTAACAAGGGGACCCCCAGATCCCGGCCCCCCTGTTGGAAATGGTAAGGGGGGTACAAAAGTACCCCTACCATTTCACAAAGAAAGTGTAAAAAATAGTTAAATAAGACAAACACACTTTTAAAAAATTCCTTTATTAAAAAGAAAAAAAAAGATTCCAGCGGTGGTAATCCACTCTTGCTATCCAGCGACGGATGATCATCACTCCGGGGTCCAGCGATGGCTGATCTGATCCAGCGACGGGGGATTTTCAGTCCAGTGCAGTCCATCCATGCATCCATCTTCTGTCTCCACTGAGGAGACACTGCGGGGATCCCGGCGCCTGACGTTTCTTACATTAGGAGGGCGGGGCCACCCGTCACATGACCCCGCCCTCTCTGACGCTAGTGAGGGAAGCCAGGGCTTCCCCAATGACGTAAGGGTGACCCCGCCCCCCTCTGATGTAATGCAGGTTTCGGTTACACTTTTTTTTTTTTCCTCAATGAATGAATTGTTGGCTCCCGTAATACAGAGAACACTCATTGAGTGTTCTCTGTATTAAGGGAGCCGACAATTCATTATAGCCGTGAGTGATTTTAAATGATTTTTTTTTCTGCAGAAATTACACTTTGTGTGGGGACAGTTCTAAGCACAGGAAACGTGCGCCCCTTCATAGGCATACTATAGACACATATTACACTTTTATTGTTTAATCATTATTAAAATCACTGCTCCTGAAAAAAGGCAGTTTTTAAAACTTTTTTTTGCATTGATCCATGTCCCCTAGGGCAGGACCCAGGTCCCCAAATACTTTTTAGGGCAGTAACTTGCATATTAGCCTTTAAAATTAGCACTTTAGATTTCTCCCATAGACTTGTATAGGGTGTTCCGGCTTTTTGAATTTGCCGCGAACAGCCCAAATTGTTCACTGTTCACTGAACAGGCGAACAGGCAATGTTTGAGTCGAACATGAGCTCATCCCTAATAGTATGCCTGTAAAGGGGCGCATGTTTCCCGTGCTTAGAACTGTCCCTGCACAAAGTGTCATTTCTGCTGTAATGAATTGTCGGCTCCCCATAATACAGAGAACCATCATTGAAAGTCATTGATAAAAAATAAAATAAAAAAAAAAGCATGGGGGTTCCCCCAAATTCAATTACCAGGCCCTTCAGGTCTGGTATGGATATTAAGGGAAACCCCGTGTCAAATTTAAAAAAAAATGACGTGGGGTTCCCACCAAATATCCATACCAGATGGTATGGGTTTTAAAGGGAACTCCACGCCAAAAAAAAATGGTTTGGAGTTCCCCCCAAAAATCCATACCAGACCCTTTATTCAAGCACGCAACCTGGCAGGCCGCAGGAAAGGGGGGGGGGGTGAGAGAGTGCCCCCCCCCCCTCCTGAACCGTACCAGGCCACATGCCCTCAACATTGGGAAGATGCCCTCAAAGCATCATGACAAGGGCTTCATCCCCACAACCCTGGCCGGTGGTTGTGGGGGTCTGCGGGCGGGGGGCTTATCAGAATCTGGAAGATCCCGCCCCCCTGTTTGAAATGGTAAGGGGGTACAAAAGTACCCCTAGCATTTCACAAAGAAAGTGTAAAAAAAGTAAAAAAACACACACACACCGTTGGGAAAAAGTCCTTTATTTAAAAAAAAAAGATTCCAGCGGTGGTAATGCACTCTTGCTATCCAGCGATGGATGATCACCTCTCCGGGGTGTCCGTTACATCAGAGGGCGCGGGGTCACCCGCACATCACTGGGGAAGCCCGACTTTCCCCTTGCGTCAGAGGGGGAGGGGTCAGGTGATGGGTGGCCCCGCCCTCCTCAGCTAAGAAGTGTCAGGCTGCCGGGATTCCCGCAGTGTCTCCGGTGGAGACAGGATGGATGCGCTGCACTGGAGGGAGAAATCACCCATCACTGGATCAGATCACCCATCGCTGGCCCCTGGAGAGATGATCATCCATCGCTGGATAGCAAGAGTGGATTACCACCGCTGGAATCTTTTTAAAAATGTTTTTATTTTTAATAAAGGACTTTTCCCAACGGTGTGTGTGTGTTTTAAAAATTTTTTACACTTTCTTTGTGAAATGGTAGGCCCTTACCATTTCAAACGGGGAGGCCGGGATCTTGGGGTCCCCTTGTTAAAGGGGGTTTCCAGATTCTGATAAGCCCCCTGCCTGCAGACCCCCACAACCACCGGCCAGGGTTGTAGGGATGAGGCCCTTGTCCCCATCAACATGGGGATATGGTGCTTTGAGAGGTCACAGACCCCCAAAGCATCCTCCCAATGTTGAGGGCATGTGGCCTGGTATGGTTGGGGGGGGCGATCTCTCCCCCCCCCCTCTTTTTATGCGGCCTGCCAGGTTATGTGCTCAGATAAAGGGTCTGTGTTTTTTTAGGGGGGGACTCCACGCCATTTAAAAAAAAAATTGGCGGGGATTTCCCCTTAAAGGGTCTGGTATGGATATTTGGGGGGAACCCCACATAATTTTTTTTTTCAATTTGACGCAGGGTTCCCCTTAATATCCATACCAGACCTGAAGGGCCTGGTAATTGAACTTGGGGGAACCCCATGCTTTTTTTTTTTATCAATGACTTTCAAGAAATGTTCTCTGTATTACGGGGAGCCGACAATTCATTATAGCCGCGAGTGCTTTTAAAATACTTTTTTTCCTGCAGAAATGACACTTTGTGCAGGGACAGTTCTAAGCACAGGAAACATGCGCCCCTTCACAGGCATACTATAGACACCCCCCAGATATGAAATTTAAAGGAATATTACACGTTTATTGTTTCACTTTAAGCATTGATAAAATCACTGCTCCCGAAAAAAAATGCAATTTTTAAAACTTTTTTTTGCATTGATACATGTCCCCTGGGGCAGGACCCGGGTCCCCAAACACTTTTTATGACAATAACTTGCATATAAGCCTTTAAAATGAGCACTTTAGATTTCTCCCATAGAATTTTACAGGGTGTTTTGCGGCTTTTCGAATTTGCCGCGAACACCCCAAATTGTTCGCTGTTCGGCGAACAGGCAATGTTCGAGTTGAACATGAGTTCGACTCGAACTCGAAGCTCATCCCTACCTCGGAGTCTCACATCATCATTGACCGCAAGCAGGTATGATTATACAAACGAACGGCCAAAGATTGACACTATGATTGCCACCTTATCCCTTTAAACTCGAACACATATTGATTACACAGGTTCTGTGGCTGATTAAGGTGGTAATTAAACTCACTTGGTGCCTTGTCTGCATTAAATTAGCCTCAGAACCTGTGTAATTCATATGTGTTCGGGTTTAAAGGGATGAGGTGGCAAATCTAATTGACACATAGCTACCGGTTTGAACTTGGTCTTACCCATACTTCCCACTTTACACTTAGAGATCCAGCTGGTACTGCTATCATTGGATGAATTTATGCCCGTCTTTCTTTGGAGTCTTTAGACCCATGGACTGTTGTTAAACGGAGGGAGGTATAAGTAGAACTAGGTTTTCAGTCATGGGCGTCTGCAGAACTTTTTTTCCGCGGGGGTATCATTTTAAGGTCACCGTGCAATATAAAAAGATGTACACTCTCTAGGCTATATTTATATGGGCATGGGCTGGTACGCCTGGCTTGAGTAATTTCCAATACAAAGTGAAGCTGAATTATCTCTTATATAACACATATATCTTTCTATTGGAAAGATATATGTGTTATATATGTGTTATATAATTCAGCTTCACTTTGTATTGGAAGTTACTCAGGCCATGCCCATATACATATAGCCTAGAGAATGTACATCTTTTTATATTGCAATGTATTGCAATACATCTGTTGTGGCCATATTGTGATGTGATGATGAGTAGGCACTGGCAGCGTATCACTCGGCGCCTCAGCCACTGACCGCACTGAGTGTGTGGCGCCGGCCAGATCTACACATCATATACACAGACAGGCAGCCAATCACTGAAGAGGAGCGCACCCCAAGCAGCCGAGTCATCTCATCTGATGATCGGGCCGGTGGTGAGGGAGGGACATCAGATGTGTCAGGACAGAGAGCATCTGGCAGACTCAGAAAAAAGACAGCGCCGGCTGTATCGGACACTGCAACTGGCAACTGCAACACCTTCTTGATGATTCGAGGGTGGGGTGGGGGAGGGGCAATTGCCCCCCTTGCACCTACTTGCGGATGCCCATGTTTTCAGTATGTGCAGCGAGCCATGTAATTACAGTTTAGAGCAGGGATATGCAATTAGCGGACCTCCAGCTGTTGCAAAACTACATGTCCCATCATGCCTCTGCCTCTGGGTGTCATGCCTGAGAGTCTTGCTATGCCTCATGGGACTTGTAGTTCTGCAACAGCTGGAGGTCCGCTAATTGCATATCCCTGGTTTAGAGTATGAAACTGTCAGAATGAAATCCCCACTTGTGTTTATAGAACCATAAAGCTGGCCGTCGTTTAATCAGACTACTGATGCCCTCTAATGCATTTTCAGGCTCCCAGTCTCCTATTCAAAGAAACTTTTCCAAGTAAGCTCTATTCAATAGGACATCGGTCATCTAATGTTCTAGATATGGAGGCATAAGCCCTTATTGATATGTTGTGTTTCATTGAATTATAGGTTGTATTCTTTTATTCGTGTACATTTCATGATTACATACCCCTCCCTGCAGGAGATCCGGCTCATTTGGGGAATCGATCTCCAGTCGGTTGGACGCACAGGGCCATTGGACCTTACCCCTCCCTCATTTGGCCATAACTTGGCTCCAAACCCTCATCACATTGAGGAAGGAATCAATATTGGGGGACGTTTGCCATTTATGGGTGTGCATCCATATGTATAGATATAGCTTTTTCTGTACATGTAATGTATTTTCTTTGTGAATATCGTAACAAAATGTATTTGATATGCATGTTAACTTAAGCTGAGATTCACGTTTTTTTCTCCTGAAGAAGCCTCACGGCGAAACATGTAGAATATGGAAGCAGCAATATAACATCACACAACGTGTCCCCTTTCACATAATTGGATGCGGATGTATTGTATGAAATGTTGTTAATTTTTCTTATGTAATTTAATCAAATTGTATATTTTTTATATAATAACAGTGTCATATTACGCAAACCAAGTGCACCTTTAAAGTCCCATACCTCCCAAAAATGTTGTTCGTTCTTTGATTATTTTATTGTTGTTTTGTTTTGCCCTTTCTTTATTTCCTTTTCTTCCCCTTTCCTTTAATGTTTTACATTTTATTACTTTTTTTTACACTTTCATTTTTTTTTTTTATATTTTCTTGTTACTTTAATTGTTCTAATATATATTTATTTTTTTAATGTGGTAATAACAGATGCCAAATGTTTGTATTGGGCCAATATATATTTAGGTGGGGTGCAGCGGCAATAATTCACTCAGTCCGGTGCAAAAAAAACTTGTACTGAAGTAATGCAGCAACAGTTCACAACAAACCCAGTGGAGAGAATGCCCAACCAGGTACACTCTTGGTTTCCAGCAAAGTGAAGAGAGTAGGTTTCAGTCGGATTGACAGCATCTGTTAAGAGGGCAGAATGTGGCCTGGCCATCTTGTGTCCCAGCAGGAGGATGTCCAGATGGGTTGCATCCCTATGCGTTCCTTCATCATCAGGAACCTTTCCCTACCTGCTAGTACTGTCCCTGCCAGATGGGGTACCTTTCCCTATGCTATCCACTCACATAAAGCGCTCCAAACCTGGGAGCCAGGGCCTTAAATAGGCTATGCCTGACCCAAGATGGCTGCCAAGGTCACATGGAGTGGCAGCATCCAACTGGGTAGCTTCCCCCAGGAAACCATAGAGGAGCAACTTTCCTCTTGAATTCCTCTCCAGCTGCAAAGGGCCACAGTTTGGAAACCACTGACTTCTAGCATACCCCAAATTAAAATAAGGCACCACAAATCCCACTGCTAATGGAAATGCAAATTTCAACATGCAGCTGGTATGTGCAAGTTCAGTAAAAAGAGAGGGGTATTACACTTGATGGATTTAAAACTAATGTGAAGAAATACCAAAGGCAAATAATTTGTTTTTTTTTTCCTTGACGCCTAACTTAAAGAGGAAGTAAACCCTGATGGATTTACTTCCTCTTTGTCTCCCTGCAAAGGTAAAGCATAATGGGCTACTATGCATCACATAGTAGCCCATTATTTGTCACTTACCTGACACACGAGCCAGCGATGTCACCGCTGTCCCCTGTAGTCCGGAGCGTCCATCTTCTTCCTAGTATCGCTGCTCCGGCCACTCCTCTGCCTAAACGTTGACAAAGCTCTTACCTGTCGCCAGCCCTGTCCTCTGACTGTATACAAATGATGTTCTTACCTGTCGCCAGCCCTATCCTCTGCCTGGATACTTACTATTCTCTTTCCTACTGCTAGCCGTGTCCTCTGCCTGAACACTGTCAATGCTCTTACCTGTCGCCAGCCCTGTCCTCTGCCTGAACACTGACAATGCTCTTACCTGCCACCAGCCCTGTCCTCTGCCTGGATACAAATGATAATCTTACCTGCCACCAGCCCTGACTTCTGCCTGGACACAACAATGCTCTTTCCTACTGCCAGCCCTGTCCTCTGCCTGGATACAAATGATAATCTTACCTGCCGCCAGCCCTGTCCTCTGCTTGGACACTGACTATGTTCTTACCTGCTGCCAGCCTTGTCCTCTGCCTGTTCACTGACTATGCTCTTACCTGCTGCCAGCCCTGTCCTCTGCCTGGCCATGGACAATACTCTAACCTGCCGCCAGCCCTTTCCTCTGCCTGGTCACTGTCTACACTCTTACCCCCTGCCAGCTCTGTCCTCTGCCTGGACACTGACTGTGCTCTTACCTGCTGCCAGCCCTGTCCTCTGCCTGGACACTGACTGTGCTCTTACCTGCTGCCAGCCCTGTCCTCTGCCTGGACACTGACTATGCTCTTACCTGCTGCCAGCCCTGTCCTCTGCTTGGACACTGACTATGCCCTTACCTGCTGCCAGCCCTGTCCTTTGCCTGAACTCTGACTACGCTCTTACCCCCTGCCAGGCCTGTCCTCTGCCTGGACACGGACTTCAGTCTTACCTGCCGCCAGCCCTGTCCTCTGCCTGAACTCTGACTACGCTCTTACCCCCTGCCAGGCCTGTCCTCTGCCTGGACACGGACTTCAGTCTTACCTGCCGCCAGCCCTGTCCTCTACCTGAACTCTGTCTTTTCATTATGTCATACCCTGTCTTTGCATCATAGCCACTCTGTTCCTGCAACCTCTTTTTAATGTGATCCTGAGACCTGCAACCTAGTGACATCACACAGCAAAGTAGCCCGGGGACCACTATGGTTACCGTCCCATCATTCCTTGTGGGGGAACTCTGGAAAGGAGTTGTGACTTAGATGTTGTGTCTTGGGGAAGCCCACATTAACTGCCAGGGGTGTCAGTCCTAACAACTACAGAACTCCACATGTCCCTGGCCCTCTTTTTTTCTCTTCCCATGCATCCACGCATATATCGATTTCTTTCCCAGCAGAATATGCTGGTGCCACAATTGCAGGTAGGAGCTATTTCTCACTAAAGGTAAAGAGAAAAAAAAATATTGTTAGCCCATGCAGGGGTGGTGGGAGGTTTGAGGGTACATTTGGGTAATGCCTGCACACACTTCAAGTTTAATGCTGTCAGCTCTACAATTACTATAGGCTGATTTACTATGTTTTTTATATTATTTTAAAATTAAAATTTTTCACATAATAAATCACTTTGTTTCTACAGTAACCACAGTAACATAATTCTTACTTTACAGTTAAATTGGCCCGCAGCCCAGACAGGTCCAGTACATTAATAGATATTGAATACATGCGCTTCTAGAAGAGTTCCCATGAGGACAAATTATTTACTTTTACTCCCAGAGACTTTAAAAGATTGTTGTAGACAATTTATTTGTAGATCGAATATCATGCTTGGCTTCTGAATAAAATAATATCTGTAATGTTTGTTCCTTCTTGAACAAAAATAAAGGAGTGGATTATTTAACTAGCTTATCTTGCCTTCATTCTCACCTGACTTTTGGGACGTATCACTCTATGTACTATACTTTAGTCCTTTAGTGAAAATAAAAACAAAAATTGTCATACTTCATGAAGAGAAAACATTTTAATGCGCCCACAGATACGCACGCGCACAAACTGAAAGTGTCATAAGAAAATACACTGTCAAAGAAAAACATTAACGTAAATATTTATTAAAGGGCATATATATGGGAGTATGTATCATTGATTCACCCAACATTGGCCCAATATTTGCCAATTTTTCCACAAAAAAAAGATTCCCTTTTTATACACTGATTCTATTTATTACAGTGGCTTTCCCCTCTTTTTAAACAAGACTCACCCTTTGAAAATGGCTTTAAACAAGATTCACCATGTGCGAGAATTTTATCAAACAATTGTAGAACTGTCCTAGGATAGGTTGCTAGGCAAATTTAGTTGATAAATAAGTGTCTATGTGTATCAAAAATTATTCCATTGGTATTCCACCAACTGGATGTGCTTATCCATCGTTCCCAGTAATGATAAAGTATAACAATCCAAATGAAAATTAAATTGGCCTATTGGACCTGAGTGAAGCACAGTCATAATCCGGAACGAGGTAAGCTGTGCTGGGACGCTGTGGAGTATACTATCAGTGTGGAGTCAGAGGTGTGGGGACACTGAGCCGGGAGCTTTCAGATCCATCCATCCATCTTAGAGGTCGGGAGACACACAGAGGATGTGGCCAGGCATCGGGCATTTTCTTAGCTAATGCGTAGATGATCTCTTATAATCTAGAAATCATTGGGAGTTGGTAAGAGGCCAACTGAATTTTAATTTGCATTGTTATAATTAATTATCACTGGGAATGATGGATAGCACATCCAGTTGGTGGAAAACAAATGGAATCATTTTTGATACACATGGACACTTGTTTATTGAACTCTTTATTCCAGTTGATGCACTGGGCAGTGGTGTCGCTAGGGGGTGGCTTTTGGGGCTATAGCCCCGAACCTGGGGCCCATAGTCCTGAGTTTCTTCGGGGTTCCCAAGGGCAGGGGAGGCTCTCTGGGGACCCTGATGTAAGTAGGGGTCTCTCTGTGGACCCTGATGCAGGGGGGAGGCTCTCTGAGGATTCTGATTTAAGGGGGGCTCTCTGGGGACCCTGGTTTAAGGGGGAGGCTCTCTGGGGACCCTGATTTAAGGGGGAGGCTCTCTGGGGACCCTGGTGTAAGGGGGGCTCTTTGGGGACCCTGGTGTATGCGGGGCCTCTCTGGGGATATACACACACACACATATATTATATACATGTGTATGCCCATCCAAGTGTATTACATTCTTTACTACGCTGCTATGGGCTCTAGCCCCAGATCTTTTGTCGACCTAGCAACGCCCCAGGCACTGGGGGTTATTTATGAAAGGCAAATCCACTTTGCACTGAAAGTGAACTTGGAAGTGCAGTTGCTCTAAATCTAAGGGGTAGATCTGAAAAGAGTGGAAGCACTGCTGATTTTATCATCCAATCATGTGCAAGCTAAAATGCTGTTTTTTATTTTCCTTGCATGTCTCCCTCGGATCTATATTGACTTTACTTCTAAGTGCTCTTGCAGTGCAAAGTGGAGTTGCCTTTAGTAAATAACCCCCACTGTGTTTGTTATAATTTTTCGATAAGGCCCCTTTCACACCGATGTGGTTTTCAGGTGCTACAGCGCTAAAAATAGCGCCTGTGTAGCACCTGAAAAAAAAAACGGTCCCTTTCACTTCAGTGTGAAAGTTGGAGGGCTTTCACACTGGAAAGGTGCACTGGCAGGACGGTGAAAAAAGTCCCGCTAGCCGCATCTTTGGAGCAGTGTATTCACCACTCCTAAACCGCTCCTACCCATTGAAATCAATGGGGCATCGCGGCTATACCGCCGGCAAAGCGCTGCAGCAGTGTCGTTTTGCAGGCCGTTTTAATCCTTTTTCGCCCGCTAGCGCCGCTAAAACTACGGTGAAACGGCGCTAGAAAATAGCACCGCTTTACCACCGACGCCCGCACCACCCCGGTGTGAAAGGGGCCTTAGGCCGCGTACACACGGGCGGACTATCCGTCCAACTAAGTCCGTCAGACAATCCGACAGACAGTCCGTCCTACTTTTGAATGAACGGACTTGACCACACACGACGAACAGACAGTCCGCTGAAAGCTTGCGTGATGACGTGAACGGCACGTACGACGGGACTAGAAATTCGACGTCCAATATACTGCAATGCAACCTTCGGCCGTGTAAATCCTTTCTGAGCATGCGCCATACTTAGTCCGTCGAACTAGCCTACTCACGAGCGGACTGTCCGCTGAAACCAAGTTTGGACGGACAATATTACGGAAATTCCGAAAGACTTAGTCCGCCAGACTGTCCGCTGAAAAAGTCAGCTGAAGCCCACACACGAGCGGATTGTCCGCTGAAACACGTTTCAGCGGACTAAGTTGGACGGACAATCCTCTCGTGTGTACGCGGCCTTAGAGTTTTCTTTGTTTAGCACAACCTTTTATGCTTTCACGTTTTTTTTCCCCATTACCTCCTTGTATTCAAGGAGTGGTAAATGGGCAGCAGTCTACAAGCGTAAGATTTTCATGCATATGTCTAAATTTAGTTGTTGGCTTACTCTGTAATCAGAGTAGCCAAGATTGAATGCCCCGGTCTGTTCTTAGCTCCACAGCCAGGGGATATGATTGTCCCCTAAGCCTCTGTGAAGAACTTGTAAGAGCTTACGGTGGGAAATGTTAATGCCTAGGCTTAATAGAGTATTTGACATGCTGCTGCCAATTCCTGGGGAGGTGTGCCCAGTAGGTGGTCAGAGAGGTGGTAAACTGGCTGGAGCCCTGGTCTGCTCTATGAGCTTCAAGGGGGAGGGGCCTGGAGCCATCCTGGACTGGCTGGTGGACCACTCTCCTAATGACAGAGCCTATGTACTTGTCTTACTCCAGGATCTGTGAGTAATCCCTGTGCCACAGTCTATTTATGGTCCACAGCCGTGGATTGTTCCAGTTTGTCTACTTGCGCTAAAAATTATCCAGATGTGAGGGCTTCAACTGTTCCAGTCTGCTAATTTGTGTTACCAATTTACCTTGTGGCCCCCAGTTGCAAGAACTCGGATTGATTCAATCTGTCATCGTCTGTCATAAACTTTGTCTCATGATCCGCAGCTGTGAGTGAAAGATTGTGTTACTGCTGCTTAGAGAGATAAGTGTCCTCTGCAGAATTGTGCTAAAACCCACTTCATGGTCCCCAGCTGTGAACCGATAAACTGTTCCAGTCTATCTTTTTCTTGTGCCCAAACATAGTTCATGGTCCCCAGCCGTGAACCTATAAACTGTTTCAGTCTATCTTTTTTTGTGCCCAAACCTACTTTATGCTCCCCAGCCGTGAATCTATGACCCTTTCCAGCCTACCCTTACTTGTGCCCAAACCTACTTCATGGTCCCCAGCCATAGACTTTTCCACTCTGACCGTTAAGCCTTGTATGATTGTCGGCAGGGGATTGTCTGTTGACAGACTGTTGTCCTAAAATCTTACCGTTAGTACACTCCTTTTGACAATTGTTGCCCAATTTCCAGCCAACAAATGTTGGATGACAGGCTAACAAATTTTCGGCAGACAACGGCTTGGTGTAAAATTTTCGGATGGTCAGTACACAAATCCGTCACACAAAAGTCCAAAGTACAAACACGCATGCTCGGAATCAATGCTTACCAAACCTGAAATTAGCAGAAGGGGCTAAGGTTGGCGCTCAAGAGCTGAAATTCCTCGTAGTATGTCTTGTGTTTGTGGCATGACAATTGTGTACTGTTAGTATGTAATACAAGATCCTGTCACACGCCCCTTTTGACAAAAATTAGACGCTTGGTTGGCCAACAATCGTACCGTGTCTACAAAGCTTAAGGCTTAATGTACACAGAACATTTGAAAACCTCTCCTGAACTATTTTACTTGACAGATAGTAACCGGCGTTTAAAAACGTTTTGCCGTGTTTGTAATCCGAGTTTTTTTTCAAATAGTCAAAAAGTGTATCTCCATTAAAAATGCCTGTAAATGAAATGTGGCTAAAAGCGAGTTACCACGTTTACACATGTTTACAAGCTGTTACAGGCATTTGGTATTTCAAATGCCTCTGAACATCCGTCCTGAATGCATTTTTTTTCTTTCCAAAAGATGCTCTTAAATTCAACTGCCTAGAAACAACTATAAACGACCCTGTGTACATGTGCTGATAAGATGATATAGAGGAGAGTTCAGGGGTAGCTGAAAAAAAACGCCCAACTGCTCCTAAACATCCGTTTACCAGCAGCAGTGTACATGAAGCCTGATGCAGCGTACACACGATCGGAATTCTCATCGGAAAAAGCTCTGATGGTTTTCCCGATGGAATTCCAATGGAATTCTGCTCAAACTCTCTTGCCTATACAGGGTCACACCAAATTCCGACCACCAAGAACGCGGTGACGTACAACACGTACGATGGGACTAGAAAAAGGAAGTTCAATACCTAGAAGCCAATAGCTTCCATCTTGTAGTTGAATCTGTATTTTTTTGTAATTTTTTTGTATCGGAATTGTATACACACGATCGGAATTTCCGAAAGTTTTTCCATCGAGAAAATTGAGAACATGCTATCAAATTTTTGCTGGCAGAAATTCGGACAGCTAAATTCCAATGGAGCCTACACACGGTCACATTTTACGATGAAAAGCTCTCATCGGCCTTTTGCTGGCCGAAATTCCGATCGCGTGTATGTGGCATTACTTGTACTGCTGTGTGTGTCTTCTGTAGAATTGTGCTCAAGTGTTTTGGAGTATCCCATTCTATATTGTCCGCCTCCTGTTACAACTTTCTTCAGGAATAAATACTAAAAAGGCATGTCCTAGACTGTTTACTGAGCTGGAGTGAATGGACTATTGCTGTTTGCCTGGGTGCCTCTGCACTGTTTTAGAAAAAGACCTGTTGAATCAATATATAGCAGCCCCTTCAAGTGTAATGCTACACAACATTTTCCCAACATCTGTTCTTCAATGGGAAAGAGCACTGAAAACTGAGCCAATAGCGGGGAAATGAGATAGGGAGGACCTGTGCTCCATTTCCTTCCTACCTGCCAATGCTAGAAGGATGCGGTGGGACACCTTTAGGGGCTACCCCTGCACTGCTAGGGTTAAAAGCGTGTTTAAGCCTAGGGGGGCCTAAAAGCAGGCTCCTCCGGCCTCTTCTGCCCTACACTACATCAGTCAGAAGACCTCTCACATCATCAAGACCAATCCAGAGCCCATAGTCTTGCATTAGATGTGAGGACACTCAACTGCCAGAATGTAGGGGAGAAGAATAGAGCGTCCGCTGTGGGAGGTTCAGAGGATAGGGGAAGAAAATTGTTTTTGGTTGCCCCCTACACATAAATGAGCATTTAACCTTTTCAGTGTGGCGAGAGTCCCACTTCAAGGGAGCATTTTTATTCCCCTTGGTGATGGATTTTTAAACTCATGTTAGCATTGTGCTCTGAGGCTTCTCTTCTTTCTTGTTGAAATGGCCATGTGTTGTTCCTCAGAACGCTTTCCTGTATGGGCTTGTACATGGAACTTCAATATAGGTAGTTAAAACTTCCCATCATTCTTGGTGTTGAATAGGTAGGGGATGATGCCTTGACACCTCCTTGCCATCTAGCACTGGATAGTAGTCAAGGAGAAACCCAAGAATGCCCTACCTCCATACTCTGCCCCAACGTCTCGTTAGATTTTGTGGGGCATTGTATGATTCAACCAATAACATTCAGTGATACCCCTAGGGACAATTAGAAGATCTGTAGAAAGAAAAATTCAAGTTTCCCCAATAGGATGAGCAGAAGATGGGAAACCAGAGGCAGCAATTCATCTAAAGCTAAGGGTGATGGCTAAACATTCTGACAATTAGACATGTGCAAAAGGAAAAAATTTGTTTAGTTTCGTTTCGTTTTAATTCGTTAATTCATTAATTTCGTTTAGTTATATTCGTTAACTTCCTTAAATTCGTTTTCGGATTTTGTTTAGCTTTCTACCGAATTCGAAAAATCGGCCACATTCGAAAATATTTCAATGAAATTCGAAAATATTTCTACTGGATTCGAAATGATTTCAACATGATTCGACATTATTTCAACCACATTCGAAAATATTTTGTGACCCGACTTTAGGGCCATGTATCTCTGGGTCACTTGATGCTAGACACTTCCAATTTGGATATGTTGTAGAGCTAGTATTATTGTGTTTGCATAACAAATTTGGGGTTTCTAGCTATAAGTGACCCCGAGATATGTGGCCCCAAAATCGGGTTGCAAAATGTTATTAGTTAATAGAGCAGAGAATGACATTTTGCGACCCGATTTTGGGGCCACATATCTCGGGGTCACTTATAGCTAGAAACCCCAAATTTGTTATGCAAACACAATAATACTAGCTCTACAACATATCCAAATTGGAAGTGTCTAGCACCAAGTGACCCCGAGATACATGGCCCTAAATTCGGGTCACAAAATATTTTAGAATGCGGTTGAAATAATGTTGAATCATGTTGAAATAATTTCGAATGCAGTTGAAATAATGTCGAATCATGTTGAAATAATTTCGAATGCATTCGAAATTATTTCAACATGATTCAACATTATTTCAACCGCATTCTAAAATATTTTGTGACCCGAATTTAGGGCCATGTATCTCGGGGTCACTTGGTGCTAGACATGTTGAAATAATTTCGAATGCGGATGAAATAATTTCGAATCATGTCAAATTCATTCGAATTCATTCGTTATATCTCTTTCGTATTCGTTGTAATTTGTTATTTTTTTATTCGGACATTCGGATGCATCCGAATGTCCGAAAGATGCAAAATTCGGCCGAATTTCGATTCGTTACGAAACGAATTGCACAAGCCTACTGGCAATCCACCGCACACAACCTACATTGCACACACATATTACACATGGTGTGCAAAGATGGACATGGAGTTTTTAGAAAAATTTTTTTTCCAGTTTTGTGTGTGTGTGTGTGTTTTTTTTCATTTTGCTTACCCACATGCACTGCTGAACTGGTTCATGTTTGGAGGGACCCCTAAATCAGTTTCGTTAGGGAGCAGATGACTTCCTTACCTTACACAGTTTCAAGGAGCAGATGATTATTGCTCATAAATGACCTGGAGGATGGGGTAAACAGTTTAATCTCTGTATTTGCGGATGATACTAAGCTAAACAGGGCAATGACTTCTCCGCAGGATGTGGAAACCTTGCAAAAAGATCTGAACAAATTAATGGGGTGGGCAACTACATGGCAAATGAGGTTCAATGTAGAAAAATAATGCATTTGGGTGGCAAAAATATGAATGCAATCTATACACTGAGGGGGAGAACCTCTGAGGGAATCTAGGATGGAAATGTATCTGGTGGTCCTAGTAGATGATAGGCTCAGCAATGGCATGCAATGCCAAGCTTCTACTAACAAAGCAAACAGAATATTGGCATGCATTAAAAAGGGATAAAGGGATCAACTCCGGAGATAAATTGATAATTCTCCGACTCTACAAGACTCTGGTCCGGCCGCACCTGGAGTATGCTGTCTAGTTCAGGGCACCAGTCCTCAGGAAGGATGTACTGGAAATGGAGCGAGTACAAAGAAGGGAAACAAAGCAAATAAAGGATCTGGAGGATATTAGTTATGAGGAAAGGTTGCCATAATAGAACTTATTCTCTCTGGAGAAGAGACGCTTGAGAGGGAATATGATTTAAATTTATAAATACTGTACTGGTGACCCCACAATAGAGATAAAACTTGTTTTGCGGAAGGGAGCTTAACAAGACTCGTGGCCACTCTTTAAAATTAGAAGAAAAGAGGTTTAACCTTAAACTACGTAGAGTGTTCTTTACTGTAAGAGCGCAAAGGATGTGTAATTCCCTTCAACAGGCGGTGGTCTCAGCAGGGAGGGGGGCATTGATAGTTTCAAGAAACGATTAGATAAGCACCTGAACGACAACAACATACAGGGACATACAATGCAATACTGACATATAATCACACAAATAGGTTGGACTTGATGGACTTGTGTCTTTGGACTTTTTTCAACTTCACCTACTATGTAATGTAGCGCTGGTATTTTTGCCTTCTAATGCTATGTAGGAAAATTTAAAACATGTTCTGTTTCTAAAGTGCTTCGGATTTTTGGCATGCAAAGGTCCAATGGAGCCCACACATGATCTTAATGTTCGACGGATTCGTTCCGTTGGACCTTTGCTGTCAAAAAGTCTGGTCGTGTGTACGCAGCATTAGACTCATACCAGAATGTTACTGGGACCAGTAGTTCCACAAAAGCACACACTCAATTAGATTGAATTCAAGCAGGCCTCAAGCCTATGTTTCACTGAGACACTAACACTGTGCGGCTCAGAGACATACACACCGGAGGCAGTTATAAGTGTGTCACACCACTGGAACAGTTTAAATTGTCAGTTTATATTGTGTTTCGCTCTTGCCAAAACCCTTGGATTACAATACACTACAGTATAAAAGCTAGCAGAAGACAGAAGACTAAAGACTGCATCTTTCACTGAGAGGCCTTGTGCATAGTTGCCCTATCAAGGGACTGCACCATACCTCTAGGGGGAGTCATTAAGCAAAGTATACTGAATGGTACTATGTGTTTGATATTGTATTACTGTGCCTAGTCAGCATGCTGGAATTGGGAAGGCGCCCAGTGTCAGAGCATTGTCACATTATGTTTGTGTGGCAGTATAGTTATTGTAATTACTGTTTTACCAGTTCTAGTAAAATCACGTTCTGGTTAATTACAATTGGTGTACAGTGTTGTTTCTTTTCCTATAGGTGGAGCAACAGATACCCAGGTAAAGGTATATTATTGGTACACTGTTATTGTGGGATTGTCCTTTGTTGCCTAGATTCACACCAACACTGTTCCACAGCTGTGTGAAGTGGTTTGAGCCAATTTCCTGGAGTGGAAGAGCAGAGTACAGGCCCATTACAATATCAGCAGCTCCTCCGGGGCTCAGTGCTACAGTAACTATATATGATTAGGGAGCCGATGGCTTCTCTGTTTCTTTACACAGTTTCAGCACCATGGACAGCACATTGCTAAATACACAAATTCCCATAACAAGATTGCCCAAAACATTCCCACAAAGACGAAAAACTGTTTCTATCGCAATATCAAGATTGGCAAAATTCAAACTAACAAGTTTCATCCAGTGATTATCATATAATATATAGAAGGAATCCTGAAAGAAATTGAGACCATCTCAATTGAATCTTACTTGGGCAGATTCACATTTTTTTTTTCAGTGGTCAAATTAATGATATATACACCCCATGTTTTATTTTCATTTTTTGGATGGGCATGTAAACAGCTTGCTATAAAAAAATCTATCAATGTGTGTTTGGCAGCATACTCACGACCAGACTTTCCGGCAGACTAGGTCCGATGGTCTACCAGATGAACTTTTGGCGGAGGCCCGACGAACTTTCTGAACGAACAGACTTGGCCACAAATGACCGGACTAAGCCCTTGTACACATGATCGGAGATTCCGACGGAATGTGTCCGATCTGAGCATTTTTTCAGATATTCCGACTGTGTGTGGTCTGCAGCAGACTGTTTCAGTCGGAATATCCGTCGGACCAAATTTTCCAACTTGCCGGAAATATTTTGCGACAAAATGCTCCAATCGGACATACTCCGATCATGTGTAGAGAATTCCGATCGGACAAAGTGCCACGCATGCTCAGATCAAATTCCTACATCAAAGCTATTGGCTACTAGCGTGAACATAGTCCCGACGTAACGAAATAACGTCATCACGTTCTGAACGATCGGACATTCCGACAACTTTGTCTGACCGTGTGTATACAACAGTTTCGGCCAAAATCCGTCGGAAAAATCCGACGGATTTGGTTGTCGGAATCTCCGACCATGTGTACAAGGGCTTAGTCTGTTCGAAAGTCCGTTCGTTTTGAACGCAATGATGTAAACAGGACTGAACAAGGAAGTTCAATAGCCAGTAGCTAATAGCTGCCCTTGCGTCGTATTTTGTCAGTCGGACTAGCACACAGACGAACGGTTTGCACACTAGAAAGCCGAGTCCTTCGGACAGATTTGAGAGAGTTTTATTTCTAGGTCCGTTGGACTTTTGGGGGAAATAAAATCAGCTGGAGCCCACACACGATCGAATTGTCTGACGGATTCCGGTCCGCCGGACCAAGTCTTCCGGAAAGTCAGTTCGAGTTTGTTTAGACTTGGAGGCCCCCAACCACCCCCTTAGGCTGCAAAGGCAAGAGACCGTGGTGTTCACATGCCAATGTCACAATGCTTTACTTCATACTTGCAGCAAAAACTATTGCTTCTGACACATTCAGGGAACAGTAAGATCACCGATTGCGACACATTTAGGTTAATAGATAAGGATATTGGTTATTTGCCACCATGGGCTGCCAATACACCAAAACATCCCAAAAATTGGACATGTCACACAATTTGTAAGGCAGCACGTAGCAACATTAGGCAACAGTAGAACTGCACCACATTTTGCACTATCCAGTTTCAGTGAATCTCCCCCATTATGGCATGTTGTCATATATTGCATCATAATACAGCAATGTATGTATTGTGGGTTACTGAACAATGCATCTGATACCTGAGTGGAGGGAAAGGACCCCCCCGCCCCCCCACAGTCTCAAAGGGAAACATGCACAGGTGGGGCTGCCATTCGCCTGCTGTGTGCTGGAGGGGGCAGGGCCCGGTTTTGTCAGCATACGCTGTCAGAAATGCAGAGAGCAAAAGGACAAGAAAATCCCCACCATGGAAAATTCAAAATGCTAACCATAACATACAAAGTCATCCACAACATTGCCCCATCTACATCACCAACCTCTTCTGCAGATATCGCCTAAATCGTCCCCTCCGCTCCTCCCAGGACCTCCTTCTCTCTAGCACCCGTGTTACCTCCTCCTACGCTAACCTTCAGGACTTCTCCAGAGCCTCTCCCATCCTCTGGAACTCCCTGCCCCAGTCTGTCCAATCAGCCCCTACCCTATCCACCTTTAGGAGATCCCTGAAAACGCACTTATTCAGGGAAGCCTATCCCACACCCACCTAACTGTCCCCGAGCCACCCCCAACATCAAATCATCCCCCTGCATCTATTACCTTTTGTACCACAATCCCCTCCCTTTAGAATGTAAGCTCTATGAGCAGGGCCCTCCTGTACCTTTTGTATTGAACTGTACTGTAATTGTGCCCCCCCCCCCCCCCCTATACATTGTAAAGCATTGCGCAAACTGCTATATAAATCGTGTATAATAATAAAAAAAAAGAGAGAAGACAGAAATCAAATTAGGTACTTTGGATAGAGGCAAGTATACATTATAAAAAATAAAACAATATCGCGCTAGGACAAGGAAGAAGCTGCAACTAAAACACCATCAAATATCCTTATGGAGAAAAAGTCAAAAAATATATATAATGTTGCACTAAGTGTACGTGAAAAATGTGATGCAATCAAAAATGATGAAAATTAATTCAAATACAAAGCTGTGCATAAATCATATAAACAAAATTACAGCTGTCCCATATAAAGGTCACCCTAAATTTTAAAACTTATATTCTGTTCAAAAGTCCTCAAAGGTGAAAAGGCACAAGAAACTACAATTATGGATCTAGTCCCAAAAAACAAAGAAATCGATCTTTCTCTCAAAGTTTGGTAGAGCTTCCAAATCTTGCAATTGTCTCTCCCCGGTAATGAAAAGAAAGGTTGGACTCTTACCACAACTGATGGACTCCAAACAAACGGAGTCGTTGGCGCTGGCAGAAAAGACCCTCTGCAGGGATTGCGGGTATACGCTCCGCTGCGATCTTCCAAGCTGGCGGAGCGTCCACATGTACCAAGCTCCCGAAGGTTTCCGTCAGGAGCCGACGACTTCTGGAAAAAGCTGATTCACTTTCCTTCGTCTCGGTTTCCGCTAAGAGGATGGACAGGTTAGCCGACCAATCTCTCCTAGTCTTCAAATATTTCCTGCCCCGGTTTGAAGATCTCTCCGATGTGAAGCTATGCGCGGAGGCTCCTCAATGTACGAACCTGCAATGCATGGTCCCTGGTTGCAAAGGGCATTTACTCAGGCCTGGCTGAGCCAGTGTCAGACCTAAACTGTAGTGCTAGCTTGTGCAAAATAAGCAGTAATCAAGTGATGTGCTGGAGCTGGAAGGGAGGAGGTGTATATACAGAGAGTGTATACAGTTGCAGTCCCAAGTCTTTCATTTTCTTCAATCAAGTGGGGATCCCATGCTTACCTTTACCCCATACAAGTTAAATTCCTGCAATACAAAACAGAAACACAAAGTGCAAGGACTGTTTTTTTGCCTAAAGCCTCGTACACACGATCGGATTGTTCGCCAAGAAAACTGTGGAATTTTGTTGGTTCGTGGCCCAAAACTTGCCTTGCACACACACGGCCACACAATTGTTGGCCAACAAATATGAACGTAGTGATGTACTACGGGTTTTTTTTTCCAGCACTTTAGCGCCACCCTTTGGGCTCCTTCTGCTAATTTCATGTTAGTAGAAGTTTGGTGAGTGTTGATTCACTTTTTTTTTTCACGCTTTTCATTTTGTGCTTTTCAGTTTGTTTCTGAACGGCCGTTCGTCAACCAGCCATGTTGCGGAAATCGGAGGAGATAACCTGTTATTTATTATTGGTCTTGGAGTTATTGCTTTGACATTATTTTTTGGGTTGAATAATAATGATTTGATTTTGGTATATTTTCTATATTTTTGGATGCATAGAATGCACTTTTTGGTTAAGTTCTATTGGCAGATAGCATGTCTAATTTTATTTGTTTTCTTTTTTTTTAATGCACAATAAAAAAAATTGTGGAGAAGAATACTCGGCTATGTGTTTTACTTCAAATGACAGTTTGGGAGTAGGCAGTTATATTTAAAAAAATACAATGTAAAATTGACAAGGGACACCGACATAGTTGTATCTACGGGATAATGGTGTTGTGGTAACTTGCCCAAAAGAAACCAAAAAAAAGAATATATGTGAAAAAAAATTGCGCTACTAATAATTCTAAAAATAACAAAGATCAGCAGCCAGCATCAACAATATAGTGAATTTTGTATGCAAAATATAAAAAATACAAAATGCAGCGCGTGTGTAAAATTCAAAGATCCCCAGAGTAACCCCTGGAGAAAAAATGGTACACTAATGATAACTCCATAGTGAGAAAGAAACATTGATACAAATTAATGTATAGTGAAACAAGAAAAAATTATCTTGTGATAAAAACAAATATGGAAAAATATCTGTGAAACAAAAAACCAATAACAAAGTCCATAATAAACAGAAAAGTGCAAAAGGCTCATCTATAAAGTGCTATATAGTCCTATTTGAAAAAAAACTTGGAGTAATGCCTCTTCAGATGATGATAAATAAAGGTCAGCAGACTTCTCCGTGTACCATTACCAAGCAGACTTCTCCATGTACCATTACCAAGCAGACTTCTCCATGTACCATTACCAAGCAGACTTCTCCATGTACCATTACCAAGCAGACTTCTCCATGTACCATTACCAAGCAGACTTCTCCGTGTACCATTACCAAGCAGATTTCTCCATGTACCATTACCAAGCAGATTTCTCCATGTACCATTACCAAGCAGACTTCTCCGTGTACCATTACCAAGCAGACTTCTCCGTGTACCATTACCAAGCAGATTTCTCCATGTACCATTACCAAGCAGACTTCTCTGTGTACCATTACCAAGCAGACTTCTCCGTGTACCATTACCAAGCAGACTTCTCCATGTACCATTACCAAGCAGACTTCTCCATGTACCATTACCAAGCCGACTTCTCCATGAACCATTACCAAGCAGATTTCTCCATGTACCATTACCAAGCAGACTTCTCCGTGTACCATTACCAAGCAGACTTCTCCATGTACCATTACCAAGCAGACTTCTCCGTGTACCATTACCAAGCAGACTTCTCCGTGTACCATTACCAAGCAGACTTCTCCATGTACCATTACCAAGCAGACTTCTCCGTGTACCATTACCAAGCAGATTTCTCCATGTACCATTACCAAGCAGACTTCTCCGTGTACCATTACCAAGCAGACTTCTCCATGTACCATTACCAAGCAGACTTCTTCATGTACCATTACCAAGCAGACTTCTCTGTGTACCATTACCAAGCAGACTTCTCCATGTACCATTACCAAGCAGATTTCTCCATGTACCATTACCAAGCAGACTTCTCCATGTACCATTATCAAGCAGATTTCTCCATATACAGTGGTGTGAAAAAGTGTTTGCCCCCTTCCTCATTTCCTGTTCCTTTGCATGTTTGTCACACTTAAGTGTTTCGGAACATCAAACCAATTTAAACAATAGTCAAGGACAACACAAGTAAACACAAAATGCAATTTGTAAATGAAGGTGTTTATTATTAAAGGTGAAAAAAAATCCAAACCATCATGGCCCTGTGTGAAAAAGTGATTGCCCCCTAAACCTAATAACTGGTTGGGCCACCCTTAGCAGCAACAACTGCAACCAAGCGTTTGCGATAACGTGCAATGAGGCTTTTACAGCATCCTGGAGGAATTTTGGCCCACTCATCTTTGCAGAATTGTCCTAATTCAGTTACATTAGAGGGTTTTCGAGCATGAACGGCCTTTTTAAGGTCATACCACAACATCTCAATAGGATTCAGGTCAGGACTTTGGCTAGGCCACTCCAAAGTCTTCATTTTGTTTTTCTTCAGCCATTCGGTGGTGGACTTGCTGGTGTGTTTAGGATCATTGTCCTGCTGCAGAACCCAAGTTCGTTTCAGCTTGAGTACACAAACAGATGGTCGGACATTCTCCTTCAGGATCTCTTGGTAGACAGCAGAATTCATAGTTCCTTTTATCACGGCAAGTCTTCCAGGTCCTGAAGCAGCAAAACAGCCCCAGACCATCACACTACCACCACCATATTTTACTGTTGGTATAATGTTCTTTTTATGAAATGCAGTGTTCCTTCTACGCCAGATATACTTGGACACACACCTTCCAAAGAGTTCCACTTTTGTCTCATCGGTCCACAGAATGTTGTCCCAAAAGTCTTGGGGATCATCAAGATGTGTTGTGGAGAAATTGAGACGAGCTTTGATGTTCTTTTTGCTCAGCAGTGGTTTTCTCCTTGGAACTCTGCCATGCAGGCCATTTTTGCCCAGTCTTTTCCTGATGGTGGAGGCATGAACGCTGACCTTAACTGAGGCAAGTGAGGCCTGCAGTTCCTTGGACGTTGTTGTGGGGTCTTTTGTGACCTCTTGGATGAGTCGTCGCTGTGCTCTTGGGGTAATTTTGGGCGGCCGGCCACTCCTGGGAAGGTTCACCACTGTTCCATGTCTTCGCCATTTGTGGATAATGGCTCTCACTGTGGTTCGCTGGATTCCCAAAGCTTTGGAAATGGCTTTATAACCCTTTCCAGACTGATAGATCTCAATTACTTTCTTTCTCAATTGTTCCTGAATTTCTTTGGGTCTCGGCATGATGTGTAGCTTTTAAGGATCTTCTGGTGGACCTTACTGTGTCAAGCAGCTCCTATTTAAGTGATGCCTTGATTGTGAACAGGTGTGGCAATAATCAGGCCGGGGTGTGGCTAGAGAAATTGAACTCAGGTGTGGACAACCACAGTTATAGTATGTTTTAACAAGGGGGCAATCACTTTTTCACACAGGGCCATGATGGTTTGGATTTTTTTTCACCTTTAATAATAAACACCTTCATTTACAAATTGCATTTTGTGTTTACTTGTGTTGTCCTTGACTATTGTTTAAATTGGTTTGATGTTCCGAAACACTTAAGTGTGACAAACATGCAAAGGAACAGGAAATGAGGAAGGGGGCGAACACTTTTTCACACCACTGTACCATTGCCCAGTGTGCATATACAACAGAGAGATTGGGTACGCTTACCACAAAGGATGGACACACACGTCGTATAGCGGTGAGTCAGACAGGCGTTAGGACAATCCAATCCTGCAGAACTCCAATCGGAAACTCTAGTAGAACGATGGTGTACACTGACAAACACATCCGAGGGAATGCAAGAAGGTTAATATACACCAGGAACTCCTTACAGGCAAATGTGCCTGGTCCTTAGGTCAGACACCAGCTGGAGAGTATGTATATACCTTCGTTAGGCAGGTGCTGGCACTCTCTCCTTCCATGTTTTTGTATGTTCAGGCAGTGGTTTGGCTCGCTGGGACTTGTAGTTCACCACCTCCACATGTATTCCTTTCAGGAAGCTCAAAGTTGAGCAGGTGAGGTCAGAGGCAGCTTCCTCTTTGGGTTGCCTAGCAAACACCAGAATACTCACTGCAAAACAGCATACAAAAACATGGAAGGAGAGCGTGCCAGCACCTGCGAAGTACCATACATGCATGGAGAAGTCTGCTTGGTAATGGTACATGGAGACATCTGCTGACCTTTATTTTTTCATCATCTGAAGTGGCATTACTCCAAGTTTCTTTCAAATAGGACTATATAGCACTTTATAGATGAGCCTTTTGCACTTTTGTGTTTATTATGGACTTTGTTATTGGTTTTTGTTTCACAGATATTTTTCCATATTTGTTTTTATCACATAAGATTTTTTTTATTGTTTCACTATACATTAATTTGCATCAATGTTTCTTTCTCTACTGAGCAATCATTAGTGTATAATTTTTTCCCCAGGGGTTACTCTGGGTGTCTTTGAATTTTACACACGCGCTGCATTTTTTATTTTTTATAAAAAAAAAAAAGCTTAATAATATTATTCTTGATATCACTAGAAAAAGAAAGCCTTTGAAAATTTGTTTGCCATAACTCCATCAGTATCACCAGCAAAGCAGCTTCATTATTATCCCATTAAAGAACAAGAGAATTATGCATTGCATTTGGAGATTTCATAATTTGCCGCGTCACAAATGTTAATTCTCCATTACGAGCGCAAGTTTACAAGACCGACCGCTTCTGGCTCGTCCTTGCTTCCGAGCATGTGTGTTTGTACTTTGGACTTGTCCGACGGACTTGTGTACACACACTTGGAAAATCCGACAACACACAATTGTCTGTGGAAAATTTGAAAACCTGCTATGCAACATTTGTTGGCGGAAAATTCAACAATTGTCAGATGGAGCGTACAAACAGTCGGATTTTCCGCCAACAACCAACATTTCCTGTCGGAAAATCCTTGTTGGAAAAGCTTAATGCCACGTACACACGACCGGACTTTCCGGTAGAATGGGTCCAACGGTCTTCCCGACGGAGTTACAATGGACTTCCGACTGAACGGACTTGCCCACACACAAATGGACAAAAGTCTGTTCGTTTTGAACGTGATGACGTACGACAGGACTAGAAAAGGAAGTTCAGTAGCCAGTAACCAATAGCTTCCCTTTGCGTCATATTTGGTCCGTCGGACCAGCACACAAGTGAAAGATTTTCCCAATAGAAATTCATTCCATTGGACAGATTTGAAACATGTTCTATTTCTAGGTCCGTTGGAAATTTTTGAAGAAAAAAGTCAGATGAAGCCCCACACACGATCGCAATATCCGACGGAATGATTCCGTCTGACCTTTTCTGAAAGTTTGCTCGTGTGTACGCGCCATTAGAGTGACTGAGAACTGTGTGCCCGATTGTGCAGGGTGAGAGAAGGACCATAAGTACCAGCGTCCCCTACGGCGGTACGGCTACAATTGCATTGCATGACTCCAAATCAACTTTCTTTGCAAACATTCTGCAAGTTCTGGTTCACTTATGTTGTGCAATCGTCATCCCATCACGGGACTTAAATTTGTGTTTTATTTATCATTTTACCATCCTACAAATGTATCTCACCTTTAAAGTGGTTGTAAACCCTTACAAACCAATTTGACCTACAGGTAAGCCTAGATTAAGGCTTACCTGTAGGTCCAAGAAATATCTCCCAAACCTATACGGTTTAGGAGATATTTGCCCGAAGATGGGCACCGCTATCTACTGCGCATGCGCCGTAGACAGCGACGCGCAGGCGCACTGAGCGGGGCATCGTCGAAGATGGCAATGCCGCGAGTCTCGGCTCCCGTGCGCATGCGCGGGAGTGACGTCATCGCTGCTCCGGCGAATCACAGCGCCGGAGCAGCAAGACCCACGGAGACCCACCAAGAAGATGGACGCTCGGAACTACAGGGGACAGCGGTGACTTCGCTGGCTCCTGTGTCAGGTAAGTGACACATAATGGACTACTATGCGATGCATTGTAGTCCATTATGCTTTGCCTTTACAGGGAATGAAAGAGGAAGTAAACTCATCAGGGTTTACTTCCTCTTTAAGGAATAGTTTCCATTGTTAAAAATAAATGTGGTTTGCTTCCAGGTCACATGACGTGTCTCTGAAAACAATGAGCAGGTATCTTCCGGAGACCAGAGAGGGGAAAAAAGCTTTTTACTGCATTTTGCTAAACCACAGCCCTCAGAAAAAGCACTGAAGAAGCTGATTTGCCTTGTCCCTTCTGTGCGGTTTGGGTTATTTCCAAACCACAGGCAAGCGGAAACAACGGAGACCAGCTCCTTATAGTGAATTCCACCATTTTATCCCAATCTCTGAAGCAATCAATCAGTTTACCTTTGCCTTAGTTCACACATTTTATATACATGCAGTATATATCTTGTTTAGAATTTCTTATATATTTTTATTTTTTTTAACTGCAAGCAGATATAAAAGACAGAAATTAATGCAGTTCTGTGATAATTAATGCAATATGTACATTATTAAATGTATTTTTAAATGCAAGCAGTGTAAGTACCTGGACATGAATCTATTATATTGCTTCTGGCACCATTCAAAGTAGCAGTGAAGGCACATCCCTGTGTCCCAAGAACAGGGGGTGCAGGCTTGTACTAATATATATACACTCACCTCCCACTTTATTAAGTACTCCTTGCTAGTACTGGGTTATACCCCATTTTGCCTTCAGAACTTCCCTAATTCTTCATGGCACAGATTCAACAAGGTGTTGGAAACATTTCTCAGAGATTTTGCTCTATAGTGACATGATAGCATCACGCAGCGATTCCTGTTCAAACATGACTGTGCATCAGTTCACAAAGCAAGGTCCCTAAAGACATGGATGAGCGGGTTTGGGGTGGAGGAACTTGACTGGGCTGCACACCTGACCTCAACCCGATAGAACACCTTTGGGATAAATTAGAGCAGAGACTGCAAGCTATGCCTTCTCGCCCAACATCAGTGCCTGACCTCATAAATGTTCTTCTGGAAGAATGGTCAAACTTTCCCATAGACGCACTCCTAAACCTTGTGGACGGCCTTCCCAGAAGAGTTGAAGCAGTTATAGCTGCAAAGGGTGGGCCAACTCAATATTAGGACTGGGATGCCATTAATGTTCATGTGCGTGTAAAGGTAGGGGTCCTAATACTTTTGTATATATATATATATATATATATATATATAAAAATTTGTTAATAATGTAAAAAAAAATTTACACCGTAGCGCTAAGAGATTCTTGGGATACATAACGAACTGTAGTAGATGATGGCAATCAGCCTCTCAGTCAAGACAGGAATGTTATGTCAATGCTGCCCTCATAAGATTGGGAAATCTTGAAACTACACAGACAAAACAGAACACACTGGTGCAAATTCTGCCTGTCCTTTCATGTTCTAGTCATGGTGTTACTTAAAGTGGAACTGAAGTCTTCATCATAGTGGGTGGGCTTTTGCCATAATTTCTACGTGTGAACATTAAGCTCAACCGAACCCCTGAACGGAATCATTAAAGTGCACCTAGACTGTGCATTCTAGGTCCACATATAGTCAAACACTGGGGTTAGAGAGTAAGTTCGCCTTTTCAGGGAATGTGAACTAATTCCAGATATCCTGGCCACCTCTCTGGACCCTTCTGCACATAGCGGGTGTGATGCCCCATGCTGCCGGTGTAGCAGTCCCTAAACTGCAATGCACAGCCCCAGAATGAGTATCCATTGTAATGCTCCCAGTGGCAAGAGCTCGTTGGTCAGTACAGCCAAATTACCATGCTGACCAATGAGAAGCACATGTGAGGCTTCTTCAACCTGTAGGGTACCCCAGAAGAAAAAAGCACTTGACCGATACACTGGCCACATTATGACTTTGTGCCTAGCTGCTTTTAAAAATATTTGCTGCTCGTGCCTCATTGGGCTGATTTCCTTTCACTTCCTGTCCTTCAGAGGCAACAGGAATCAAGAAGAGGTGAAGTATGTTCTGGTGATCGATCCATTTTAGATTTCACATTATTTTCTGTCTAGGCACCAATGGGCACCAGAACAAATAGAGAGAGTGACTTGGCCCAGTAGGGACACAGACCACAATAAAAACCTGAAACAAGGTGCTGGATTCAAATTGTTAGTAAGTCAATCAGACCGGCATAGGGCCCTGTGTCTCCCATTAGGCATTATCAGTTGACCATTGGTACCAAGACAGAAAATTATGAGAAATGCAACATTTTATAGCTGTCATCAGAACAAGAAGTGAGGGTAAAACTTCCATTTTAGAAACGTGTTCTGGTGACAATTGCCCAAAAGGGAAATTCTATTCACTTCTTGTTATCTCCTGTTGCCTCTAGGAAAGAAAGTAAAGAAAATTTACCTCAATGGGATATGTTCAGAGGACTCAAAGATCACTTACGCCTGGAAATGGGGAAGCAAAAAAAAAAAAAGAAGCTAGGCCTGAAAGCCTGTCTTGGTGTCAATGATTATCAGGACAAGTAGAGAGAGTGAATTGAATCAATGGGGGTCACAGCCAATAAAAACAAAAAGAAAAAATGTGCTAAATCAAATTATTAGTAGGCCAGTTGGATTAGGATAGGGCCCTGTAGCTCCTATAAGACCATCGATACCAAGACAGAAAGTAATCTGAAAACCAAAAATTTTAGACATGTGTTTCAATGACAGCTGTTGAAGAGGGGACTTCCCTTCACTTCTTTTCACTTCCTGTTGCCTGTCAATGACGGTAAGTGAAGGGAACTAACCCCACTGGGACACAGGAAGCAAACAAAATTAAGTCTGTCTTGGTAGTGATACCAGTGGTCACAAGGACAAATAGAGAGGGTAAATTGACCCAGTGGGAGCACAGATGACAATAAAACCTGAAACAAGCAGAAAACAGATATGGGATTAAAATTATTAGTAGGGCATTTGGATTCCCTGGGGTTCTGGTAAGGCATTACCATTTTACCAAGGCAGAAAGTGATGTGAAATCCAAATTTTAATGGTAAGGGGAAATATTGCTGTCTATACAGTATGTGTTCTGATGACAACTGTCCAAGAGGGGAATTTCCTTCACTTCTCAGTTCCTGTTGCCTTTCCAGGGCAGAGAGTGAAGAGAACTTACCCTGACAGGATACATTTTGGAATGGCTCAAAGCTCCCCCCCCCCCTACTTCAGGGCTATAAAATATATAAAATGGTTGTAAACAGGTGAATTCCTCTGAATTTACCACCATTTTAAAAATAAAAATCAGCTAGCCACAAAGTCTGCCTTGGTACCAATGGTCACCAGGGCAAATAGAGAGAGTGAATTGATGTGATGTGGGCACAGACAGCAATAAAATCTAAAACATGAAGAAAAGAGGTGCTGGATATAAAGTTTTGTCAGGTCATTTGGATTAAGATGGGGCACCATTGATCTGGTAGGACTGATCTAAAAAAAAACAGCGTAACCCAAAGTTGAAGATCCACATATTCAAAGTCTAACGATAACCCTAAATAAAAAGGAACAAGAGTCCAATGTCTTTTAATCTTGACCCTTTAGGTGGGTTTAAATGCCGGGAGGTGGTGTAGCTTCTCTATCACAGGACTAATGTCATTGGCTCTTAAACCACATGATCAGAAGCTCTTCCCACTGAATCCTGATCAGAAGCATTGTAAGCCCTTGTACACACGATCGGAGATTCCGATGGAATGTGTCCGATCGGAGCGTTTTGTCGGATATTCCGACTGTGTGTGGTCTGCATCGGACTGTTTCCGTCTGAATATCCGTCAGACCAAATTTTCCAACTTGCCGGAAATATTTTCTGACAAAATGCTCCGATCGGACATGCTCCGATCATGTGTAGAGAATTCCGATCGGACAAAGTGCCACGCATGCTCAGATCAAATTCCTACATCAAAGCTATTGGCTACTAGCCTGAACGTAGTCCCGTCGTAATGAAATAACGTCATCACGTTCTGAACGATCGGATTTTCTGACAACTTCGTCCGACCGTGTGTATACAACAGTTTCGTACAAAATCCGTCGGACAAAATCTGACAGACAAAATCCGACGGATTTGGTTGTTGGAATCTCCGACCGCGTGTACAAGGGCTTAGAGACAATTTGGTCAGTGTGCTGGGAGCACAAAATGAGCATGTTCCCAGCATAGAACCACAGGCCACCATGGACATGTACCACACAGCTAACTTTTCCTATTGCCAGGACACATCCCCCCCCCCATCTGACAGGGCCAGGGTCTGTCCTGACCACCCCCCCAACCCACATGTATAGAAAAAACAGGGAAGGGAGGCGCCGACGTGAGTGTAGTATTAAAATGATGACTTTAGAAGTATAAGATTAAAAACACTTACAAGATGATAGAAGATGCATGCTTGTCAAAGTAAAGTGCAGTCCTGGCATTCAACGTGGCTCTGTGGGTCCCACAGCTTTTCCAGATAGTTCGAAAGGATTGAGCAGCTGGCTGGGATGTATCACAGTGTTTCTCCAGGAGTAAAGGAACCAAGCAGCTCCACACAGACCAGCATGGACCGTGGAACAGGACGTGATGTCACCGGCGTCTGATTGTACCTAGGCAGGGCTGGAAGTGTTGAAAGGCAACGTGCTCGGAGCTGACTGAACCTTCTATAGACCAACACACCAGCTGCTCAATCCTTTCCAGCTATCCGGAACAGTGGTGGGTCCCACAGAGCCACAGAGTCATGCTGAATGTCAGGACTGCACTTTACTTTGACGAGCATGCATATTCTATCATTTTGTAAGTGTTTTTAATCTTATCCTACTAAAGTCATCATTTTAATACTACACTCAGGTCGGCGCCTCCCCTTCCTGTTTTTTCCTTACATGTCTTGAAGAGTTCTGGACACACTCTGAAGGAGTCTTCTTAACCCTTAATACCTCTTTCTATGGATTCATCACCATCCAGCTATTACAGCCACAGACTATACCCCTAAGGATTACTCCATCTGGAGCACTAGATAAACACTCATTATACTGCTTACTGAACCCCCCAACCTACAGGCAGTGTGCTCCATAGAAAAATTTGGATGTGGTAAAATTGCGACCAAATATCATTAAATAGTTACATTTCTGCCCAACTCCCACCCCTGCCGAACGAATGGTGCCCAGGAAGCCAACACAGAAATAGGCATGGCTCTCAAGATGGCTGCCGTGCTCCTGGCCGAATGCACTGCTGATCCGCCTCCTCCCCCTCCAGTGCCACTGTCAGAGGACACAGACAACACAAATGGTAGGATCGCCCAGGCTGTAGCTCAACTACTCACCCCTTTGATATCAGAGGCAGTGACAAAGCTGTTCAGCTGCACACAGGCTGCAGGAGGCCGAACAGAGGATAACCTCAGTAGAAGAACAACCCCAGCAGGTAAATGCTTCAGTCTCCGGTCACATGGGGCTTCCTCACTTTTTCTTGATAAAGTAGATGACCTTTAGAATAGGTCCTATAAAAACAATCTATATATTATAGGGCTCCATGAGTCATAAAAACCCGCATCTTTAATGGAGTTCTGCAGTCACCACATCCCTGAGGTTCTGGGACTTTGTTACCCATGTCTTGTGGAATGTGCACACTGTGTGGGTTCCCCACAAGATCAGAACACAAAACCACAACCAGTCATAGTTCACTGTTTAAATTATGCAGATAAACACATCATATTACAGCATTATTGTAAAGCTAAAAGTCTCTCTGTGGACAACCGCAAGTTATTGTTATTGTTATTTGCTGACTATTTAGTGGAAGTTTCTAAACAGCGCAAATCTTTTGCTTCCATGTGCTCTTTTCTACACCAACACAATCTGAAGTTCTCCCTGGCATATCCTGCCATCCTACGCATACACTCTCCTCAATGCGAACAGCTTTCCCCCACTAAGGTTCAACAAAACATTGATTCTGTCCTTGCCGGAGATCGGGACTCTACTAATCTTATGGATGACACCCCCTCAGCTGCCTCCTCTACAACCTTAAACACCCAAGCATCTCAGCAGCCTAGCAAAGCATCCTTTGAAATGTGGGAGTTACGCATCTTTCAGGTGTTCACTGACTACAATTTGACTCATATCCTTTGACTTCCTTGGGGTATGTTTGCTTCTAACACGGCGGTGTTACATTTAACAACCCAATGTTTTTCCCTCTCCATGGGCTTCTATGTCAGAGAGCCCTGTTATACAAAACATACCTGTAAATTGTATGGTTATGTCTTGTTAGCTTCCTTGCTAAGATATATATAAAGTGTTTTTTTTTTTCATTTTATTTTATCTGGTGCAGCCTCTCCTTTATCTCTTTTTGTGCTGGCATATTATTGGTATGTGACAGCACCGTACCCTTCTGAGGGGGGTCATGGAAGTTAGAAGATCATGTGTATGTTTGTTACTCATATGGAAAAAAGTGAAGTCAATAGATACTTTTGGTTGTTGTTTTACTGTTTCTTATTATATTTTTTTATATTTTTGGTCGAGCTTAACTTGACCTCTATTCTACGCTATGTAGCATAAAACCTTGAGTCTCTCACGCTCAGGGTACTAAGGTGACAGTTATCTCATACACCATTGCCTGCTATTCATTTCCAGGTACGGAGGGGTTAATAGTGATAGGATAGGGGGTAGTACCACTCTACTCTACCTCTCCTTCCACTTGTTCGTGCTCGCTACTCTTTGACAAACTCACTGTAGCCCAGTTTTTATCACAAGAGCTGTTTCGTGGAATGTCGAGGGGCTTCGGTCACTGAGCAAGAGGATGATATTTCTGCGACACCTGAAGCGATTACAGGCAGATGTAACCCTTCTCCAGGAAACCCATTTAACTGAAACTTACTTTAATTGCCTTAAGAAACTTTGGGTGGAGAAGTATTTAGCTCTCCGGCAGTAGGGCGCAAAGCAAGAGTGGTCATTCTCTTTCATTAATGACCGCCATACACTATTCACTCAGTAGATAGGGATTAGGAGGGCCACAGACTTACAATTCACATAACCATAGCTTGAAAAGATCTAGCCCTTACCAACATCTATGCAGTCAACTCCCCAGAAACTGCCTTTTTCAAGAACCTCTCCTCTTGGGTTCTACAGTTCCCTGAAATTTGGCATATACTAGAAGGGGATTTTATTAGTGCAATGCATGTTGGTGAAGACAAATGACCACCCTGACATTCTCTTTGCCCGGTCCAATCTCTTACACAACCTGCCTCTATCACTGTACTGGCTAATACCATGTCACTTTCAGATATGGTCAATGTTTGGCACCTATCTCATCCCACTGATAGGGATTTTACCTTTTACTCCCTACCGCATGATAACCTATCACGTATAGACAATTTCTTTTGCTCACCCTCCATGCTTCCAGCTATACAGGATTCTCAGATTTTAGAAATCACAGTCCCATTGTGGTTACCGTGGCTGACTTCAAACCCCGTGACTCCTCTTCTCCATGGCGGTTTCCATCTTATTTAACAGATAATGAGGATTTCCGCCTTGCCATTTACAACGCATGGAATGACTTTGTTACAAATGAAGAGCATACCTCTGACCCCAATCTGTTTTGGGAGGTGGGTAAAGCGGTCTTGCAAGCAAAATCATCTCATACACAACCCAATTTAAAAAAAAACACTCAGTGGAGCAATACTGTCAGGCTAGCAATGCTCTTCGCAAAGCTCAGGCAGATTTAATCGTTCCCTGGAATGTAGACAGGCATGGCTAGTAGCCAAGCGCTGCTTTGATCTCTGGGCAGGCCAAAAGGAACGTATTAAGACATCCTACCACTCCCTACAATTCCACAAATTCGGCAACAAATCTTGCAAGTTACTTGCCAAGCTTTGCCGAGGACTCACCACATCTACCCATATTATGGCACTGAGAGATAACAAAAGGATCCTTATGACCTCACAACCAGAAATAACCTCCCTGCTGACTGACTTTTATCAACAACTTTAATCTGAAGATCTTATTGACTTAGACAAAGCAGAATCACTACTCACCTCTCTCAAACTGTCCATTCTTGTGGCTTCCCAGCTGGACATGTTAAATGCCCCTATAAATATATTGACACAAAGAGCAAGACTTTAAAGGTGCCAAAATAATATAATAATATTATATATTAATTATAATTATATACATTATATAATAATATAATGATAAAAGTTATCACAGTAACATACAGTTCAAACAACAATGCAGCCATGTCTGCTCTACATGATTTGCCCAAAAGAGCTTCCTCAGGAGACTTAAGAGTGGTGTGTAAAGTTGATGCAAATGCCAAAGAAGTCAAAACTTGAATCAATAGAGTACAGGAGTTCCTCTAAGACCAAGGCCCAAAGGGCATTGTGCAACCATAGGGAAAAGACAGAGAAAGAATCACCTTAGTTATATCAAATTCTATTATAACCAATTGATTTCCCTTTTCCCGTTGGGAAGAATATTCAGCTGCTGAACTTAGAAAGGAGATAGGTGGTATTCACTAAAATAGAGGACTCAGAATTGAACAATGACAGCGAGGATCCCTTCAAACTGTGTGGGCTTGAATTAAATTAGATCAACCTCCAACCAAGAGTCAGCCAATCATGTCCTATCAAGGAATTGAAGAAATTGGTATGAAGAGGGAGAGGAGAGATGCAAACCCTCTCTCTCACAAAGCCTCCTGTTAAATGCCCCTAACTAAATCCGCCCCACCATTATACACTTGTAGAATCATAAAGCACCAGGCCCCAACAAATACTCTGCAGAATTCTATAAAATTATCCAAGATTATATTACACAAACATTATCACATGTCATTAACAGCATTTGGGAAGGGGGATCCTACCTCCCTATGGGGTCAATGGCCTTCATAAAATTACTGGCAAAAAAGGGGAAGGACCCGACTCTCCCTGATTCTTTTTGTTTCAAATCCCTAATTAATGTCTATGCTAAAATCGTATCTAAAATTGTTGCTTTCCGGTTGGCTACTATCCTCCCTGAACTCCCTGATCAGTCGTTCTACATATTCGCAAGGTCGTTCTTGCCTTGGAACATGCCAAACACCACCTGGAATATGACACAGCCATTCTATCTCTCGATGCGGAAGAAGCTTTTGATAATATTAGATTCCAATGATTGTTTATGATATTGAGGAAATTTGGGTTTCCGGGGCACAATAGGGAATCTCATACAATTAATGTACTCTGCTACCACAGCCTGTTTGGTCACCTCAGGAACTATATCAGCTCCTATCTGTCTGACGAAGGGAACGAGCCAGGGTTGTCCCCTTTCCCCACTCCTCTTCAACTTAGCTATAGAAACCCTGTCTCGGTTACTGAATCATCATCTACTCCTCACAGGCATTCAATTGGGTGACACCAAAATGCACACGCAGCTTTTCATGGATGACATTCTATTTTTTTCCTCAGCAGTGTCCACTGACCTTCCTATCATACAGCATCTCTTTTACACCTTTCAGCAATGCTCAGAGCTACACATTTACTTCACCAAGAGTGAAGTTCTTCCACTACATCCAACATGTTCCCGACACTGGATTCACTCTTCCCTATTACATGAAATGGATATTGGGAAGTCTGGTCCCCAGCCAGAAATACCAACAGAGAAGAGAGCAAGGGGACTATTGCGGTGCACGTCACAAGATACAGAAACAATTAGAAGAACGAATATATAAAAATATTATATTAAATTATTTAGTCATAAAAACAAATAACAATACAAACAATCAAGGGCTAGTATAGGAGGTGAAGTATTTTGACTTCTTCAGGAAATACATACATCTAAAAAGATATAGCACAATTAAATGTGCAACATCTAGATAAGGTATAATTCAATAAATACAATAGGAAAACAATTGGGGGGGGAAAAAGGGGGAAACAATATTACAATACAGGTAAATACATTCAGGGTCTTACCCAAACGCTTAGGCCCCCAAAGTAACTCAGGCGACTGAGGGAAGCCTTCCCCAGCAATGGCCGATGTCTGTATAAAGATATTTGCATTGAAACTCACTAGTTTATAAACTTGCCTCAAAACCTTTTTTAAAAGTGACAGCCGATTGTAAGATCCACCTCAACCACCATAATTGGCCAGTGCAGTTGAGAGGAATAAATGTGCCCATTAGGTAGATGAAGCCACGTGACTGTGTTTAAAAGAAAAGAATGCTAAAGGGAAGAGAAACCCATGGTGAGAGATGAGAAAAGAAGAGGGGGAGAGCAGAAGAAAAGAGAAACAGGTAGCTACACGATATATAACCTATCTAGGTATCAGACTATGGCATGATCCATCATCTCTCTATCAACATATTCAATTTCCAATTTTTGAAAAAATTACTTGCAAACTGGAAGCGTGGATGACCCTTCCCATTTAGTTTTTTGGAAGATGCCATCTCTACAAGATGGTTTCATTTGCCAGACTACTATACCCCTTACAAACACTACGGCCCTGGCTTTTCTATATTACTATTCGTAAATTGCATCTTCCAAAAAACGAGGGAGGAGTGGGTTTACCTAACATCTGACTATACAACCTATCGTGTCTTCCTAAGCATGGAGTTGACTGGTTATTGCATAGATCCACATACCTCAAATATGCTCTATAATTGGCCTTGGTATCCACCCTCAATCTATCTGTAGTGCTCCATTCTTCTCTCAAGCCTTACCCTCACATTTGAGAAACATCTCTTTGATCTGGGACATTGTGATAGTCTGGGGGAGATATGCAAGCTTATAGGTGCACCCTCTACCATCTCTAACCACTTACCTATACAAGGCCTTGTTTCCTCCAGGACTGGACCATGAAGCTTTCCTCCTCTGGACATCCATGGGGTTAACTCATGCTTCTTCCCTACTTCATCCAGGCACTTGCAATGTTTGTTCCTTTCAGGAGATCTCTCAGCAGTATCACTTACTCCCTCATCACTTCTTCCACTACTACCAAATGGTGGACTTTATCAAAACACAACTATGCTGGATGCAAACCAAGCTGGCACACCCAGTGGTGGACAGGGTGGTAAAAAAAAAATACTACTCCATACTACTCCATTTTGACACTGTATTCTCAACTATTACAGCACACCACATGCTCTATGGGTCCATCCCTACTGAAAGCTTGGTCCAAAGATCTTCCGGAATTATAGGACACTTCAAAAATCCTATTGGGATATAGGAAAATCTGTAAAGTCATTACAACTAAACGAATGGGGAGAGAAACAATTTAAGCTCATTCACAGGGTGTTCATACCCGCTCTAATGGACCCATTAAACCCTCCGCTAGTTGTTTGTCTATAGTGTAATGCTAGCACCCCTACTCCACCCCTTTTGGACATGCTCAATAATTCAAGATTTCTGGGATCAAGTCTCCTATTATATCTATAGAATCATCAAGACAAAGCTGCCAAAGGACCCTCTAATATACCTGTTCAGCTGTACACCGTCCGCTGCCTCAACTTCTCTAGCCACAGGGAAACCTAGGCCACTGACCCCATGGATACACCTCTATCTTTTGACAGCCAGGAGAGTTCTACCTCAGGCCTTGACATCTCCTCACACTCCATCTCTTTTCACAGTAAAGATTGAGCTGAAAAAACTCTTATATCTGGAAAAACTGGGCACTATGCTACACATTTTGGGTCCCACCAAGCGCTTCTTTACCCGCTGGAAACGGTTTATTGAACACACTTTCTCACCAACTTAAATACAACAACTCAGGCCGCTTACACACGCGCGGACTGTTCGCCCAACCTTGTTCGTCAAACAGTTTGACAAACAGTCCGCTCAAAATTAGCATGAACGGACTTGACCACACACGATGAACGAACAGTCCGCTGAAACCGTGCGTGATGACGTGAACGGCACGTACGACGGGACTAGAAAACGACGTCCTATACACTGCAATGCAACCTTCGGCGTGTAAATCCTTTCTGAGTATGCGCGGAACTTAGTTTGACGAACAAGCCTACACACGAGCGGACTGTCCGCTCAAACCAAGTTTCAGCGGACAGTTTTACGGAAATTCCGAAAAACTTTGTTCGTCAGACTGTCCGCTGAAACTGTCCGCTGAAGCCCACACACGAGCGGACTGTCCGCTGAAACACTGTTCAGCGGACAAAGTTGGGCGAACAGTCCGCCCGTGTGTACGCGGCCTCATGATCACTTTCCAATTCACTTCCTGGTACGCCAAGGCAGACTTTTTCTGGGAAAATCCAAAATCTTGGACTCCATATCCACTCAGGGCTGCGAACCCCTTCACCTTAGGAGTGTTAACTACTCCCATCCTGTGATGGTCATGTTACCACCTAGTGTCCACCTTTTAAGCTACAGTGCCCTCTGCACCCACTATCCATGTGTCTTTGTGAAGACTTCAAAGGCTAAAGGTTTATGTCTGGATTAGGCTAAATTTACACATTTGTAAGTGAAACATTATTCAATGTGCAATTTTGTTACCTCTCTTACTGACATACCCATGGTCTGAGATAAAGGTACCCTTATTATTCATGCTTCTCAGTTCCCTTTATACATGTATGTTCATCCCTGAACTAACGGTATGCTTTTGCTCATATCAGTTTAACACTATTCATTTAGATATGGTTTATTGTATAGCTTTGTGAATTTTTTTGGGATGTTGGCCATCTTAATCTATAAGTTATCCAATGATGTTTGCACATCACTTGACACTTTTTATTCATCGTCTTTTAAGTATTTTGAAAAAAATGTAAATAAAAATTCTTAAAAATAAAACAAAAAATAAAAAAAAGCAGGGCAATAACCCACCCCACTCTATTCTAACTATTCTAAAAGAAAGTTGACTATAGATACAGTTTACCTAAGTACAATAAATGACTTTCTTTCTTACTTTATCAGCAGAGCCTCCGCTACTGGCGTAGACGACAGAAGGCTGTGAATATCAAATGGTTCTTCAAAATAGCCGTAATACATTCAATCATTCTGGATAATGGGGAGTAGACTTTGCTGATTTGGCACAGCCAGCGTCTCCCGGTCTCTTTCGTATTGCTTTATTACAGAGCGCCCATCATTGGAGGTGATTAAATGTAATGAATAAGGAACTTGGCTAGAAAATGACAGAAAGTGCAAAAGTAAAGAGCTGAACTAAACTGAGATTTGTTCTCGGACTGACAATGTCATAAAATGAGATTTGAAACTTTGAAAAGATTTGGTAAATTGTATTAAAGCAGATCAAGCGCAAATGTAAAAAGGAATACAGACATGTTCAAAACAATTGCTAGAAAAATCAACTTCCTCTGAAGCCAGAGAAGAACCAGCCATTTAGTGAAGAAAAAATATAGGTTTTTCAATATATTTTATTATGTATACATGATAAACAAAATAAATATGATAAAACATGTGGAATGTGAATTTTCAAGTAACGTAAAAATGACTTTAAAGGCCAATTAGTGTCACAGAAATGGATATGTATTTAGATAGTATTTATACTGATAACCAGTGATGGGCCAAACTTCCCAGGGTTCAGTTCAGATACTGAACCCAAACCCAGTTGAAATCAAGAGGAGCCAAATTTGTTAAATCAAAATTGCCCATTTTCTGGGCTAATAGGCAAGGTGCATGAGTGGTTGTCATTGTCCTAGGGAACATGTACCATGCAAAAACTGCTTTGCTTTTTTGGGTACCTTTGCAGGGGTCTGTGTGCTGTTTTTTTTTTTAAGAGTCCAGCAAAGAACTTTCAGACCCTTAAGGGTCTGCTATGTATATTGGGGCATCTTTGGAAGGATTTGTGTGCCGTTTTTGGTTGTCGCCTACAGCTTCCCCGACACACTCACTACCCCACCAGTGGTGATGGAATGACCATCCTCCACTATGTCAATCTTTGCTTGCAGATTTTATTGGCATAGTGACCTAGGAATATAGAAAAATTACAACTAATTTTCATGTTTCTGTAGTTTCATTAGCCCCCTCACAGATTGGTAGCTAAGCCTGGCAATCTATAATAGTGTACCTTTAAGAGACCAGCCATGGAGTGTGCATGCTTTTCTCGATGGTGCTCCCATTTAATAGTCCTCCAGGCCATAGCATAGGCCCATTTCCAATTCATGGGACTTGACTCTGCAACTGGGGCTTCCTGGGGCAGCAGGCCCGAGAGGAAAATACCTTTATCATTCACCTCCTCGGCAGACAAGGCCTGGGAGAAAAACATCCTCCTGCAATACATCCTCACCAGTCAAAGCCTAGGAGAAAAAGACCTTTCTAGATGGGCTCCACAAATATTTATCTTCTTCTGCCAGCTTACATCACTAGCAATAAACCTCCTAGTGATTGGTCAGAATGAAATAGATATTCATAACCTATAACATTGTATTTACTTTATCTATTTGCTTGGGAACACTCCCCAGGAGCAGATAATTCAACAATACCCTAGGCTTAGGAGAAACCCAACAAATCCAGAATGAATCCAGCCCATTTATGCAGTTTTCATCTAATTTATGGTCCATATGTCTTGCAGTTGTCTGGCTATCACGTGAGAATGCATTCACATCTACTTGGCTCTAAGGATTTAGAGGTGGCTCTTTTTTCTGGGATCTCAGTTAGGTTGTACCCTAGTGATCCCAGCCATCTGCCATTATAGGTATTTGTGCTGGATCAGGTGTAGGACTGTACCGCACCTGTCCTGTGCTACTGCTGTGACCAGTAGCCATTGTGAATGAGGAGCATTTTAGTGTATTCATTGTGCCCATTGTGGTATTTTTATTGGCCTTCAGCCTTGGTTCTTGTCACTTATAGTAGCCAACAGTTTAGTGCAGGGATATGCAATTAGTGGACCTCCAGCTGTTGCTAAACTACAAGTCCCATCATGCCTCTGCCTCTGGCTGTCATGCTTGTGGCTCTAAGAGTCTTGCTATGCCTCATGGGAATTGTAGTTCTGCAACAGCTGGAGGTCCGCTAATTGCATATCCCTGGTTTAGTGCATCACACCTGGCTGAGGTGGGGCTCTGGGGGGAGAGAAGAGGGGTTTATGGGTTTTGGGGGGACATCGGTCTTGTGTGCAGACCGGTTTACATCCTTTCTACTATTTATATTGTTTAGCTTGAGATTTTTATGAAGAAAAAATATTCTTGTCCGGTAGCAGTTGTGGTGGCAACACCCTTTTCTTTTCTTTTTTGGTACAATTGTTGTTTGATGACACCCACCCATTAACATTGGAGATAGCACCGCGATAGCACCGTGTTGAACCGGTGGGATTCCAAACTCTCAATTCTTGTTTGGTTTGAACTTCTATTTAACCACTTGCCGACCAGCGCAAGACGATGTACGTCGACAGAATGGCACGGGCAAGCAAATGGGCGTACATGTACGTCCCTTTAAATTTGCCGCCCTGCCATCGGTAGCGCACCGCCGGCGGCGCGCTCCCGCACTGGTCGGGACCCCCGTGAGTCCGGTCGCGGGACCCGCGGACTCGATCGCCGCGGGCATACCCGCGATCGTCTCACGGAGCGGCCAAATGAAGAAATGCCGTTGTAAACAGCATTTCTCCATTCTGCCTAGCAACTAGTGACGCTGATCTTTGCTCCATGTGATTGGAGCAGAGATCAGTGTTCACTAAATGAAAGCCCAACCCCCCCACAGTTAGTAACACACCCCTAGGAACACTTAACCCCTACACTGCCACCCACTGGTTAACCCCTTCACCCCCGTCATTTACACAGGAATCACTGCATTTATATAGCAGTGATTACTGTATAAATGACAATGGTCCCAAAAATGTGTCAAAAATGTCCGATGGGTCCCCCACAATGTCGCAGTCACAATAAAAATCGCTGATCGCCGCCATTACTAGTAAAAAAAAATAATAAAAAATTATTAATAAAAATGCTATAAAACTATCCCTATTTTGTAAACGCTATAACTTTTGCGCAAACCAATCAATAATCGCTTATTGCGATTTTTTTTACCAAAAATATGTAGAAGAATACGTATCGGCCTAAACTGAGGGAAAAAAATGTTTTTTTATATATTTTTGGGGGATATTTATTATAACAAAAAGTAAAAAATAATGCGTTTTTTTCAAAATTGTCGCTCTATTTTTGTTTATAGCGCAAAAAATAAAAACCGCAGGGGTAATCAAATACCACCAAAAGAAAGCTCTATTTGTGGGAAAAAAAGGACGTCAATTTTGTTTGGGAGCCACGTCACATGACCGCGCAATTGTCAGTTAAAGCGACGCAGTGCCCAATCGCAAAAAGTGGTCTGGTCTTTGACCAGCAAATTGGTCTGAAAGTGGTTAAGGGCCAGAACCTTCCCCACAGTTGCCTTGTCCATTTCACCTACACCTGTCCCCAATCTCCTGTTCTCCTGTTCTGTTATGCTAAACTTCCTATTTCACAAGCAAAAATAGCCTCTTTAATCCACTAAATGAGACCTTTTTGCCCAGACTGAGATCACCCCTTGAAGTCTTTATTTTCATTCATAAGAACAGTACCAGCTCTCTGCCACTGAAAGACTAAATACAATTCAACTAAGAATACTTCACCCCAAGGCCTGGTGGGACCCTGTCTAGTCATACTAGCTCCACTGATTTGATGTCCACTGACTTCAATACTTGAATAAATCTGTCCTGTAATATTGTACTGTCACTTGGGGACAGGGAAAGAGTCCTCAGCTCTCTGTGAGCTTTTAGCTGTCAATTTGGAGCTTATATAAGTTTTTTGTTATTTCCTTGCCTCCAGCAGCTAAAGGAAGTGGCAAGACAGGTAAAGGAATGTGAATATGTACTCACTTTGAACCTGAGTCCCTGTAGACATAAATCTGGCATATCCATTGATCAAAATAGTCCAAGTTAAAAAAAAAAAAAAACGCGTTGCTTCTGTTTTGGAGTGGGTATTATATTTACTGAGAGCTTCCGCTTCCAGTGGATATTTGTCCTACTTACATCAAATCAAAATCTCAAACCAGAAAAAGAACATCTTCGGCATGAAAACACAGAACTCAGGCTTAAGCTTTTCCAAGCAAAGTCAGAATTGCTGTGCCCTTTTGTTTGTCCTGTAAGGTGCCCACTCTAGAAGATGTGATGAGATGTCTCTTGTCCCTGAAAATTACTTCCTGTTCCTGTACTAAGCATGAAATGACATTAATGGTAAAACCCAACACCCAGTGATGCTAGGGCATGCCTTTAGTTATCTTCAGAGGCAGAGATGCCCTGTTATAGAAATATAAATTTCATTTTTTTTTTTTTTACCGCTATGGTGTTCTTGTGACCTTGGCGATAACATGTGGCATTTCTGAATGACTTTGTCTTGTGGATTCCAGTTTCAGAAACCAAAGTTGGACAACCCCTCCACCCACCTCCCCAACACCACCATACAAGTCACAATGACATGCTACATTTTGGCACACATCCACTGATACTCACAATGGTCTATCTTAAACAAGTATACACTTTTGAAGGTTCTGGTCAACAAGATTCCTGTAACAATCTTTCCATCCATTTACTAAACCCTGATAAGGGGGGATGGTTTTACCCCCAAACTGCATTGGCTACCTTTTTCCTGTGGTTTGAATTGTCCAAATCCAAAGAAATGCATATGGATTCTTAAGACAACTGACTGGTGTCCTTCTTTGATTGGATTTCCTAGTAGGAGCCCTTGCCCTCTCTCTGGGGGAACCCACTTTGTGTTAGAGCTGCCAAGGCTCAGTGATCAACTTCCATCAACCTTTCCCCTCCTGGATCCTGGCCCAGCCTCTCTTATGAACTTTATTCTTGGACATTAATTTAAATGGACTGCCTAATGCGTCAAAATACACCAAAAAAGAAAAAAGCAGTGCCGTGTGTTGTGCTGCAGTGCACTTGGCAAGGTGTGTTGGAGTGCCATGGGTGGGGTGCATGTGTGTAGATTTCACATGCATGTTAATGTATTGCAATGGTGTGAATGGGGTTTCAAAGTGTAACAGCTTTAGTATAGAACAGGGGTCTCCAAACATAAACATAGGGCCAGTATACTGTCCTTTAGACTTCAGGGGGCCTGGATATTGGCAGTTTGAGAAGAAAATGTCCTGGCATCCATGGGAGTAAATGATGTCTCAGACATCATTGTCAGTGTGAAAAAAAAATTGCATAGCACCTGTAGTCATTAGGATGAGAAAAAAGTGTCCCATCATTGGTATTAGTGGGAATAATAGTGCCTCATATCATTGGGAGGAATAGCGCCCCGAGGGCCATGTAAAGGCGAAAAAAGGTTCGCTTCTGGCCCACGAGTCACTGTTTGGAGACCACTGGAATACAGTATATAGTAGATAAATACAGATTATAGAGTAAATAAGAATTAGAACCCTCTATATTTGCCTTGGTAAAATTGTCAGGGCATCCAGAAAAAAACTGCCAACAGCAGACCATGAAGTCCAATAGTTAAGCATAGAGGTAGGTGAAATGTATCAAAGGCAAAAGTCCGAGGTGGGGCTTTTTGCAGTTGTACTAGAAAAATAACGTTTTCCAAGCTTTGGATGTGCTGACAGTTCTGGGTGAGGATGAGCCCCTTCTTGGCGTGTGCACCCAGTCAGCTGAGAGAATGATCCCCTATAGAGGACTTGGGAGCAAATATTCTCGAGATAATTGTCTCTGGGACAAAAAGTGATAGGAAAACTGAAAGTTTTGTCTCCCCATCAAGATGCATCAGACCATCTTTCTGTCTTTGTGACTCCTCTAAATAATTGGTCTGAGGCGGTCCTTAAGACTATATGGCCAGAGAGAGACGCACAATTACTGCAGAATTGTTTATTAAGAACAAGCCAAAAGATTTTTTTTTCACAAAATAATATGGCACATTACAGGTCTACAGAGTTTTTTCTATACAAAGTGCTTTGTAGATAGTGTGATTGTTCTGAGACAGATATGTATATTACCAAATTAAAAAAAACAAACAAAATAAAAACATACAAAGATAGGGAGGTGCAAATTTTACTTGCAACAAGGCATATAGACCTGCAAACACAGAATGATATATCATTGCCAGGGCCAATCTTAAAAGCCCATTGGAAAAGCAAAGAAAACCTATAAGTAAAGGATTGATGGATTTTTTTTGACAGCTCGGTTTCAATAGTAAGAGAGAGGCATAGAGGAAAGAACTGACTACAAAGGAAGTCAAGAAGGAATTATCAGCAGCAGCATCTCATTAGCAGAGGATCTCAATTCTTTGGAGACACAGCAAGCATGGACTAGAATTACTGTATCCCCCTCACTTATTATTCACTGAAGCAAGTGGTAATCAGGCTCTTAGTCTGTTTATGATGTGAAGCATGTTTTCCAGGGTGTTGATGCACCCTCAAGGTTATAAGTCTAGATAGAATACTGGACAAAGTGCTCAAGCACTTTGCTTAGCTTACCAACTGGCAGGAGTGTTCATCATGTTCCATCCTTTTATGTCTCTGTTGATTGTCCCATCAAGTTTTAAGGAGACCATAATTGCCCCTGTTCAAAAAATGTAAGTCTTTGTTTCCTAAATGTTTATAGACCAGTAGCACCTACACCGCTGAGGACCCTGTCCTAAGCAAGCGTGTGTCTATTCTAAATTTAGTGCTACTGGGGTGTAGTCAGCCACAGCATGATAGAGAGCTCTTCCTTCTGCAGGTTCCCCCCTTAGGTTGGGTTATTGTCCACTCAAGCTCAGGAGTGTCCCTGGCAATAGCCCAAGTTATGAATATACATCTCTTTGTCCAACCACTAAAAAGTCTATTGCCAGTGGTGCATGCTGGAGAAGGGTATTAGAGTAAAATTATGGGAGCTCTCTTGCCTTCCAGGCTTTACCTCGGGAGAATATGTGTTTATCTGTTCTTCAAAATTCCAAGTGCTGCCTGGAGAGGATACTTGTGCCTGAAGAAAGAAGACCCAAGCTTTAGGGTCTACAAGCTGGAGGGTTTACCTGGGAAGAGTGAAACTGGAGTCTAAATTTGAGCACCGGCTATCCTGTGACCGTAGATCCTTACGTTCTTTCAGACATAATAAACTCTGTTAACTCTTTTAACAGTAAGTGGCACCCTATTCTTCACACCCTATTCTTCCAAAAGTCAAGGATCCAACCCTGAGGTTTAATGTCAGCCCACTGGACCACGGGGAGTTCCTAACAGCCAACATGCTGAAATGCTACAAAAAGCTCACCTTAAAGAGTATCATATTCTGCATCTCATCTAGGATGGATCAACATCAACATGCATATAGTTCCAGTAGTTCCTTAGATCTACATTGACACATTTCTTCACACAATATCAACTCATCTAGACAAACCAAATACTTTTACTTAGCGCTCACTCCCATAGGATCCACTGGAAATTTGCCCAGGTTCTTCCCCAGTGGATTGCTCTGCAGCCAGGCACACAATTTTAGCCCTACCTTTTCCCAATAAGTAGTCTAGGCATGCTGTTTCTGTTGTTTTTATTTTTGGAAAAGTTTGATAGGATTGAGGGAATTGAATGGGATTCTCCAAAAACAGAAACTATGTACAGTTTGAGGACAGTGGACTCCTTTTTGTAGCTGAAGCAGAAGTCCTTGCATATAGCAAACTGTGGACTTGGCTTGTAGTAAAAGCAGTAAAAGCACACTAACTTCCTTCTTTAGAGCACCAAGATCAGAATCCCTTCAAAAAGTAGTAGATAGACCAAGTTCTTCATGACACCAACCAATGTGCCCTTTGGCCAAACACACAGCTGACTCTCTAGCACAAGAGGGGTGGCAGCAGCCAAAAAGTCTCTAAAATCTCTCAGAAGCTAATCATAAAATGTCCAGGGAAAGCTGGTTGCCTCCTTCCAACTTCTAAGCAACACTTACCTCCAGTGAAACCAGACTGGATCTTCAGCAGACAGCCCCTCAGTCAGCTCTCCTTAGCTTCAGCATCCATGCCCTCAGGTCGCCTACCTGAGACTTCACGAACAGCAAGCACATGTCAGCGTTTCCCTGGAGCCCTCCCTGGGGCTGGCCAGGACTGTATTAATATTCATGCAGCCATCTGCATAGCTCCACACCTATAATCCAGAAAATACTACTGATTTGGGATGATGGGAGGAGAATCTGACAATAAGGCCACATGCCTCACCCTCAAGACTTTCGGAGCAAGTCCAGGGACTTGGGAGTTAATAAAGTACATGTATGCTCTGCAAAAAAAGTGCAAAAAGCAATAAGTGCTTGGGGTGCCAATGTGCAAAACATTGGCTGGCCTTCCGGCTGGTATAACAATTGCTCCGATCCCAGCCCATGAGGCAGGTGTGGAAAAAAACTTGGCAGGGGTGCTGTGACCATGGTGCCATACTAATAACTCAGTGAGTATCCCCAAAGTGATTTATTCTGGCATCCCTGGACTGCCACTCCAGGGGCACAAGCACTGCAAGCTTTTCTTAGCCTAACCCTTGGCCTGAAAAATGCAGCCACATGCCTACTATAAAGACCTTAGCACTTGGGGAGAGTCCTGCCTTCAACCACGTCTGGTAAATCAGCCCAGAATCAACCCGGGAGGAAATAGATCACTCCTTGGCTAGTGGAGTCAGTGCTCTGTTCCTCAAAATTGATAAGAGCAGATACTACACTTGAACTTAGCCAAAAATCCATCAGTACCGGTACTCCACAGGATTGTGTTTACACTCCTCTGCTTTATACTATATATACACACTGCCTGCTCTCACACAATAGAAACAATGATGAGACAGCTTACAGAGAGAAGATCTGGAATGTCGTTCTGTGCTCTGCCTCAAACAGCTCAGAACTTATCAGAAAGAAGACAAAAGAACTTGTTGTCATTTTTAGAAGAAGTAGACGAGGACCAATTGAGTCACTTAATTAACGGAGATCCTGTGGAGAGAGTCTCTTTCATTAAATACCTTGGCATTTTTCATCTCAGATGATGCCACATGGAAGAACACACAGCAGTAGTAATTAAAAAAGCTCAGAAACGACTGTACTTTTTACGAAGTTTGAAAAAGACGCAAATAACAAAGAAGTTATTAGTGTCCTTCTACCGCTGTGCAATAGAGAGTGTGCTCACTTATACTGTACCATTAGTGTTTGGTATGACAGCAGTAAAAGCTAAAGACAAAAAAGTCCATTCAAAGGATTATTACAGTGGTTCAGGGAACCGTTGGTACCCACTTTGTAAAACATTTATTACAATCACTGAATTAACAGAGTATTAAATCTAGAGAAGGATTCGTCTCATTATCTGAATATATTGACAAATGCTGCGCAACCACAAATTTACTGACAAACATAAAATGTCACACTTATAAATGCAATCACCACCATATCACATAAATAATAGGATTTTTATATACAGCTTACCTGTAAAATCCTTTTCTTGAGAGTACATCACGGGACACAGTTGCTCATTACATAGTGGGTTATATAGGCACCTCTGGTGATTGGACACTTGTTAACCCCAATTAAGGAGAATTCCTCCCCTATATAACCCCTCCCATATGGGAGGCACCTCAGTTTTGTAGCAAAGCAATAGGAAACCACGTAAAACCCAAGAGGGGCGGGAGCCCTGTGTCCCGTGATGTACTCTCAAGAAAAGGATTTTACAGGTAAGCTCTATATAAAAATCCTATTTTCTTGATCATACATCACGGGACACAGGAGCTCATTACATAGTGGGATGTCCCAAAGCAATGCTCAGATTGAGGGGAGGGAGACACAGATCATAATTATAGACCGCCAAGGACCGGAGGACCTAAACTGCAGCCTGCAGTACACTGCGCCCAAAGGCGATATCCTTTGGGCGCAGTGACCAAGCTGCAGCCTTACAGATCTGAGCCAGGGAGGCCTGGTGATGTACTGCCCAAGAAGCACTTAAAGCCCTAGTAGAGTGCGCTTTCACTTGAAAAGGAGGGATTAACACTATAGGCCTGAGAAATAATCTATCTAATCCACCTTGAGAGAGTGGACTTTGATGCCGCCTGGCCCTTCCTAGGGCCTTCCGCCAAAATAAATAAGCAATCAGTTTTCCCTATCTGAGCAGTTGCTTGAAGATAGATACTGATGGCCCTAACCACATCCAAAGTGTGCAAAGATTCTTCTTCTGCGGACTGTGGGTCCGGAAAAAAGGATGGTAGGATCACATCTTGATTCAAATGGAATCCCAAAACCACCTTAGGTAGAAAGGACCTGTTGGGATGCATGACCACCCGGTCATTATGAATAATTAGATACGGCTCTTTGCTGGAGAGAGCTGCTAGTTCTGACACTCTTCTAGCCGTGGATATGGCTACCAAGAAAACCTATTTTTTAGTCAGAAGAACTAATGAAGCCAGATGCAAAGGTTCAAATGGTTGCCCCTGCAAAGCCGAGAGAACCAAATGCAGATCCCATGGGCATAACGGAGGTTTGACTGGCGGGCTTATCCACATAGCCCCCTGGATGAAAGCCCGCACCAGGGAATGCGATGCAAGTGGCTTCTGAAAAAACACTGACAAGGCCGAAATCTGCACCTTGATAGTGCTTATGGCCAAATTCATTTCTAGGCCTGACTGGAGAAAGGCCAAGATTCTGTTAATGACATACTTTCTAGGATGCCACTCCCTGAGTTCACACCAGGAAACATATGTCCTCCAGATTTTGTAGTAAATAAGCCCGGAGGCCGGCTTTCTGGCATTGACCAGAGTGAAAGGACTGGCCCCGAAAGGCCACGGTCTCTCAGAATGTGGGTCTCAGCAGCCAAACCGTCAAATTCAGACTGTGTAAAGCAGGATGGTAGATTGGACCCTGTGAGAGCAGATCTGGCCGGAGAGGGAGGATCCACGGCCTGCCTACTGCCAACTTCATGATCTCTGCGTACCACGGTCGCCTGGGGCAAGCCGGGGCTACCAAAAGAACCGTTTTTGTCTCCCTCTTGACTCTTCCCAGGAACCGCGACAGAAGCGGGCATGGAGTGAAGGCATAAATCAGATTGTACTGATCCCAGGGAACTGTCAGACCATCTGACCCCTGAGCAAGTGCATCTTTTGTTCTTGACACGAATTTGTCCAGTTTTCTGTTGAACCTGGACGCAAACAGATCTACGCCTTGAGTACCCCACCTGCAATATATGTTCCAAAACACATCGGGGTGCAGAGCCCATTCTCCTGGGTACAACTGCTGGCAGCTCAGAAAATCCGCCTGCCAATTTTCCACTCCTGGAATGAAGACTGCAGAAAGGCATGGAACATGCTTTTCTGCCCAGACAAGTATGCGATTCACCTCTTTTTGCGCAACCAGACTCCTGGTACCGCCCTGGTGATTGATATAGGCCACTGCTGTGGCATTGTCGGACTGTAAGACCACTTTATGAGAGCCATATAAACTGCCCGGATCTCCAAGACATTTATGGGCAATAGCTTCTCGATCGCAGACCATTTCCCCTGCGAGCACGTCTCCTCCAACACTGCTCCCCAGCCTGTCAGGCTGGCATCTGTCGTAATAATCTTCCATGGAAGAGGAAGAAAGGTTTTGCCTTTCAGCAAATTCTCGGTTTGTAACCACCAGACGAGACTCTTGCGTGTCCCTGGGGATAGACGCATTGGAAGATCCAAGGACTGGGACTTCCTGTTCCAATCCGCAAGGATGCATCTTTGCAGCGGCCTTGAGTGGAACTGGGCGAATGGAACGGCCTCGAAGGAGGCAACAATTTTCCCTAACAGTCTCATGCACAACCGAATGGGGGAAGATCTCCTGCCCAGAATTAGGCGCACCAGATCCCCAATGGCTTTTGGCCTCGGAAGAAACACCTTGCCCTGAGCGGTGTCGATAAGCATACCCAGGTATTCCAACCTGGTAGCAGGCTGTAGGGACGACTTTTCTAGGTTTATAATCCAACCTAGGCGTTCCAGGTGTTCTAGCGTTCTGGTACCACTGTGGTTCAGGAACGCTACTGTTTTCTCCATGAGAAGAAAATCGTCTAGATAAGCCATGACGGCTATACCCTGAGCTCTTATGTTTGCCAAGAGAGGGTCCAGAATCTTTGTGAAGACTCGAGGGGCCGTAGCGAGCCCGAACGGCAAGGCCACAAACTGAAAATGGCGCCGCTCTACCGCGAACCTTAGATACTTTTGGTGTGCGGAAAAAATTGGCACATGGAGATATGCATTCTTGATGTCTATTGATGCCATAAACTCTCCCCCTTGCAGGGAGGAGACCACAGTGCGAATTGACTGCATTCGGAAGGACCGGATGCGTAAAAACCGGTTCAGATCCTTCAGATCCAGGATAGGTCTGACACTTCCATTTGGCTTTGGAACGGTGAAGAGATTAGAGTAAAAGCCTGAACCCTGTTCTTTTGGGTCCACTTCTACTATCACCCCCTGGGATAGTAAGTGATCTAAGGCCAGAAATAGCGGTTTTTGCTTTACTGGGTCCCTGGGGATCCTTGACCTTAGGAAGCGAGAAGGTGGAATCTCCTGAAACTCTAGCTTGTAGCCCAGAGATACTGAGGAGACTACCCACTTGTCCCGGATCTCTTCCCGCCAGGCTTCTGCAAACTGCAGGAGCCTTCCCCCCACTCGGCTGAGCGGGGGCGCCCCTTCACAATGAAGCTTTTGGACTCTGCTTGGCAGGCTTTCGCCCCCAAGATTTCTTCCCCTGGGCCCGGCCTTGAGCCTTTCCTGTAGAGGAGGGTTGAGAAGGCCGTCACCACTGCTTAGAGCTTGATGCTCCGGGAGAGAGAGAACGCCTAAATGATGGACGCTTGCTCCTTTTGACTGGAAGGAGAGTAGATTTACCCCCTGAAATTTTTTGGACGAATTTGTCTAATTCTTCTCCAAACAAACGTTCCCCTTTAAACGGGAACCCAATCAAATGCTTCTTGCATGATAGCTCAGCTGCCCAATTCTTTAGCCATAGGGCCCTTCGCATGTGTATCAACAGGAGAGACAAACGAGATGCTTGTTGGACAGAATCCAAAATCGCATCAATCATGAAACACAGAATTTGAGGTATTTCTGCATAATTTTCCACTTCCTCACTGGGAAGGAGGCCAAGCATCTGCTTGACCTGTTCCTTGAGGAACTGACACAACCCCACGGCTGCGACTGTAGGTTGCACTACAGCGCCAGTCATGGAAAAGGATTCTTTTAATAATGTTTCCAGCTTCTTATCAGTTGGATCTTTAAATACCTGAGCATTATCCAAAGGACAGGTCAGGTTTCTATTCACGCAAGAAACAGCCGTTCCGACAGATGGGACCCCCCATTTCTTGGTGAAACTTTCCTCCAGAGCATAAAGCATAGAAAACCTTTTAGGAGGAGCAAACAGTTTATTGGGATGTCCCCAATCCTCATACAACAATTTATCCATTAAAGGATGAATTGGAAAGGAAAAAGCAGTCTGTGGGGCTTTCCTGACTCCCAGGGAAGAAACAGAGGACGTACCGACTTCAGCAGCAGGCATTCTGAATGTGGTACGCACCAATTCAGTATAATACTGGACCTGTTTTCTGAGTGCCTGGGAGGAGGGGACTCTCTCCTCTTCCTCTGATTCCTCCGACTGCTCAAGATCCCTGTCCCAAGATAGGGATCTCTCCTCATTGTCAGAAGAATCATCTGAAAGAGGAATCTCAGCAGAGGGAGGGGATCTACCCCTTTTCCTGCTATCTTTCAGGGAAGCAGAAATAAAATTCATGATTCTCCCTTCAAAACCCTCCAATGTAGCCCTAAGGGAGTCCTTAGTGACGTATACCGGGGCTGAGACATTAGGAGAGGCTGCAAAACCTGACAGGGGCACTGACTCATCCTGTGAGGCTGGCTCCAGTCTTGCAGGGGGGGATGGTAACAAGGAGACATAGTCCTAAGCTACAAAGCAGAGGTACTAGTACAAAGTGCAATCACTATTGTGCTTAAAGTCTCACAATAAATATATATGCTTAAACTGCACAACCTGATGCTGAGTAGGTGTCTTAGGTTTGCCTGGATCCAATCCCTTGGGATGCTTACTGCCCACAGCTCCTGTGTCTCACACTTACAGCCCCCTGACGCTCTGGGCTTTTTAAAACTGCCACCTGGCGCCTGCGCAGTACAGCGCCATGCACACCGACATGCACGGCTCACAACCACACTCCCCCCTCCTCCATTAGCCCGGGAGTGCACTCGGCGGACCAGGGGGGGAACCGCCGGAAACCAGGGGGGGAAAGGGAATCTCCATCGGAGCTGCGTGGGACCCCCAGACTACATGGGACCCCTGTATTACCTATATTGTGGCAGGGATTGCAGTGGAGACGTGAGACATCTGGAGAACCAGGCTTCACTAAGCGTGTGTACTGAAAGGCATGTAAGTATGCATCAGGCTGCTCTTACTCCCTCTAGTGGTGGAAACCAGGTAAGACATACTACTACTCAAATAGAAATCCATAATATATAGGATTAACTTCCCTTACCTGTCCTCGCCGCAGGAATTGCTGAAAACAGACAGATTCCAGCCTTCACCCATCACGGCGGGTATAGTTGTGCCAACCTTCAGGTTTTTTTGGGGTTCTTTCTCAGAAGAACCTCCTACCTGGACCTTGTAAAAGACTCTGCCAGAAACTTTCATGCCACTATGTAAATAGTACACCAAGTCTGGTTTTCACAGAGCCCAGTCTTCCAATAGGAGAGGACTTACAGGCCAAACCTCGTTTCTTCGGATGACGAGGCCCGGGTACCATACCATCTTGGGAGTCAAAATATCGGCCCGAGATATGGATCCGGTTTGTTGTAGCCCTTAGGCCCCCGCAGGGACCTGCACAGAGCTTTCTTCATAGCACCAACCACCATAGACACTGGCGAAAAAACTGAGGTGCCTCCCATATGGGAGGGGTTATATAGGGGAGGAATTCTCCTTAATTGGAGTTAACCAGTGTCCAATCACCAGAGGTGCCTATATAACCCACTATGTAATGAGCTCCTGTGTCCTGTGATGTATGATCAAGAAAAGTAAATATAATGAACTCAACATAACATATAACTGAGATGTCATTTATCCACTTAACATGTGCAACTTAACATGTGAAACTTTCATGTATTATTGTAGTAAACTGTATAACAAAATAATGTAAATGTAATAAAGGTCATTAAAAAAAAACATGTTCCCATGAACAGTGCCACCTTTGAGTGCTCATATTCACTCTTGTGTGTGAAAATTCCATGTGAGTTCCACCACCTTTCACTTGCTCTCAGCTGAATTAATTGACCCATAAGGTAAATAGGTCACTATGCGCTTTCCCTTTTATGAGGCTACAGCCATCTCCTAATGGTATCTCCAGATGTACCTTCACACGTCTCCTCAGGATATCTCCAGATGTACCTTCACACGTCTCCTCAGGATATCTCCAGATGTACATTCACACGCCTCCTCAGGATATCTACAGATGTACATTCACACGTCTCCTCAGGATATCTCCAGATGTACATTCAAACGCCTCCTCAGGATATCTCCAGATGTACATTCACACGTCTCCTCAGGATATCTCCAGATGTACATTCAAACGTCTCCTCAGGATATATTCATATGTACCTTCACACTTCTCCTCAGGATATTCCCAGAAGTACCCTCACACTTCTCCACAGGATATCTCCAGATGTACCTTCACCCTTCTGCTCAGGATATCTCCAGCTGTACCTTCACACTTCTCTTCAGGATATCTCCGGATGTTCCTTCACGCTTCTCCTCAGGATATCTCCAAATGTACCCTCACACTTCTCCTCAGGATATTCCCAGAAGTACCCTCACACTTCTCCTCAGGATATCTACCGATGTACCTTCACACTTCTCCTCAGGATATCTCCAGATGTACCTTCACACTTCTGTCCAGGATATCTCCAGATGTTCCTTCACACTTCTCCTCAGGATATCTCCGGATGTTCCTTCACACTTCTCCTCAGGATATCTCCAGATGTACCCTCACCCTTCTCCTCAGGATATTCCCAGAAGTACCCTCACACTTCTCCTCAGGATATCTCCAGATGTACCTTCACACTTCTCCTCAGGATATCTCCAGATGTACCTTCACAATTCTCCTCAGGATATCCCCAGATGTACCTTCACACTTCTGTCCAGGATATCTCCAGATGTACCTTCACACTTCTCCTCAGGATATCTCCAGATGTACCTTCACCCTTCTGCTCAGGATATCTCCAGCTGTACCTTCACACTTCTCCTCAGGATATCTCCGGATGTTCCTTCACACTTCTCCTCAGGATATCTACAGATGTACCTTCACATTACCTCTTAGCTCAAAATCATATTTATAGGTACAGCTTTAACACACCACAGTCTTCCATTTAGCTCCTCGGCTCCAAAGAAAACCAAAGAACCACCATTGTGCTTTACCCCTTAACCAATCACTCTTTATTGAAATATTTCAAAAGTTACACTCACATAGCTAGTGCACTGGATACCCAGCACACTCCAGTATTCCACCTTAAAAAATATCACAGCATTGCCCCCTTAAGGCCTGGGGATCATCATCGCCTTGTCAGTTCTGTTCACTTCCAGTTTGTGCAATGGCGTCACTAGGTTCTGTGCAGCGCTGGTCAATATACTCATAAAGCTAGGTATGGAAAGCACAGTGTTAGCAAACAACCAAGTGAGCACATTATTTATTTTGTTCGTATGCACATAAGTTCAGTAAATAGTGCTGTTTTAAAATATTATTTTAGCACAGGGTTGTAAAAAATAGTGCTTGTGCTGTGAATCATCCCCAATCTGGTTACCCTCCTGATTTCTGAGAGGTGTTCCAAGATAGGCGCTCTCAGAACTAGGCTAAAAAACGTTTTTTATCCTGGTGCAGTGGTGCTGTTCAATCAATCACTACATAATCAAGAGGGATGGCTCATTTTGAACACTGTACAGGCTTTCTAATTGTCAGAAACCATGAATCAGACTGAGACAGAAGTACAGTTAAATCACAATTGTTAATAATAATAATAATAAAAAGGTAAACAGAGTAAATGTAGTCAAAACATAGCCAGCATTCTTGAACCAGAACGGATAGTCAGACATGCCAAAACGTCAGGGAGCCAAAGATGAGCGTAGTAGAACAGCAAGCAGAATCTGGAGCCAGAAGGAATGTCAGCCAAGCAAGTCTTTAACAGGAATTCCCCATACACACGGTCGGATTTTCCGACGGAAAATGTGCGATCGGATCATGTTGTTGGAAAATCCGACCATGTGTGGGCTCCATCTGACTTTTTCCGTCTGATTTTCCAACGTACAAAGTTTGAGAGCAGGATATAAAATTTTCCGATAAAAAAATCCATCGCATAAATTCCGATCGTGTGTAGACAATTCCGACGGACAAAGTGCCAAGCATGCTCAGAATAAACTAAGAGACGAAAGCTTTTGGTTACTGGCCCGTTTATAGTCCCGATGTATGTGTTTGACGTCACCTCGTTCAGATGGATCAGATTTTCCGACAACTTTGCGCGACCGTGTGTATGCAACACAAGTTTCGGCCAAAATCCATCGAAAAAATCAGACGGATTTTGTGGTCGGAATATCTGACCGTGTGTGTGGGGCAGAACACGGGAGAGCGTCTCTAGAGATGTGACCAAGGCGAAGGCAGAGATCATCTGGGATGGACGTCTTAAGTAGGCAGAAGTCATCAGCAGGTGGTGAGTCACTGTGGAGAGAAAGGAGCTGGCAATTAGTCGACAGCTAAGCATCCAGCTTTAAAAAGGAAAGTCTGAGTCCAGCCCTGACACTAATGTGTAATATAAATTTTATGTTTTTTTGTATTATAGACTGTGTGACTATAGCTCTAAATTCAATATATCCTATATGTTATATGCTTATTATTGTTTTTCATTACCGTCCTAGTGGGAAACATCTTTATGTTATATTGTGTACATATTGCAGGCATTATTAATATGATTATTATTTATATAGATTTTACTATTAGTGCCGCTAATTAATAAATTGTTTTAATCAGCGTGTGTTGTGTTAACTCATGCGCCAATTGGGAAATGCAAATTGAAATTTCCTTGTACGTTTTTTTTAATTTTGTACAGTGACTATTAAGTCTTATGCCACGTACACGCGATTGGATTTTTCAACGGGAAATGTTAAATGTGAGCTTGTTGGAGGTAAATCCGACCGTGTGTGTGCTCCATCGGACATTTGTTGTCTGACTTTTCGCCAACAAATGTTGGCTAGCAGGTTCTCAGATTTTCTGCCAACACATGTTTGTTGTCAGACTTTCCGATCATGTGTACACAAGTCCGTCGGACAAAAGTCCACGCATGCTCAGAATCAAGTACGAGCCGGAAGTGCTCGGTCTTGTAAAACTAACGTTTGTAATGGAGACATCACGTACGTCTTGTACGTCACTATGTTCGTAATTGTTGGCCAACGTTTGTGTGACCGTGTGTATGGAAGACAAGTTGGAGCCGACGTCCTTCGAACAAAAATCCACGGTTTTGTTGATAGAAAGTGTCACGTACCTGGTGGTGAGAGCCCGAAGTGCAGGGAGCGGCCTCTCGTAAGCCTCTGGCTCGAGATCCCCTGGGAGTGGGAACAGGGGCTCTGGAGGGCAGAGGGCACAAGTGCCAAGTCCGTGTAGGTGGGCCTGGTCCAGGAACTGGCGTCAGACAGCAGTGGATGAAGACAGGTGACTCTGGAGTGGCTGGAGGTCAGCAGCTGGCAGCAAGCAGGTGGGCACACCGGAACGGCTGGCAGGCAGGCGGCAGGCAGCAGCGGTCACAGAACACGGACTGGAACAGCAGGCAGAAGCGGGGTCAACACAAGCCGGGTCGTCAACGGGCTGGCAGCAGAGGTACCGAAGGAGGAGGCAGAAGAGTAGTCAGGAGGTCCGGGGTCAGGGCTGGCAGCAAGCAGGATAATCAGGAACAAGCCGAAGTAGATCAGAGACAGGAACGATCAGGTAATCAGAGGCAACTCTCAGGAACGCTGTAGACAGGACAGCAACGGGCCACTAGAATGAATCACTTAAGAAGCCTTCTGGGCGCCAAGGACGGTCGCACGGCGTGTCCGTTCGTGCCCACGTCAAACCGTGCAACCGACCGTGACCCCGCGCACCCGCGTGCGCACGTTCGCAACCCTGCGCACCCGCGTGCGCCCGATCGTACCTGCTCGCACCCGCGTGCGTCCGTTCGCGCTAACGCGCGCCCAGGAAGACCTATTAGCGCTCAACGGACCAACATTGTGGGTAAGTCTTCCACGGGCTGCTGGAACTCGGGACCGACCATGACATTGCCCCCCCCCAAGGGGCAGCCTCCGGATGCCCAATGGGGCCATTTTACTAGGATGGGCCCTTCTGAAGGCGAGAATCAGTCTCCTGGCATGAATGTTGGATTCAGGTTCCCAAGAATTCTCTTCAGGTCCGTACCCTTTCCACTTTACCAGGAATTGGACTTGATTCCGTCTACGCCTGCAGTCCAAGATAGACTCCACCTCGTACTCGACTTCACCGTCGACGACCACAGGTTCAGGTGGGACAATCCTCCGACTGACGAAGGGGTCCGGGACGGCTGGCTTGAGTAACGCCACATGGAATACGGGGTGGATCCGGAATGACTCAGGCAGTTTCAGCTCAAATGCTACATCGTTTATTTTCTTTACAATTGGGAAGGGACCCACAAACCTTGGTCCCAACTTCTTAGTAGGGCAGGCCATCTTTAGATTCAATGTGGAGAGCCACACCTGGTCCCCAACCTTGAGTTCAAGCTCCCCCCTTCTCCTCCTGTCAAAAACTTCTTTATTATGTCTTTGGGTCTTTGCCATGGTCTCCTGCAGAAGTTTGTTATTGGAACTAAAGAAGTCGATATTCTCCTGGACTGCTGGTACCGGGCTTTCAGGCAGGTCTTGGGACAAGAATGAGGGGTGGAAGCCGTAATTGGCGAAGAACGGAGACTGACTAGTGGCAGAGTGGATGGAGTTGTTATAAGCGAACTCCGCTAACGGGAGCAAGGAAGCCCAGGTGTCCTGAGAAAAGGACGAGAAGCAGCATAGGTACTGCTCCAGCGTCTGGTTCGTCCGTTCTGTTTGCCCATTGGTCTGTGGGTGGTAGGCAGACGAGAGACAGAGATCGATTTTCAAGGCCCTGCAGAGTGCTCTCCAAAACTTGGACGTGAACTGCACACCCCGATCCGAGATAATGTTTGCGGGGACACCGTGCAGCCTCACGATCTCTTTGATAAAAGCCTCAGCGGTCTCTGCAGCGGAAGGGGTGCCCTTCATCGGCAAGAAGTGGGCCATCTTGGTTAGCCTATCTACTACCACGAAGATTGTGGAGTAGCCTTCTGATGGAGGAAGCTCTACGATGAAATCCATCGAAATCATCCGCCAAGGCCTCCCTGGAACAGGTAATGGTTTCATCAGGCCCCAGGCCCTGGACTTGCTGCTTTTATTACGGATGCAAATGGCACAAGCCTCCACATATCTTTTACAGTCGGATCTCAACTGGGGCCACCAAAAGGTGCGCTGGACCAACTCGGTGGTCTTGAGGGCGCCGAAATGGCCGGCCAACGGGTGGTCATGACATGCACTGAGGACTGGCACCCGAGCCTCCTGGGGGACAAAAATTTTGTCTTCATGCCAGAGAAGTTCATCTTGGGCCAGAAGTGTGACATTAGGTGGAGGAGTGGCACCAACGGAGACTTGCTTAATCTGGGACAACAAATCAGCTTGAAGAAGAAGAAAGTTCCCTGAGGTCAGGATGGTATCCGGATGTGGAGAGGTCTCTGGCTCATTGAACATTCGGGACAGGGCGTCCGGTTTGGTGTTCTTGGAACCCGGGCGATAAGTTATGTGGAACAAAAACCGGGAAAAGAAAAGAGCCCATCTGGCCTGGCGTGGCTTCAACCTCTTGGCGGACTTCAAGTATTCCAGGTTTCTGTGATCCGTGTAAATGAGGATTGGATGCGTAGCCCCCTCCAGCAGGTAACGCCATTCCTCGAGGGCCGCTTTAATGGCCAATAGCTCTCGATCTCCGACATCATAATTTGCCTCAGCTTCGGTTAGCTTGCGGGAGAAGAATGCTAATGGGTGCAAGCGGGCCCTAGGCCCATGTCTCTGGGAGAGAATCGCCCCAACCGCGATCTCAGAGGCATCAACCTCTAAGATATAGGGCCGGGTTGGATCAGGATGTTTGAGGATGGAAGCCGACACAAATAAGTCCTTCAGGGTAGAGAAGGCTTCCTGAGCCTCTGGGGACCATTGAAACTTCAGACCCTGCCTGGTCAGTCTGGTGATGGGGGCTATAATAGTAGAAAACCCCTTAATAAATTTCCTATAGAAATTTGCGAATCCCACGAAACGCTGGACCCCTTTTCTGTCAGTGGGAGCGGGCCAATCTCGGATAGCGGAGACTTTCTGAGGGTCCATCTCGATGCCATCTACAGAAATTACCAGCCCCAGGAATTGAATACTTGATTGCTCAAAGGTACATTTCTCCGGCTTGGCGTATAGCCCATGCAGACGAAGTCGGGATAGTACTTTCCTGACATGCTCCCGGTGTTCTGCCAGAGAGGAGGAGAAGATCAGGATGTCGTCCAAATAGGTAATGACGAACAGGTCTAGGTAGTCCCTGAAAATATCATTGATAAAGTGCTGGAATGTGGCGGGAGCGTTACATAAACCGAAGGGCATGACCAGGTACTCGAAGTGCCCGAAGCGAGTACGAAAGGCAGTTTTCCACTCGTCGCCATCACGGATGCGGACCAGATTGTAAGCCCCCCGGAGATCTAGTTTCGAAAATACTGCCGCTGACCCCAGTCTCTGGAAAAGCTCCGGCACGAGTGGTAGGGGATAACGGTTCTTAATCGTTATTTTATTAAGGGCCCGGTAGTCAACGCAGGGGCGCAGGGTCTGGTCTTTTTTTTCCACGAAAAAGATCCCTGCTCCCGCCGGTGAAGTGGAGGGACGTATAAATCCCTTCCTGAGATTATCGTCCAAGTAGGACTTCAAGGTCACCAACTCAGTCTCTGATAGCGGAAAGATCCTCCCAAAGGGAATTTCTGCCCCAGGAAGTAATTCAATGGGACAGTCGTATGGCCTGTGAGGGGGTAAGGTCTCTGCACCCTTTTTGCTAAACACGTCTAGGTAATCATGGTAGGCAGATGGTACAACTTGGCGGGTTTCTGCGTCAACTTCCAGACAGAGCAAAGAAGAAGAGGCCTGGTCGGTTCCCGACAAACAGTGTTGGAGGCAGTAAGGTGAGGGAAATCTCAGCTCCCCGGTGGTCCAGTCAACAAGGGGGTTATGTGCCCTCAGCCAGGGCATGCCGAGAATGATAGGGAAGAGAGGAGAAGTGATAATGTCCAGACAGAGTAATTCTTGATGGGTTCCGGCAATAGTGGTTAACAGGAGCTGAGTCTGCTGGGTAACAGGTCCGGACTTGAGGGTGGAACCATCAGCCAGATGTATAGAAAGTCCCCTTGCCCTGGGCCGAAGAAGGATGTTATGTTTAGAGGCGAAGGTTAGGTCCATAAAGCCACTGCAAGCTCCCGAGTCAATAATGGCGTTGGTCTGGACGTTCCCTCCTGGTAGCTGCAAGGAAATGGACACAGTCAAATGGGAGGCAGCACTAGGACAGTCTAATGTAAGGGCAGGAGATACGAAGAGGGATTTACGGAGCTTAGCAGGGCAATTGCGCACGAAGTGTCCAGACCCACCACAGTAGAGGCAGAGATTTCCTTCCCCGCGGCGTTGGCGTTCTTCAGGCGTTAAGGAAGGCCGGAGTAAGCCCAGCTGCATGGGCTCAGGGAGGTCTTGACTTGTCGTGGTGACAGCAGGAGGGGTGAGATGAGGAGAGCTGGGGACTCGAGGAAGCATCCATACCGGACGAGAAGTGGTTGAAGACCGCTCCAGGCGGCGTTCTCTCAGCCGCCTGTCTATTTGGATCGCCAGTTCCACTAAGGCTTCTAGAGTCTCTGGAATGCCCACTCGGGCGAGCTCGTCCTTCAACGGTTCCGATAGGCCCATCCGGAACTGATAACGTAATGCCGCATTATTCCAGTCTGTGTCGGAGCTCCAGCGTCGGAACTCCGACACGTAGTCCTCTACAGGCCGGCGGCCTTGCTGCAGCGAATGCAGGGCTGCTTCAGCGGTGGCGGTTAGCTGTGGGTCTTCGTACAACCGCGACATGGCCTGGAAGAAGATGTCCAAGGTTTCAAGGGAGAGATCCTTCTTTTCTAGTAGACGGTGGGCCCAAGACTGAGGTTCACCGGTTAGCAGAGAGATCACGTAGCCCACCTTGGTAGCCTCGAGGGAGAAGGTCCTCGGCTGTAGAGCAAAGAACAGTTCACATGAGTTCCGAAAAGCCCGGAATTTCCCTCGATCTCCGGAAAATCTCTCGGGTGTAGGCACCCTGGGTTCGGGTGGCAGCATCACTACAGCAGGAGTAGCAGAAGTTCCGGAAGTAGCAGGAGAGGAGGTGGACAGGGCCTGGACCCGTTCCTCCAGTTGACTGTAACCCTCCTGTAAACTCTTCACTGCTTGAGTGAGGCCTGCGAGATGGCGGCAAAGTTCGTCCATTGGAGAGGCTCCCTGCGTGGGCTCGGACATGGCTGTCCTGTACTGTCACGTACCTGGTGGTGAGAGCCCGAAGTGCAGGGAGCGGCCTCTCGTAAGCCTCTGGCTCGAGATCCCCTGGGAGTGGGAACAGGGGCTCGGGAGGGCAGAGGGCACAAGTGCCAAGTCCGTGTAGATGGGCCTGGTCCAGGAACTGGCGTCAGACAGCAGTGGATGAAGACAGGTGACTCTGGAGTGGCTGGAGGTCAGCAGCTGGCAGCAAGCAGGTGGGCACACCGGAACGGCTGGCAGGCAGGCGGCAGGCAGCAGCGGTCACAGAACACGGACTGGAACAGCAGGCAGAAGCGGGGTCAACACAAGCCGGGTCGTCAACGGGCTGGCAGCAGAGGTACCGAAGGAGGAGGCAGAAGAGTAGTCAGGAGGTCCGGGGGTCAGGGCTGGCAGCAAGCAGGATAATCAGGAACAAGCCGAAGTAGATCAGAGACAGGAACGATCAGGTAATCAGAGGCAACTCTCAGGAATGCTGTAGACAGGACAGCAACGGGCCACTAGAATGAATCACTTAAGAAGCCTTCTGGGCGCCAAGGACGGTCGCACGGCGTGTCCGTTCGCGCCCACGTCAAACCGTGCAACCGACCGTGACCCCGCGCACCCGCGTGCGCACGTTCGCAACCCTGCGCACCCGCGTGCGCCCGATCGTACCTGCTCGCACCCGCGTGCGTCCGTTCGCGCTAACGCGCGCCCGGGAAGACCTATTAGCGCTCAACGGACCAACATTGTGGGTAAGTCTTCCACGGGCTGCTGGAACTCGGGACCGACCATGACAGAAAGTCCGATTGTGTGTACGGGGCATTAGAGGATGGCTTGTACCTGATATGTCTGGAGAGGACACAGCAGACGTGGGCTCCTTTTGGCTTGCACCTGGCATGGCTGGGAGGATGATGTGGAGACAGGCTTCTTTCTGATTTGCACCTGACATGTTTGGAACCAAGACCAAAAAAGATTAATTGAGTTTTGACCAGTGCAGTTGGGATGAACAAACACTAAAGTATTCTTCTTCTACAGACAGTGCAAACTTCAAACTGGGCCACCTGTTCAACTGATACCTGTCTATGAGCTTGCTTACACATGGACAGTCTTTGCCTCTCCCTTGAAAAGTGTTCTGCGTTTGATTGCTTTTCAGAGGGCGGTATTTCAACCCTACCAGAGACTGCACCATCACAAAATATGGGGTGGTTGCAGCAGGGTCCCTTTTAAGAAAATGAGACTCTATTACTTAATTTATGACATTTAGGAATTTGCATAAACAGCATATTACTAATTACAAAAGACATTACTTTCTGATATTTTGGAACACTTCATCAATTTAATGGTGTCCCAGAAACTCAGATACCTTTCTGAAGAACATGGAGACGGGCCATATAATTGTCTCTACGTTGCACAATAAGACATTCTAAGGATATGGGTAACAACAATTTGCTACAACAATATCCTTATGCAAAAAATATCTAGTGAGCAAACCTGTTATTATATAAACAACTTAAAATTAGCATATAAGCACCTAATAAGAAAGAAAGAACGAAAGAAAGAAAAACAATAACTTCAGTTCACAATGAAAATTTATTTAGAAGGAAAGAGTTACAAAGTAAAAGTAAAGACTAGCAAGCAAAGAGATGACCACATCTTCAGGCAAGTGAAGTGAGGACCTGATCTCTTGACCAAAACTGAGGGCTTTGTATGATTTATTTCTGGATAGTTGCCAAATAGGACGTCTTGAACATAAACATTTGACATATTCAATTATTAATATAAGAATTTTTACAAGCAACTTATTAAATTACAAGAGATGTTAAGTCCTGTTATGTTGTAACATCTGATTAGCTTGACCATGACCCAGACTTAACGCTGTAGAACATGCAGATCATATTTGCCCCTCGTTATTGCACAGCAAGACATTCCAAGAAGATGAGAGAACAACAATTTGCTTCAACAACATCTTCCTGCAAGCTAATTCTAGCAAGTAAACTGGTTAGTATAAAAAGAGCTGAATGTTAGCATATAAGCACTAAATATTATCATTTAATAGTAGAAATACTCTTCAAAAGAAACAGGGACTTTTGTAGGTAAAGCAGACTATGGGAACTCAAAGTTTAAAAATGTTTATATCTCTTTGTTGAATAGACTTGGACTTATAGAGTTAGGTTAGGCACATTCAACCTTTTTTGCTATTGTCTCTATAATGTTGAATCTTTTCTCTCTGTGTCAAATCTTTTCTCTCTATTTAGAATAATCCTGGACTAATAAAGCTAAGGTTAGGCACATTCGACCACAGGTTCGATGGACACAGATCACTATTGTCAGCATCATGTCGAATCTCCTATCTATATCCAACTGTTGTCACAACGAAAACGAAAATGAAGCATTTGTTTACGTCGGATCTTTCGGTTTTCGGATTCTGCACGTTCGTTATTGTTTGTTAAAACGATAACGAAAATACCGAAATTCGGACGAAAATGAATGCACATGCCTAATAGTTACATAGTTACCAAGGTTGAATAAAGACACCAGACACCAGTTCAACCTGAGTGAGTGTGTGTGTCTACAATTGTCCCTATCCCTGTGTGTCTCAGTAAGATGCTCATCTATTATTATTATTTATTTATGGTAACCATATAGAGCCATCAATTTACGCAGCGCTCCACACATACAACATCACACACTCACATTGGTCCCTACCCTCAAGGTGCCCACAATCCAAGGTCCCCAACTCACATTCATATACTAGGGTCAATTGTTTTTGAACAGAAGCCAGTTAACCTACCAGCATAGAGTGTGGAAGGAAACTGGAGTACCCGGAGGAAACCCACGCAGGCACAGGGAGAAGATGTAAACTCCAGGCAGGTAGTGTCATGGCTGGGATTTTAACCAGTGACCCTTGTTACTGCTAGGTGAGGGTGCTACCCACTACACCACTGTGCCTCCTCCAACATAAATCACCCTCCTCCAATCCCCACATCCTAGCAGATATCCCCCCACAAATTTCCCCACTTAGCACAAATACCCCCCAATCATCCCTACGAGCACAAATCCCCCCCCCCAAAAAAAAATTATTTCCCCTCTATCATATTACTTTTATAGCACAAACCCTCTATCCCCCCTCCCAACAGAGATCCCTCAAATGACCACTCCTAGCACACCTGCCCAAATTTGCTCTCCTAACACAGTCCTTACCCCCTGCTGCCACCCAAATTCCCCTTCTCAACACAAATCTCCTCCCTCTCAATCTCCTTGTGGTGCCCCCCACCTCACATGATACCACAGTGCCCAGGGCAGCCGTCCCTCCTGCCCCCCCCCTCCCCTTGTCCCAGCCCTGCGTACACCATATACACTTAACATGAAAAAATGATATCAGACTGGAAAACTACAATTCAACAGGTAGCTCAGACAATATCATTACTGAATAATTTTTCTGGATAACAATATGGGTTTTTTTTTTTTCAGCAGAGATGACATCTCCACTTTAAGTTTGGGGCACATGAGTCATCTAGTCATAATCTGTTCTAAAATTATAGCAGTCATTTGTTTCTTTTAACTCCCGAACAGCTTTTTTTTTTTTTTTTTTTGCTGACACGTAAAGCGTTGCAATCCCTGACACCATCCGATTTGTGCTTTGACAAATTCCGCAATAAGACGACCCTGACAATGGAGCATCCGTAAGACGCTCATCAATAAACCGGATTCTTATGATACAGATGAAAATGTGCACAATGGTGGCACGCACGGGGCCCTTGCAAGGACAAGATGTTCGCTAGCATGAGGGATGGGTTTAATATAACCGACAGAAGAAAAAAAAAAAAACGCCATTGACACGAGCGACGACAAATTAACTTCTAGAGTAAGCTCAGCGGCACGGCCCGTTACAGCTTTAGGATTCTGAAATGATTTTGCAAGAGGGGAAAAAAAACAAGCAATACATTTCTCCGCACTTTCTGGAACCCTCTTTCAATTTAATTACAAAATGTTGGCAGACAGCGAGCCAGCAGAACATTAAGCGCAAATGATAGACCATAAATCATCGTCTGCAGAGAAAAATTTGCAACTTCAAGGAAGCCGTAATAGAAAATGATGATGGCATCAGCCTCGGATAAAAACGCACTTCATTACTCCGTCACGACTGCCAGAAATATGGCGGCATGTTATCCGCCATCATGATCAATAATAGGGAGAGCGATGAAAAGTCTTTGCCGATGTCAGGTTGTCGGTTGCCAGGAAGCAGCTGTGCAAAAGGCTGAATTTAAAGATGAACTTCAGATAAACACACGGGTGAAATATATGCATCGGAGCGGTTTTACCTGCCAAAGGATTTGCATTTCTGTCCAAGCAGTCCTAAAATTTATACAGCTCTGCCACATGGCGCAGCCCTGTCTGGCAGGAAAGGTGATCTGATTTTTTCGCAGTTATTAGACAAAATTTGTTTGGTTTTGCTTCATTCGTTTTTCTTTTTTTCTTTTCGTTTTTCAGGTCAATCGTTATGCTCAAAGTTCGTTATTTAGAATAACTTTGTAACTTCAGAAAAAATTTGAATTAGCTATGTTCCATTCATTTAGATGCGGTATTCGTAAAATTGTAATTTCATAAATTCGAAAATTTTAACTTCTAAAATTCGTAAGTTGGTAAATTCATAAAATCGTAAATTCGTAAATTGTCTAAAGTTAGTAGAAAACATGTGTTTGTTTTTGTTTCATTTGTTTTTTTTTGTTTTTTGTTTTCCTTTTTCAGGTCAATCGTTATGGTCAAAGTTCGTTATTTAGAATAAATTCGTAACTTCGGAAAAATTTTAATTCGCTATGTTACATTCGTTTATATGTGGTATTTGTAAAATTGTAACATTTGAAAATTCCTAACTTCTGAAACGTGGAAAAATCAAAAAATTCGTAAATACGAAAATTCATCAATTCGAAAATTTGGTAATTCAGAAATGTAGAAATTCGAAAGTTCAGAAATTTGGAGATGCGGAAATTCGAAAATTCTGTAATTCGAAAATGCGGAAATTCGAAAATTCAGAAATCCAAAAATTCTAAAATGCAAAAATTCAAACAACTGAAATAATAAGAGGGGGGGGGGGATCTCACCACTCCAGGAACACAAACAGATGGTGAACCTCTCTCTCAGTTCGGAAGCCATAGGTTCTGACAATTACTAGTAGCTATGAACAGGAACAAACTCTGGACTGCCGCACTCTTGAAGAAAACGCCTTTCTTTATTTTAAAAAATTCACATAAAAAAAACAAAGAACACAGCAGACAAAAGAGCTAACGTTTCACACTAGCAGTAGTGCTTATTCATAGCTTTGTTCAGAGCTATGCTGTGTTCTTTGTTTTTTGATGTGAATTTTTTTTAAATAAAGAAACCGGAAAATTGTATACTTACCTTTCCGTAATTTTCCTTTCCTGTCGCATCTTCATGGCAGCATACACTCTGGGTTGTGACTCCGCCCCCACAACCTGATAGGACCACATAGCTATAAGATGAAGATACGCCCCCCGCTCCGGTATTCTCTGTATATATGAATCACCTTTGTGGGTGGGATATTGTATGCTGCCATGAAGATGCGACAGGAAAGGAAAATTACGGAAAGGTAAGTATACAATTTTCCGGTTTCCTGACGCATCATGGCAGCATACACTCTGGGGATTAACTCGCAGACTCGGTGGGAGATGCAAAGGTAAACGTTTATTAGCAAGGAATAGAAGAGTTGGCTTGAATAATGGACTTTCTCAAGTCTACTGTTGATAGCTGAGCTGAGTCCACCTTGTAGTGAGAGATAAAGGTGTTCCTGGAAGACCAAGTGGCCGCTCTGCAGATGGTTTTCTGCTGAGACCCTACAATACGCTGCCCAGGAGGTGGCCACTGCTCTGGTGGAATGAGCCCTCAGGTCTTCAGGAATTTGCAACTCACTCAGCAAGTAGGCCTTCACCAACCAGGAGGCAATGGTTTGGGCCGACGCTGCTTGACCTCTCCTAAGGCCATAGGGAATGATGAAGAGGTTCTCCGATCTTTTAAAGGATTTGGACAGGGAAAGATATTTTATATTGTTGCCCCTTACATCCAGAGGATGAAGGTCACCCTGGTCTGTGTTAAGAGCTGGCAAGTTGATTTCCTGGTTGAAGTGAAAAGAGGATGCCACCTTTGGGATAAAGTGATCCAAGGGTCTTAGAACTACCCTGTCCGGATGAAGGATCAGATACGGCTCCTTAATCAGTAATGCTTGCATCTCTGAAACTCTCTTCGCTGATGTGATTGTGACCAGGAAGGTGACTTTTAGTGTCAGGTGCCAGAGGGAGATGTTTTCCAGCGGAAAACAGGGTTCTTTGGATAGTACCTCTAAGATGACTGATAGGTCCCATGTTGGAAAGGAAGGCTTATTAGGTGGTCTTAGTTTAAGACAGGCCTTCTGAAATTGCATAACAAGGGGATCGTGAGCCCATTTAACCCCTGTCAGGGCGGATAGAGCTGACACCTGAACTTTCAGAGTACTAGAGCTAAGACCTTTGTCTAAGCCTGATTGCAGGAACTCTAGGATCAGAGGAGCCGAAAGGGAGGACAGATCCCGGCCAAGGTCCTGAGAGAAGGCAACAAACTTCTCCCAGACCCTGCGGTAGGTGAAGTTGGTGGTAGGTTTTCTGGCCTGGAGCAGGGTATCAGCTACCTTCTGGGAGCAGCCCTGACATAGATACCTAGCCCTCTCAGCCCCCAAGCCATCAAGTGCAGCTTCCCCCGAATCTGGATGTAGTAGCTGGCCCTGGAAGAGCAAGTCGGCTGACAGGGGAAGAGCAAGAGGGTCTGCCGTGCTCAGTTGTAGGAGGGTGGTGAACCATGGCCTCCTGGGCCAAAAAGGAATCACAGCTATCACCAATGCCGTTGATCTCTTGAGCCTTAAGAGAAACCTCGCTATCAGGGGAGTCGGAGGGAAGATCCAGGGATGCTGGAGGCAATCTGTCCCCTCCGCTAAGTGAAAGGGAATCCTCGACAGGAACCTTCAGCATTTGGAGTTTGCCGGAATCGCAAATGTCTGGTTGACCCCAGGTCTGGCAGATGAGGGAGAAGGCCTGAGGGCTCAGGGCCCACTCGTTGTTGGAGGCGAACTCCCTGCTGAGCGTGTCGGCTAAGATGTTCTCGACCCCCGGGATGTAGGTCGCCCTCAGGTCTGACAGGTTCAACTGTGCCCATTCAATCACAGGGAGAACTTCCTGCATCATGAAGGGACTCCTGGTCCCCCCATCTGTTTATGTAGGCGACAGCAACCTTGTTGTCCATCCTTAAGAGGACCTGCTTCCCCCTTAAAAGGGAGCTAAAGGCCAGGAGAGCCTGGAGGCCCGCCCTCATCTCCAGCACGTTCGATACCGAGTCCCGTACTTCGAAAGGCCAGCGGCCCTGCCCTGCATGGGACTGGTAGTGGGCTCCCCAACCTTCTAGACTGGCGTCCGTGGTCACTACCTCCCTGAGGAGGGATGACTATGTGTTTGCAATTGTTTAAGTTGTGGGGACGAGTCCACCAACGCAATGAGCGCCTGACTGTCTCCGAGATCCGGATCGTCTGGGTCATGGATGAACCATCCCACTGATGTAGGAAGGAGTTCTGCAGAGGTCTGGTGTGCCACTGAGCCCAACGGATCATAGGAATGGTCACTGATAGGGAGCCTAGAAGGCTGAGGCATACTCTGGCTGACAGGGATCTTGCTAGAATGGCCTTCTTCACCTTCCGGACCAACAGGGAAGACTTCTCCGGAGGCAGCTGCACTGTATTCAACTGGGTATCTAGTTGGGCTCCTAAGAAGATCATTCTCTGGGTGGGCAGAGTCTGGCTCTTCCCCCAGTTTATGAGCCATCCCAGATTCTGCAGAGTGGAGACGAGGATCTTTCGATGCTGTAACAGCGACTCCCGGCTGTCTGAGAGGAGGAGAATATCGTCTAGGTAATGGTGGACTCTCAGCCCATTCTCCCTCAGATGCGTGATAACGGGAAGAAGGACCTTTGTAAAGGTCCTGGGAGCCATAGAAATTCCAAACGGAAGACTTCAGAACTGAAAGTGTCTGTGGTTTAGTGAAAAACTGAGGAACTTTTAGAGTTCTGAATGGATAGGGATATGGAGGTAGGCGTCCTGTAGATCTATGGAGAGCATCCAGTCCCCCAGATTTATGGCCTAGAGAATAGACTGTAGGCTCTCCATTTTGAATGCTTCTACCTGGATAGAGCGGTTTAAGTTTAGATCCAGGACCGGACGTAGGTCCCATGATTTCTTTTTTACTAGAAATAGAGGGGAATAGAACCCCCGACCTCTTTGGGATAGGGGCACCTCGGTAATTGCTTTCTTTTGGAGCAGATCCTGAACGTATCGGGTCAAGGCTAACCTCTTTTGCCGGGATGACGGGAGGTTTGTTGGGCAAAAATGGTCTCCCGGGGGAAGTCACCTGAATGACTGTCTGTGCCTGACGCGAACGGTGGTTAACGTCCAGGGGTCGCTTATTGTTTCCGCCCAGACCAGCGTGAACTTTGAGAGTCTGGCCCCCACCACTGCTGGCTGGGTGGACGCACCTTCAAAAGGACTTCTGATCAGTAGATGCTGGGGTCCTGGGCTTCTGGAAATTCAGGAAGGACGTTTGAGGGGCCTTCCAGTTCCTTCTGTACTCCCTACCAGGCCTGTAGGACTTGGCATCCCTGTACCTGTCCGAGAGGTTACGCTTAAAGGGAGGAGGCCTCTGAAGCTTTGGCTTTCTATCCGAGGGGATAAGCCCTGATTTTCCGCCAGTGACCTTAGAAATAGCAGAGTCCAATTTTGCACTGAAAAGGTTCTCGCCATCATACAGGATGCGGCACCAATTAAACTTGGAAGCAGGATCTGAGGCCCAGGGTTTGAGCTAGAGAGCCCGTCTGGCCATTACCGAGGATAACATAGCCCTAGATGCAGACTTAATAGCATCCACAGATGCCTCTGCCACAAATCCCCTGCAAGGCTTAGTTCTTGCAGGGCCCTAACTATCTGGTCCTGATCAGCGCCTTGGATACAAGCTTTTCTGTGCTTGCTGACCAACTGGTAATAGCCTTACCCACAGCTGCAAGAACCACTGCTGGCCTGCATACGCCTCCTGCTGCTAGGTAAGCTCTTTTGAGATCAGTATTGATCTTCCTATCCAGGACGTCCTTGAATGACACGGAATAGGGAGCGTAACGTGCCTGGCCAGGCGCATGAGGGATGCATCCACCACTGGCGGAGACACGAGAGATTTAATTTTAGCCTCCTTTAGAGGATATAGTTTGGCAAGCCGATTGTTGAGACTTGGTTTCTTCTCGGGTTTCTACCACTCGTCTCTGATAAGTTCCTCAAACTCATCAATGGAGGGGAAGGCTTTGGGTTCTCTCATCAGGTTCGGGAAATATTTTCTCCTTTTGGGTTGGGCCTCCTGGGGTTCCTCCCAGCTAATGGCCCCCTTCACTGACCTCACAAAAGGCTCTATTAGGGAGAAGTCAAAGCCCGCTGAAGCCTCTAGTTCTTCCTCATCTGAAGGAGAATCATGCTCTCTGGAAGTACTTGAGGGAGCCGGCGAAGCACCCCGTGGAGATAACTCCGTGTCCGGAGCGACACGTGGGGCAGAAGACTCTGTGAGCTCTCTATGTTCTTGCCCTTTCTCTCTGGTGGCTTCTTCCAAGCACCTGCGGCATGCCAACATATCTGGAAGGGCTAAGGCCCAGCATACCCAGCAGGTATTTTCAGAAGGATGGGAGTGGCGTGCTTGTGAATGGCACCTCCGGTCAGGGGATCTTCTTCGGCGGGTATGGCTGCGCCTTGAACGAGACCTGGAGCGACTCCTTCTGTGACTCCCTTTCCCTGAGCAACTTCCTCCACCCGAATGGCTCCGCCTATGGCCAGAGCGGCTTCTTCTATGCAAGGAATCTATGCGAGATGATCTTGCGGACCTGATGGGGCTAACCATTTAGGTAGCGCTAGTGCGTCCTGTTCTCTTTTTCGATCTTCTCTACTTACCAAACTCCTCCCCTCTTACCTATTATGCTGGTGGTGATCTGCTGGAGCAGTGGTCTCCATGGATAGGGAACAGAGGAAGCCTGAAGACACAGGTAACACAAAAAGGGTAAGGAAGATAAAGCCATAACAGAAACAAGAAAAAGAGAGAAGAAAAATACAGGGGAGATACTTACCAAACAGAGAGGCAACACTGGGGCAGAAAAAACAGAAATGCAGCAGTCATGAAATTCAGCTGAGCACAAAAAACAGGCAAAAAAAGGCATCTGCGTTAAAAAAAAGGCATCTTCCCCTTTTAAAATTGGAGCCGGGGTCATGTCCCACCCGCACATGCTCAGTAGCGCCGTGCGGCCGCCGGCGCCATCTTGGAAAAGGGAAAAGACATAGATAGACATACACAGGCTGCCCAAAGTGCACAGTGAGCATGTGCAAAGCGACAGAGTGACCAGGAAGAATGCTGAAGCTGCTGTGAGACTACAGAGTTCAGCAAAAGAAAGTAAAATATGGCAGAGTCAACACTGGGGGAAAGGCACCAGACAACCTAAGGTGACAAGAGATACTGAAGGTAGAGAGTATGCTGTCAAGCTGCAGACAAAGTGACACCAGGGAGGAACAGGAAACCGGAGACCACCGCAGGTACTAAGCCTGTTTAAGACTTAAAGACCAATCTTTTTATTATATGCCTTCAGCCTGTTTAAGGCTTACTTCCAACGGCTATAGAGGCAATGCTCTGTTTGCAGAGAAAAAGTATTCATACCCCTGAGATCACCAGAGTGGGGTTCCTTACATTTAGCTTCCTTTAGAGGCTGTATCGGTAAGGACTTCCACCCAGGAGAGGCTAGAACCTGGCTGGGGCGAAGTGGTAAGAGGGTGATGATCTGTGCGGTCCCAACAGGTGAGGAAAAATAAGAGAATACCGGAGGGGGGGCGTATCTTCATCTTATAGCTATGTGGTCCTATCAGGTTGTGGGGGCGGAGTCACCACCCAGAGTGTATGCTGCCATGATGCGACAGGAAAGGCATTTTCTTCAAGAGTGTGGCAGTCCAGTTTGTTCCTGTTCATCTGAAATAATAACTAACTAATAATAACTAACTATTAAATTCTAGGCATTGGAATTTCCTTTCAAATTTGGCTGTTTATGAACGTAACGAATACAAATTTATTCAAAGTTACAAATTATTCGAAATGACGAAAGCCACATCTAAATGAATGGAACATAACGCATTAATAATAATAAATATATTATTATTATTATTTATTATTATTATTCAAATTCAAAAATCCAAAATAATAACTAACTACCGTATATACTCGAGTATAAGCCGAGATTTTCAGCCTCTTTTTTGAGGCTGAAAGTGCCCCCCTCGGCTTATACTCGAGTCATCGCTGTCTGCCCGCTCGATCAGCGTGTCGAGCAGACAGACAGCGGCCATTCTATGATTCAAAAGCCGCGCCTCCGGCTCCGCCTTCGCCTGTGATAGGCGGAACACTGAATTTCCCAGCAGCCTGTGTTCCGCCTATCACGGGCATCGTCTCATCCTCGTACTACGGACGAGGATGATACGACGTCCGTGATAGGCGGAACACAGGCTGCTGGGAAATTCAGTGTTCCGCCTATCACAGGCGAAGGAGGAGGCGCGGCTTTTGAATTTTACAATGGCCGCCGACGAAGAGGGCACGGGACGGAGGCAAGGCAAGGCACGGCACGGGACGGGACGGGACGGGACGAAGGCAAGGCACGACACGGGACGGAGGCTCGGGACAAAGGCTCGGGACACAGGTAGGCTGGACACACGGACACACACACACACACACACACACACACACACACACACACACACACACACCTGTACTGCCCACTAAACATGATGGGATTTTTGTCATGGCTATGAAGCAAAGTGGCTGCTGGATGGTCTTCTCTGTGTGGGTGGCCAGCGGGAATAAATCTGCGACTCAACTATTCCCTTTTCCCTGCCAAAGTGAATGGGTCCTCAGCCCTGGTTCACACTATATTGCCATGCAGCTAACACTGCAAACCCTATTCATTTCCGCACTGCGTTTTGCGATCTGCTGCGGGTGTAGGTGCAGGTAGGCTGGACACACACACACACACACACACACACACACACACACACACACACACACACACACACACACACACGGATGGAGACACACACACACGGATGGATGGATGGATGGAGACACACACACACACAGGGATGGATGGATACACACACACACAGGGATGGATGGATGGATGGAGACACACACACACAGGGATGGATGGATGGATGGATGGAGACACACACACACAGGGATGGATGGATGGATGGATGGAGACACACACACACAGGGATGGATGGATGGATGGACACACACACACACAGGGATGGATGGACGGACACACAGGGATGGACGGACACACAGGGATGGACGGACACACAGGGATGGACGGACACACACACAGGGATGGACAGGCATGTCTCACCCTCGGCTTATACACGAGTCAATAAGTTTGCCAGTTTTTTTGGGGGTAAATTGGGGGCCTCGGCTTATATTCGGGTCGGCCTATACTCGAGTATATACGGTAATAATAACTAACTATTAACCACTTGACCACTGGGCACTTAAACACCCTTAATAACCAGACCAATTTTCAGCTTTCGGTGCTCTCGCATTTTGAATGACAATTACTCAGTCATGCAACACTGGACCTATATGAAATTTTTGTCCTTTTTTTCACACAAATAGAGCTTTCTTTTGGTGGTATTTAATCACCGCTGGGTTTTTTTTTTTTTGTGCTATAAAAGAAAAAATACCGAAAATTCTGTAAAAAAACGAATTTTTCTTTGTTTCTGTTAGAAAATTTAGCAGATTAGTAATTTTTTCTTCATAAATTTTGGCCAAAATTTATACTACTACATATCTTTGGTAAAAATAAGTACAAATTGGTGGATATTATTTGGTCTTTGTGAAAGTTATAGAGTCCACAAGCTATGGTGCCAATATCTGAAAATTGATCACACCTGAAGGACTGACGGCCTATTTCAATTCTTGAGACCCTAACATGCCAGAAAAGTACAAATACCCCCCAAATGACCCCTTTTTGAAAAGAAGACATTCCAAGGTATTTAGTAAGAGGCATGATGAGTTTTTTGAAGTTGTCATCTTTTCCCACAATTCTTTGCAAAATCAAGATTCTTTTTACTTTTTTTTTTTTTTTCACAAAATTGTCATATTATCAGGTTATTTCTCACACACAGCATATGCATACCACAAATTACACCCCAAAACACATTCTGCTATTACTCCCGAGTATGGTGATACCACATGTGTGAGACTTTTACACAGCGTGGCCACATACAGAGGCCCAACATGCATGGAGCGCCATCAGGTGTTCTGGAGCACCCAGGACAATTCTGACATTTCTCTCCTACATGTAAAAATCATAATTTATTTGCTAGAAAATTACATAGAACTCCAAAACATTATATATGTTTTTTTAGCAAACACCCTGGAGAATACAATGGTGGTCTTTGCAACTTTTTATCTCGCACGGTATTTGCGCAGTAATTTTTCGAATGCTTTTTTTTGGAAAAAAAACTGTTTTGTGCTTAAAAAAAAAAAAACACAGTAAAGTTAGCCCAATTTTTGCATAATGTGAAAGATGAAGTTACGCTGAGTAAATAGATACCTAATATGTCACTCTTCAAAATTGCACACGCTCGTGGAATGGCGGCAAACGTCGCTACTTAAAAATCCCCATAGGCGACGATTTACATTTTTTTTACTGGTTATATGTTTTGAGTTACAGAGGAGGTCTAGGGCTAGAATTATTGCTCTCGCTCTAACGTTCGCAGCGATACCTCACATGTGTGGTTTGAACACCGTTTTCATATGTGGGCGGGACTTACGCATGCGTTCGCTTCTGCATGCGAGCACATGGGGACAGGGGCGCTTTAAAAAAAACATTTTTTTTTATTGTTCATTTTACTTTATTTATTTTAGTTTGACATTTTTTTCCCCAAAAATAATTTTTTTGATCACTTTTATTCCTATTACAAGGAATGTAAACATCCCTTGTAATAGGAATATGGCATGACAGGTCCTCTTTACAGTGAGATGTGGGGTCAATAAGACCCACATCTCACCTCTAAGCTGGGAAGCCTGAAAAAAAAAAAGATTCTGGCTTTGATCGTATTAGCGATTCGGTAGAAGCACCGGAGGGCGGAGGGCGGCGGGAGATGTCTATGGCTGGGTATTGCAGGGTATCACCGACTATGGCTGGGTATCTCAGAGCATGGTGTTGCAGAGTACTGCGTTGCAGAGCATTGCAGGGTATTGGCGGGTGTTGCAGAGCATTGCAGAGTGTTGCAGGGTATTGGCGGGTGTTGCAGAGCATTGCAGAGTGTTGCAGGGTATCGGCGGGGGTTGCAGAGCATTGCAGAGTGTTGCAGGGTATCGGTGGGGGTTGCAGAGCATTGCAGAGTGTTGCAGGGTATCGGCGGGGGTTGCAGAGCATTGCAGAGTGTTGCAGGGTATTGGCGGGTGTTGCAGAGTGTTGCAGGGTATTGCAGAGCGTTGCGGAGTGTTGTAGGGCATTGCGGAGTGTTGCAGGGCATTGCAGAGTGTTGCAGGACATTGCGGAGTGTTGCAGGGCATTGCGGAGTGTTGCAGGGCATTGCGGAGTGTTGCAGGGCATTGCGGAGTGTTGCAGGGCAATGCAGAGTGTTGCAGGGCATTGCAGAGTGTTGCAGGGCATTGCAGAGTATTTGCAGGGAATTGCAGAGTATTTGCAGGGAATTGCAGAGTAATGCAGAGTATTTGCAGGGAATTGCAGAGTAATGCAGAGTATTTGCAGGGAATTGCAGAGTAATGCAGAGTATTTGCAGGGAATTGCAGAGTAATGCAGAGTATTTGCAGGGAATTGCAGAGTAATGCAGAGTATTTGCAGGGATTTGAGGGGTTAATTTTCGGTGAGCAGCGATGTGGGCACTGCAGATGCAGCCCACATCGCTGCTGACACCGATCTCTTCCCCCTCCGCTGTACCGATCGGTACAGAGAGGGGGAGGGAGGAACCGGCGTCATAACATGACGGCGGCTTGTTTACAAGTGATCACTCCGTCATTTGACGGAGCGATCACGTGGTAAACGGCCGCGATGAGCGGCCGTTTACCGTGATTCGTGATGCGCCGGGTCCACTGGACCCAGCGGTCACGGATGCTCTCGTGTGCGCGCCCCAGGGGGCGCGTGAGAGCAGAATTCTGGGAGGCCGTAAGGGTACTTTTGTACCCCCTTACCATTTCAAACAGGGGGGGGGCCGGGATCTGGGGGTCCCCTTGTTAAAGGGGGCTTCCAGATTCTGATAAGCCCCCCGCCCGCAGACCCTCACAACCAACGGCCAGGGTTGTGAGGATGAGGCCCTTGTCCTTATCAACATGGGGACAAGGTGCTTTGAGGGGTCACAGACCCCCAAAGCATCCTCCCAATGTTAAGGGTATGTGGCCTGGTACGGTTCAGGAGGGAGGGGGGCCGCTCTCTCGTCCCCCCCTCTTTTCCTGCGGCCTGCCAGGTTGCGTGCTCGGATAAAGGGTCGGATATGGATTTTTAGGGGGACCCCACGTCAATTTTTTTTAAAAATTTGATGCGGGGTTCCCCTTAATATCCATATCAGACCTGAAGGGTCTGGTATGGATATTTGGGGGACCCCCACATCATTTTTTTTTTTAATTTGACACGGGGTTCCCCTTAATATCCATGTCAGACCTGAAGGGCCTGGTAATTGAATTTAGGGGAACCCCCACGCTTTTTTTTTTTTTTTTTTTTAATCAATGAATGAATGAATTGTCGGCTAATACAGAGAACACTCATTGAGTGTTCTCTGTATTATGGGGAGCCGACAATTTAGCCGCAAGTGATTTTAAAGGACTTTTTTTCCTGCACAAATGACACTTTGTGCAGCGACAGTTCTAAGCACCAGAAACATGCGCCCCTTCACAGGCATACTATAGATACCCCCCAGCTACGAAATTTAAAGGAATATTACACTTTTATTGTTTCACTTTAATCATTATTAAAATCACTGCTCCTGAAAAAACGGCCGTTTTTAAAACTTTTTTTTGCATTGATACATGTCCCCTGGGGCAGGACCCGGGTCCCCAAACACTTTTTAGGACAGTAATCTGCATATTACCCTTTAAAATGAGCACTTTAGATTTCTCCCATAGACTTGTATAGGGTGTTCCGGCTTTTCGAATTTGCTGCGAACAGCTCAAATTGTTCACTGTTCGCTGGTTCGACTCGAACTCGAAGCTCATCCCTACTCCTATAGCTTAAACCAATGCAATATCTAGCATACCTCTATCAACATATGCAATATCATGATATAACTTAACAACATTAGTGCTGCTCAGTGCAAATTTAAAGTGCAGAAAAATAAAGTGCAATCAAATAAAGTCCATCCGATATGGTGTGCTGAACTTGGAAATTCGTTAAAATGGTTCTCAGGTGACTGTGCTCCCCTCCTGGGTCCCCACTCACCAGATAGACGCTTTAAACACACCTGTAAGTATATCCAGAACAGTATCTCCCGTCACTGGTAAAATTGAGATGTATTGACACTACATAGGGACGCCTCCTATCTTCCACCAGTATGTTTAAAGAGGAAGTAAACCCTGATGGGTTTACTTCCTCTTTGATTCCCTGCAAAGGTAAAGCATAATGGACTACTATGCATCGCATAGTAGTCCATTATGTGTCACTTACCTGACACAGGAGCCAGCGAAGTCACCGCTGTCCCCTGTAGTTCCGAGGGTCCATCTTCTTGGTGGGTCTCGCTGCTCCGGCACTGTGATTCGCCAGGGCAGCGTGACGTCACTTCCACACATGTGCACGCGATCTGCGGCTTGCCCAGTGCGCCGTAGACAGCGGTGGCTGTCTTCAGGTAAATATCTCCTAAACCGTATAGGTTTAGGAGATATTTTTTGGACCTACAGGTAAGCCTTAATCTAGGCTTACCTGTAGGTCAAAGTGGTTTGTAAGGGTTTACAACCACTTTAAAACATGTGAATGCCCTGGATCCTTCCCATTAAAAGTATATGGCAATGAAGGGAAAAGAATATATATATATATATATATATATATATATATATATATATATATATATATATATATGTACATATATTCTTTTCCCTTCATTGCCATATACTTTTAATGAGAAGGATCCAGGGCATTCACATGTTTTAAAGTGGTTGTAAATACAGAAAGGTTTGCTCATAAAATCCAAAGTTATTACACTTACATCCAAAAACTTTAAAATGTGCAGAGAAACGCCACCTTGGCGTTCAAACAATCGTCACTAGGTCTCCTCATCTTGGTGTGTTTCACCCCCCCCCCCCCCACTGGGCGTCATCGGGTGCGAATTTGCACCTAAAATACCTGGCTGATCCTGCCTGGTTCTGCCCTCCCCCCTGTAAACTGACCACTGTTTGTCATGGCTGCTGAGCCCTGACACTGTGGTCAGTTTATGTGCCACAGCCACAGCCTTTTTCTGTCCTGCCCCCCCGCCTGTCTGCTCATGACAGTGCCAGTCCATCCCCTCACCTCCTGCTGCTAATCAAACTATATTATTATGATGCAATAACCTCTGTTAAATAAGGACATGTGCCATGTGCTGCACTGCATGTGTTTTATAAAATAAATATACAGATTTGTATCTGATTTCAGAGCGCCTCCCAGTACTCACGTGACTGCTGGCCGCCCTCCTCTCCTCCTCCTGGCTGACGTCAGCTCTTGGCCCTGCCTACTGGAGCTGTCAGCCCAGGACAGGAGAGAGCCGAGGAGTCACGCGAGTCTCTGGTCTCGGGAGATGCTCTATAATCAGGTAGAAATCTGCCTATTTTTAATAAAACACATGCAGTGGGGCACATGGCACATGTCCTTATTTAACAGAGGGGAATGTATCATTATAATATAGTGGCTTTACAACCTGTTAGCCCTTGTACACATGGTCGGACATTCTGCCAACCAAATATGTTGGATTTTGTCTGACGGATTTTGTCCGACGGATTGTGTCCGAAACTGTTGGACCAAGTTGTCGGAAAATCCGATCGTTCAGAACGTGATGACGTTATTTAGTTACGACGGGACTACGTTCACACTAGTAGCCAATAGCTTTGGTGTAGGAATTTGATCTGAGCATGCGTGGCACTTTGTCCGATCAAAATTCTCTACACATGATCGGAGTATGTCCGATCGGACCAGTTTGTCGGAAAATATTTCCAACAAGTTGGAAAATTGGGTCAGACGGATATTCCGATGGAAACAGTCCGATGCATACCACACACAGTCGGATTACAACACGGTCCGATAGGACACATTCCGACGGATTCTCCGACCGTGTGTACAAGGGCTAAGAGTCCGGGGCTTACTATGCATACACCAATGGCGCGTTGCCGCAAGAGGAAATCTGTGCCAACTGAGCATGCGCCAAAGACGCCTCAGGGCGCCAACCTGCACCTGCGCATAAGACTTGATGGAAAAGGGCAGGAAAATGCCCAGGAGGCGCACAGGAAGTGATCTCAATCCGATGGAAAAATACGCGAAAATACACAGGAGGAGCACAGGAAGTGACATCAACCTGATGGAAAAAGGCGGGAAAATGCCCAGGAGGTGCACAAGAAGTGACCTCAAACTTCCCTATATAAGCCCAGCCCAGACACTGCCAAATTGTTGGATTATCTTCAGCCCCCCCCACCTTGTTTCTGTGCTAGTGTGTGATCTGTCTGAACCTGTTGTGACCTGGAAACCTGTTTGACTACTCTTAATCGCTGCTTGCCTTTGACCTCTGGTTTTTACCTTAACTATTCTACTTCTTTGCCCCTTTTGTACTCAGCTGGCAGATTGGAACCGACCAAAAAAATCTTCAAAGTTGTGGGCATGTTCTGTAAAGTAAGTGATGTAAATCCTCAAACAATCCATGTTAATCCCAGGTTGTGATGCAACAAAACATGAAAAATGCCAAGAGGGGGGTGAATACTTATGCAAGGCACTGTATTCCTAAACACACCCACTGCCAACACATCTCTGTCTCTCTTGTTGCCTGATGTATCAAAGTATCACATTTAAAGAGGAGGGCCATTTTAAAAAATAAAAAAAAATTAAAAGTCAGCAGCTGCAAACACTGTAGCTGCTGACTTTTAATAAGCACACTTACCTGTCCAGGGCGCCCGCGATGTCGGCCGCCCGAGGCTGACCCGTCCCTCGGTCTTGGGTCCCGGCGCCGCCATTTTGGCTAAGGGAAACAGGCAGTGGAGCCTTACGGCTTCACTGCCTGTTTCCTACTGCGCACGCGCGAGTCACGCAGCGCTTTGTGAATGGGGCGCGCTGTGTTCTGGGACACACAGTTCCCAGAACACAGCATGCCCCATTACCCAGAAGATGCCGCACGGGGGAGAGAAGGCAGGAGATCTCCACGGAGGAGGAAGAGGCAGATTAGGACGATGTGCCTAGCAACAGGCATTTCTGGTAAGTAAAAAAAAAGATTTTTTTTCATTTTTTTTTTTTAAAGATTTTTTTCAAATTTTTTATGTATTTTTTTTTTTCAGGGTGGCCCTCCACTTTAAAAAGTCTATCACATGTGGCAATAATGAAGTCTGATGAACCCCAAACCGAGTGACGAGAAAGGGGACTCCATAATTCCATTACAGCTCTTCCTTGCTAGAGGAAGGGGTCAGCAGCAGTTCTTGGAATTTGGAAAACTCCATAATGGAACTACGTCATAAATGGCTTTAGGGCCTTTTCATGCCACCATACTGGGGTAATGTGCGATTGTGATGCACTGTGTACATGTATGTGTGTTGCAAAGCTGTTCATTGTTAATAGCACCACAATGCATGTCCGGAATTTTCACCACGGTGCAGTGTTGGGTGTGTTACATAGTTACATAGTAGGTGAGGTTGAAAAAAGACACAAGTCCATCAGTGCTGCCTGACTTGTTTTTCCATGCAGTGACTTACCTTCATTTTGATTTGGCTGCTTAACGCAAAGCCCCTCAATGCTGTAAAGCAATACACTCAGGTGGTAATGGACTCTACCATAGACTGTCTTTAGGACTGTGTCTTGGACAGCATTGATATTTTGTAAAGTGGTTGCAATACTCAGGTATGAAATATGAACAAAGCATACCCCTCTATAGTGTGTACTTGTTTCAATCCAGAGCTCTAAGTGTCATCTCTGTCTGCTGCTTCCTTCCTCTGCTATCAGCAGGAGTCACTTCTGACAAGTTTTCCTGACACCAAGAGAAAAATGGTGACAGGAGAGGGATCCCCAGCCTGGGATTGACAGCCTCAGCTCTGTTTCTGGGCTCTTGTACAGTGTATAACTACAGCTTCCCACCCCCCCCCCCCCCTGCTTTCTGAAAGCTCAGACGAGCTGTATATATTCTGTACTTTTAATGGCTTTAGAGAAGAGAAGACTGCAGATAAACAGGAACTACTTATGTTGGAGGATTTGTTTCACCTGAGGGCTGTTCACTTCACTGAGCATATGCAAGGATTTACAAGCACTTTAACCACTTGCCGACCGCCGCACGCTGATATATGTCAGCACAATGGCAGCGGTGGGCAAATTGGCGTACGTGCACGTCCCTTTAAAGAGGCGGGGATAGCAGGCGCGCACGCGCCGCCACGTACGGCATGACCAAGCCCGTGGGACTGGCAGACTCGATGTACGCTGGTGTCCCGGAGCCTCAGTACAGCAAAGTTTCTATGTAAACAAGGCATTTCCCCATTAGGAGTTATGTTATGACAGAGAGCACTGCTCTCTGTCATCGGGAGCAGTGATCGCTGCCATGTGACTTGAAGCCCATCCCCCTCACAGTTAGAATCAGTCCCTAGGACACACTTAACGCCTTCATCGCCACCTAGTGGTTAACCTCTTCACTGCCAGTGTCATTTACACAGTAATCAGTGCATTTTTATAGCACTGATCGCTGTATAAATGACAATAGTACCAAAATACTGTCAAAAGTGTCCGATCTGTCGGCCATAATGTCGCAGTCCAGATAAAAATTGCAGATCACCGCCATTACTACTACAAATTTTTTTTTTTTTAAATAAAAATGCTAGAAAACTATCCCCTATTTTGTAGATGCTATAATGTTTGCGCAAACCAATCAATATACGCTTATTGTGATTTTTTTTTAACCAAAAATATGTAGAAGAATATGTTTCGGCCTAAACTGAGGAAAAAAACGTTTTTTTATATATTTTTGGGGGATATTTATTATAGCAAAAAGTAAAAAATATTGAATTTTTTTCAAAATTGTCGCTCTTTTTTTCTTTATAGCGCAAAAAATATAAACCGCAGAGGTGACCAAATACCACCAAAAGAAAGCTATTTGTGGGGAAAAAAGAACGTCAATTTTGTTTGGGTACAATATTGGGGGAGCGCAAACAAACTGAAAAATTCAGAAAAAAACCCATCAATTGCAGCCTCACAGTGCCTATCAAACGCAGCCACTGTGTCCATCAAACGCAGCCACTGTGCCCATCGTTTTTTGGTTTATAGCGCAAAAAATAAAAACCGCAGAGGTGATCAAATACCACCAAAAGAAAATTCTATTTGTGGGAAAAAAAAGACATCAATTTTGTTTGGGTGCAACATCACACGACCGCGCAATTGTCAGTTCAAGCGACGCAGTGCCGAATCGCAAAAAGTGCTCTGGTCAGGAAGGGGGTCAAGCTTCCGGGGCTGAAGCAGTTAACTATGGGTGGATGCTGGTGGATGGTATCACTCACTGACTTGACTCTTATGCCCTGTACACACGGTCAGACCTTCCGATGGAAAATGTGCGATCGGATCGCATTGTCGGAAAATCCAATTGTGTGTGGGCTCCATCTGACTTTTTCCATCGGAATTTCCTCCACACAAAGTTTGAGAGCTGGATCTAAAATTTTCCGACAACAAAATCTGATCGTTTAAATTCTGATCGTGTGTAGACAATTCCGATGGACAAAGTGCCACGCATGCTCAGAATAAATGACGAGACGAAAGCTATTGGCCCATTTATAGTCCTGTCGTACGCATTGTACGCCACCGCATTCTGAACGATCGGATTTTCCGACATCTTTGTGTGACCGCGTGTATGCAAGACAAATTTGGACCAAAATGCGACGGATTTTGTTGTCGGAATGTCCGACCGTGTGTACAGGGCATTAGTCAAATATTTCAGCAGATCGACAATAACCACAAATTCCACGCCTAGTGAATAAATCGTAGTGTGAGAAGCAGCTTGATAAACGATTAAATAATATTATTCTAAAATAATCTATTTTTTTTTATAAAATTTTAATCTAAATGCGATCCAAAACTTAATTTTAGTGTTGTAGATCAATTAAGTTTTGGATCACATTTTGTTTTCATTTTTATCGAACAGCTTGATTGTTTTGGCACAGTATCGCATATTATTTATGGTAAGATGAGTCTGTCTTAAAAGCAGAGCGCGGCACTTTTAGCTGAGAAGTATTCCAGCAGGTAGAGTTTCCTTTGCCTTCCGCTATCATCATGGAGTCCCATAGAGCAGGGGTGCCGCGGTGAGCAGCGGGGGTGAGCGAGTCCGCATAACCTGCACCTGCCATCCTCCCACCACCAGGGGGTGCCCTCTTTCTTCCAGCACCACTACTCCCTTCCCTCTCTGTGGCTACCTTACCTATGGAGGAGAAGGAGGAGAAGGGGAGGGAGACCAGGCTTCACAGTCCCACAACCCCTGTAGGCGACAGGTCCCCCACCCCCAGGTAACAGGGGCGGCACACACACAAGAGAGGTGCACACCACCTGTTCACTCACAAACTGAAGTATAGTATAAACACAATGAATGGACACATGAGCGATGGGTACCGATTGCTCACTGCTATGTTCATTCTGGAAGGGGAGGAGCCGGTAAACATACCTCCCAACTTTTTTGAGATGGGAATGAGGGACACCTATCAGAAAAAAGTATGCAGGCATAAGACACACCCCCTGCCACGCCTTCTTAAAGGAGAATTGTACAAAAAACAAGATTGGTTAAATCCACTAGTGCTTTTTTTTTATCACTATTATTCCTTTATGTTGGCTTCTGGAATTCACAAATGCGGCAATTTGGAAATCAGATGAAAGGTTTAGCACTGGGAAACACTTTTTGATAGATAAAAAGTGCATTTTATATACATCTATATAGATCAGACCAAAATGAGGGACAAATGAGGAGGAATGAGGGACAGAGGGACATTGCTCCAAATCAGAGACAGTCCCTCGAAATCAGGGACAGTTGGGAGCTATGGGTAAATAATTACCACCCCTCCGCCCTCCTCTGCTGTTCATCCTGAAACGGATCCCCCTGTGCGCCTGCAACACCCTGTGGGAGAAGAGAGGAGGGAGGTCAGCAGTGCTGCGGGGAAAGGGAGGTACATAGGGGTCCCAACAGCTGGTGGAAGGGGGCGCCGATCCCAGAATCAATGCCCCTGCAGCACAACCAGAGAGATAAAAAGGAGTAGAAGCAAACTGCACTGCACTGGAGTCACAAGTGTCAGTAATAAGGCAGTACTGCCGGCCCTCTTGCCTAGGCCCCCCTTTTGAATGGTGGGACCCGGGCCAGGTACAGGAGGCCCGGTTGTACTGCCTTATCAGTGGCCCTGGTGCCCCTTCAACAATATATTTGCTACAATCTGATTTAAGTGTATTATTCATCTAACACATCCAGATTCTTTTTTAGATTTCATCAGCATAATCAAAACAGTGGGAATGTTTATTTCCAATGTTTTGATAAATGCAAATAAAGTCACATGCGGGTTTGTTTGCTGGCAGATCTGATGAGTTGATAATTTTTCCAGTTTAGCAAAGCAAAACAAAATTTAGCATAATTCTCAGGAAGCTTAGAGAGCACTTTTGGGCTAGATAACAAGCTAGTTTTCCTTCCGGTATGGAGTACGATTACTTATGGGATTCTAGTATTTTGGATATTGACACCCAACTCTACCTTCCTGGTAGATGCAATATTTTAACACTGAGCGAATCTGTTTTTGTAAAATGAGATTCAGCAAAAAAAAAAAAACAATATTTGTGGGCATCCAGATATTTAAGGATTTTCAGTGGAACACACTCCCTAGGACTCTTTCCCAGTAGGAATGAGCAAAATCGGGGGCTTTCTCTTTGCCAATATTTTGTTGAAATGCATTTTGGTGAAAATGCCACCTGGCAATATACTTTAAAACCAATTGTTAAAGTGACTGTAAAGGCTCAAGGCTTTTTACCTTCATGCATTCTCTGCATGAAGGTAAAAAACCTTCTGTCTGCTGGGCCCCCTAAAACTCAACTGAGCCCCTTCTTGATCCAGCGATGTGCATGAGAGCCTAGGCCAGTGATGGCGAACCTTGGCATCCGAGATGTTTTGGAACTACATTTCCCATGATGCTCATGCACTCTGCAGTGTAGTGGAGCATCATGGGAAATGTAGTTCCAAAACATCTGGGGTGCCAAGGTTCGCCATCACTGGCCTAGGCTGTCAATCACAGCCAGTGAACCAATGAGGAGAGAGAGAGAGAGCATAGCTTGGGAGCGAACACGGACCAGTGGCCCCGTAGCAATCAGCTTGTCAAGATGGAGGAGCCAGGAGTGCAGCAGGGGATCCAGGAAGAGGAGGATTGGGGCTGCTCTAAGCAAAACCACTTGTCAGGTTCTGGAGTTGAACCTGGATCTCTTGCTGTGTCAGGTAATGTCTCTTCTTGTTGAGCCACCTGGAATGCTGGAAAGGTCTATGAACAATTCCTTGGATGATTCTCTCTTGAACCTTGTTTGTCCCGAACCTTGAACTCTTTGCTTCTCCAATGGACTTCCTGATTTAAGCCATGCCTCTGGCTCTTCCTGTTTGCCAGATTGTGCTCCACACATTATGCCATCCACTGTCTCAAGCTACTTCTATTGCTACTTGGAATGGATCTTGGCTTGCGACCCCCAACTACGAAACTCTTCTCCTGCATCAACACTGGCTTGGGAACCCTGACTACGAAACTCTTCTCCTGCATCGATCCTGGCTTGGGAACCCTGACTACGAAACTCTTCTCCTGCATCAACACTGGCTTGGGAACCCTGACTATGAAACTTTTCTCCTGCATGGACACTGGCTTGTGACTAGGGATGGGCTCAATGTTCGAATCTAACAAAAGTTTGACTCGAGCATTGGGTATTTGCATTGGGTATTTGCCCGTTCGCGGGAAATTCAAGCACCGTGGATAATGCACAAAGGGTGCCTTTGGCCAATCATGGCTCAGGGGGACGTCCCACACTATATAAGGTTGCTTACTTTGCAGCCGTGTATAGTGTGTGCACAGAGATAGATTAAGCTAGATCAGGCCGGCAGGTTAGTTAGTGGCAGTGTATTTAATATATATGTAGCTCCCGGGCCTCTCTAGGCCCCACAGTGACCTCCAGAATTAGGGACAGCTGACATCCTTCTGTGTAGAGAGAGTTACGAGGAATAGTGGGTGCAAGGAAAGACAGATTTATTGTTGCCAGACACTTCTTGAATGCAGATTTATTTTCTCTTAAACAGAACTGTGGGAGAGAGGGTTAGGGCCAGGACACCCTTTAGTAGTTGCAATTTTAATTTCGCAGACTCCGAGACTTCTATAGCAGATAGCCATGCAAGAAAAGGCATCCAGCAAGACACCACATCTGCACCGGTAGGATTGCTGTCTCCTATGGCAACAGTCTTATAAAAGTTTCTAACACAAGTTGTAACAAACTCATTTACTTCCTCTAGAAACACTTCTTGTAGCTCTTCACTCAACTGAGCTCCCAGTCTCTCTCACTAGACTTGCTGATCCACTGCCACTGGATCCCCTGAGCTATTCTAATCTTCTCACACAGTATCTTCCTCAAGCATCACTCCGCATCCCTGCTGGGTCCCTAGCTTGGCACACACAGATACTCCTCAAGTGTCACCCCACTGGCCTGCTCGGTCCCTGGCTTGGCACACAAGGCTGCTCTGCAAGCGTCACCTCCGGTGGTCTGTGTGGTCTCCTGAATGGGCTGGGTTGTCTGTGAACTGGGTTGGGTGGTCTCCTGACTGGGCTGTGTTGTCTGTGAACTGGTCTGTGTGGTCCGTGAACTGGGCTGTGTGATCCGTGAACTGGGCTATGTGGTCTGTGAACTGGAATGTGTGGTCTGTGGACTGGGCTGTGTGGTCTGTGGACTGGGCTGTGTGGTCTGTGAACTGGTCTGTGTGGTCCGTGAACTGGGCTGTGTGGTCTGTGAACTGGGCTGTGTGGTCTGTGAACTGGGCTGTGTGGTCTGCATAGTTGCCAACTGTCCCGAATTTCCCGGGACATTCCTGGGATTAGGACATTTGTCCCGAATTAAATTTGTCCCGGGAAATGTCCCGGGAAATTCGGTTTGTCCCGTGAAATTGAATTCCCGCTAGAGGTCCGCGGCCGGTGGAGACAATGTCCCCGCCGGCCGCCATTTTTAAGAAGACCAGAAGTTGGTCTTCAATAGAGTACCTGTGGCCCCCCGCTGACCACCCCCGCTGCCAGTGTGTGTGTGTAAAGTGCAGTGGGCGGTGCCACAGTTAAATGTCTCAGGGGGGGCGGGGTGGGGGCCAGTTGGATGTCGGGGGCCAGTGGTAAGATAATGTCGGAGGACAGTCTGAGAATGTGGGGGCCAGTGGTATGTCGGGGGCCAGTCTGTGGATGTGGGGGCCAGTCTGTGGATGTTGGGGGCCAGTCTGTGGATGTGGGGGCCAGTCTGTGGATGTCGGGGGCCAGTGGTGTGTCGGGGGCCAGTCTGTGGATGAGGGGGCCAGTCTGTGGATGTCGGGGGGCCAGTCTGTGGATGTCGGGGGCCAGTCTGTGGATGTCGGGGGCCTGTGGAGGATGTGGGGGCCGGTCTGTGGAGGATGTGGGGGGGGGCGGTCTGTGGATGTCAGAGGGGCACCAGATGTAAGGAGGGGCTCCGCTGATGGACACAGATGTGAGGAAGGTACCTCTGATGGGGCACCTGATGTAAGGACAGACTCCACTTGGGAAACCTGATGGCATCTGGTGGCAGGCAATGTGGCTAGTGATGCGCTCATGGCTCCCACTGATTCTGCATTATGGTGAGTTGAATGATTTCATTTCATATTACAATGTAATAATAGAAATAATGCGCTTCAATAATCCTGACACCATACCAATCATGGCGCCGGGATGATTGAAGCGCCAACACCAGGTATTTGGAGTATCTTTATCTGCTGATTGTCAAACTCTGGAAAACACATATTGCTATTGTGGTGTAGGATCGGGGGGCTGCTGTCCCTCCTTTCCCTCTCCATCCCACATTCATCTCAGACTCTAACCACACCCCTTTGAGCCATGCCCACTATTCTACGTAAACCACGCCCATATTTTGCCACAGTGCTCTTCTCGCGTGAACTGGGCTGTGTAGTCTGTGAAATGGGCTCAATGGTCTCCTGACCGGGCTGGGTGGTCTGTGAACTGGGCTCTGTGGTATGTGAACTGGGCTGGTGGTCTGTGTGGTCTGTGAACTGGGCTGTGTGGTCTGCGAACTGGGCTCAATTGGGCCGGGTGGTCTGACTGGGCTGGGTGGTCTGTTTGGTCTGTGAATTGGGCTGGGTGGTCTCCTGAATGGACTGGGTTGTCTGTGAACTTGGCTGGGTGGTCTCCTGACTAGGCTGGGTGGTCTGTGAACTTGGCTGTGTGGTCTCCTGACTGGGCTGTGTGGGTGGTCTGCGAACTGGGCTCTATGGTCTCCTGACTGAGCTGGGTGGTCTATGAACTGGGCTCTGTGGTCTGTGAACTGGGCTGGGTGGTCTTCTGACTGGGCTGGGTGGTCTGTTTGGTCTGTGAACTGGGCTGGGTGGTCTCCTGACTGGGCTGGGTGGTCTCTTTGCTTGACTAAGCTGGGTGATCTCTTTGCTGGGTGGTCTCTTTGCTGGACTAAGCTGGGTGGTCTTTTTGCTGGACTAAGCTGGTCTGTCTCTTTGCTGGACAGGGCTATGTCTGTCTCTTTGCTGGACTGGACTAAGGGGGGCTTAGCCCAGATTCTGATAAGCCCCCCGCCCGCAGACCCCCACAACCACTGGCCAGGGTTGTGGGGATGAGGCCCTTGTCCCCATCAACATGGGACATGGTGCTTTGGGGGGAACCCCAAAGCATCGTCCCAATGTTGAGGGCATGTGGCCTGGTAGGGTTCAGGAGGGGGGGTGCTCTCTCGTCCCCCCCCTCTTTTCCTGCGGCCTGCCAGGTTGCATGCTCAGATAAAGGGTCTGGTATGGATTTTTAGGGGACCCCCACGTCAATTTTTTTTTAATTTGACGCAGGGTTCCCCTTAATATCCATACCAGACCTGAAGGGTCTGGTATGGATATTTAGGGGGAACCCATCAATTTTTTTTTTAAATTCGACGCAGGGTTCCCCTTAATATCCATACTAGACCTGAAGGGCCTGGTAATTGAATTTGGGGGAACCCCACACTTTTTCTTTTATCAATGACTTTCAATGAGTGTTCTCTGTATTACGGGAGCCGACAATTCATTATAGCTGCGAGTGATTTTAAATTACTTTTTGTCCTGCAGAAATGACAATTTGTGCAGGGACAGTTCTAAGCACGGGAAACATGCGCCCCTTCACAGGCATACTATACACACCCCCCACGTACCAGATTTAAAGGAAATTTTACACTTTTATTGCTTCAATTTAATCATTATTAAAATCACTGCTCCCGAAAAAATTGCAGTTTTTAAAACTTTTTTTTGCATTGATCCATGTCCCCTGGGGCAGGACCCGGGTCCCCAAACACTTTTTAGGACAGTAACTTGCATATTAGCCTTTAAAATCAACACTTTAGATTTTGAACGTTGGAGTCCCATAGACTTTAATAGGGTTCTAAAGAACCGGGGGTGTTTGGCTCATTCTTAGTGGGGGAAGTAAAATAAAAATAATGATGATGATGAATGTTATATTCGTTATTATCAGACACTCACTATCTCACACCTGACACTGTAAGACTTAGAGCATTCATTCAGTATGAACGATGGAGATTCCACAAAGCAACGAAAAACACACACGTTTATAATAATATTTGACGGGGCATCGAAACTGTACGACACAGCAATCTTACATTTCCGGAGTCAAATGCTCCGCCTATAGGCTATATAGAGTTTAGCAGCTCCGTTAAATCTTCTTTATACATTCGACAGACACCATAAGCCTTCAAAGACAGATTCGACTGTAATTCATGTGGATTTTTGGACGAATGCAATTTTTGAACGAAAAACGAAATAAATAAAAACGAATTTCGGGAGTAACTAAATAAATTTATTTTTCGGACGAAAACGAAATTCCGAAACAAAACATTGCACTCTGCACATGTCTACATCTTAGGTATTTGCAACATTGGGATACCCTAAGGCCGCGTACACACGCGCGGACTGTTCGCCCAACTTTGTCCGCTGAACAGTGTTTGGGCGGACAGTCCGCTCGTGTGTGGGCTTTCAGCGGACAGTTTCAGCGGACAGTTTGACGAACAAGGTTTTTCGGAAATTCCGTAAAACTGTCCGCTGAAACCTTGTTTGAGCGAACAGTCCGCCCGTGTGTAGGCTTGTTCGTCAAACTAAGTTCCGCGCATGCTCAGAAAGGATTTACACGCCGAAAGTTATAATGCAGTGTATAGGACGTCGTATTTTTCGTCCCGTCGTACGTGCCGTTCACGTCATCGCGCACGGTTTCAGCAAACTGTTCGTCCGTCGTGTGTGGCCATGTCCGTCCATGCTAAGTTTGAGCGGACTGTTTGCCGAAACTGTTTGACGGACAAAGTTGGGCGAACAGTCCCCGCGTGTGTACGCGGCCTAATTTGTTGGTACTGCTGAGAGGTTAACACTCGGGGGTGATCTCATTCATTCCCGGGAGCTGCGACGTGCACCGGGTCTGTCCTCCACTCCCTCAATCTTACTGATTGCGGGGCTGGGCGCCTGTACTCACTGCGCGTGGACACCAGGCCCCATAAACGGCCACATGGCTGACGTCAGTATGGCACCGCATGTTGGCGTGTATTTGGCCATCCGTGTGCAGTATTGGCGGAGGTTTAGGCGCCTACATATAGGCGTGTAGTCGCCTGTGTGTGGTCGCCTCCTCTCGCAGTGCACGGCATAGCGTGACGTTGGTGGGTCACCGCTGGCGGGCAGGCTCGTTTTCTTTCCAGCATCCAGGGGCTTCATATTTATGCCCCTAGTGGCATCTCTACTTCACTTTCTTTCACATACTTTCATCAAGCCTAGGTATTCACTGCTTAATGTGTTGCGACTGGTGTTTCTGGTGGTTTTGGCACTTTTTTAACTTTATTGCTTTATTTGAATTCACTCAGGTGTTGTTTATTAGCTCCTTCACCCTTCCATACACTCACTCTTCACCATTCCACCCTCGCTTCCTATAGTTCCTGTACAATACCCACTCGCTAATTATATATATACAGGCATACCCCACTTTTAAGTACACAATGGGTTTTATTTACTAAAGCTGGAAAGTGCAAAATCAGGTTCACTTCTGCATAGAAACCAATGCACTTCTAACCCCAGCTTATTCAATTAAGCTTTCATAATAAAACCTGGAAACTCATTGGTTTCTATGCAGAAGTGAACCTGGTTTTGCACTTTCCAGCCTTAGTAAATAAAACCCATTGTGTACTTAAAAGTGGGGTATGCCTGTATTATTATTTATTTTAGTATCCTGTTGGGGCTCTCACTGACTACTACAGCATTGGAAGGGGGACTCCGCATATGCACTTCTGCACTTTTTTGTTCCCTGGTTTGCTCTGCCCTGCTGCCGCTGTGTCACTACCTCAGCTCCCGGGTGGATGATTCCAAGTTTGGCTCTCAACGGCTAACCTAAAGATGGCTTGTCCTTCTAGAAAACTAGGTCCTAAGTTCTTGGGCCCCTTTTCGGTCAGGAGGAAAATTAATGATGTGACTTACGAGCTCAACTTACCCGGTTCGCTGAAGATTCACCCAGTCTTCTACGTATCCCTGTTGAAACCCGGTACCCCCAATCCTTTTACCGGCCGAAATACTGGTCCACCTAAACCCGTAATCATCGACAATGAAGAGGAATTTGAGGTGGAAGCGATACTGGACTGTAGGAAAAGAGGTAACCAAATCCAGTATTTAATCAAGTGGAGGGGGTACGGACCGGAAGATACCTCCTGGGAGCCAGAAAGCAATTTGCATGCGTAAGAACTTCTAAGTGCTTTTAAGAGTACCCACGCTGATAGATTGGACCGGATGGGCATCCGGAGGCTGCCCTTGAGGAGGGGACACTGTCAGGGAAATGCCCATAATGGACATGCAACTGGGTGCTCTGGGGTGCGCTGGCGCTCGCGGACGCGCACCTGTGCACGCTAATGTGCAGGCGCGCGCCTGTGCTTGGCGCCAATCGGCCTATTTAGGTGTTCCTCAGTGTGCTCGGTGCTGTCCGATCTGCAGCTCCCTGTGCCCTAATACCGTTACCTTGCTTGAAGCTCCTGATCTCCTGATTACCCGGCTTGACCTTTGGATTGTCCTGTTTGCTGCCTGCCCTTGACCTTGGCCTGTCTGTGACCTTGAACCTGCCTGCTCCACTGGAACACGCTGCCCACCTTTTGCCAACCCTGCCTGTGACCCGGACTTTGAACTTGCCTGATCCTTTGTACTGCACCACCTGTCTGTTGCCGACCGTGCCTGTGCCTGGACTTGCCTCACCAGCTCTTGCTCTGCATCCGCTGCCTGCATCCAGCTACCTGGAGACCACCGACCCATCTGCATCTTGCCCTTGGGCCTTTCCTCCTGCAACAAACCCGCCAGGCTCTCATACCAGTCTGTGCTCCCGTGCCTCCTGTCCATACTACCAGGGGCCGTGAACCAGACACGTAAGGGAGGCCTTCCCCTGCTATCTCGGGCTCATCAGTCAGGTACGTAAAGTCTGACAGGTTTTATGTGGATGAGTCATCAATTTATTTAATACAATATGTTTATGTTGTTCTGTGACTATTCTGGATGTACTGCTGATATTGATTTTATCATATGATACATTGTCTACTATGTTATTCTATTATGATATGATGTATCAATCATGCTTTACTAATTTGTATCATATTTATTGATTTAATTAAACGCATATCAATCACTGTATTAAGTCCATTATCGTCACCAATGAATATCCTAGGTATTATATTGTATGTCCCATCCTACCCGAGTGGTGTGTTTCATATAAAGTCCCAATTCTTCCCCCTGCCCCAATTTCCCTTTATATTTCACATTATCAGGGATGGAGACCTGGGTACTGGATAGTCCTGGTCTGATATAAAGTCCCAACCGCTCTTTCTCTTTAGGTCGTCTCTTTGCTGGACTGGACTAGGTTGTCTCTTTGCTGGACTGGGCTGCAGCTGCCTCTTTGATGTACTTGGTTCCCTGTTCTATAAACAGGCGGTTCTAGGGGAGGGTAGAAGCGTGACCTAGGAGGGGGCAGGTGAGTTCCTGCACCTTTTCTCTGAGAAAAAAAGCCCTGATTACAAGTATAAACACATCCCACAATAGTTTGTTCGCAGACAGGCAGAAACAATAAAGGTCTTAAAGGAGAATCCATTGATTTTATAGATTGATATCAGCACAGCCATTGGCTCCTGCTGCTGTCAATCAAATCCAATGAGGCGGAGAAGGGTGGGGGGGGGGGGTGCAATCATACATTCAGAGGCTAATAGGCTTCAAAAAAGGTGAACTGTGAGCCCAGAGGATTGTGCTCGCTGTTCACCTAGGTGTGTTAGAACAATGAATGAATATTCACTTTCCTAACACGGAACCGCCTCTACACCAATCAGGTGTGCGGATCTGTTCCCCTTTATTTGATTGGCTGAAAGGACAGGCGCTGCGATACGACGTCTATCAGGAAGAGGGGAGGAGACACATGGAGGACACAGAAGCTGTTGTCTGACCCACTACAAGGACCCACCTCTTGCTGCCATCACCTGCATGCCTGACCCGCCACTGAGACAGGGTAAGTGCCGGGCAGACGGTAAGCGGGCGGGGGGGTCACAGTGGCAGAATTTGATGGAGCAAAGTGGCTGCATTTGATGGGCACAGTGGCTGTGTTTGATGGGCACAGTGGCTGTGTTTGATGGAGCAAAGTGGCTGCATTTGATGGAGCAAAGTGGCTGCATTTGATGGGCACAGTGGCTACATTTGATGGGCACAGTGGCTACATTTGATGGGCACAGTGGCTACATTTGATGGGCACAGTGGCTGCATTTGATGGGCGCAGTGGCTGCGTTTGATGGAGCAAAGTGGCTGCATTTGATGGGCACAGTGGCTGCGTTTCATGGAGCAAAGTGGCTGCGTTTGATGGAGCAAAGTGGCTACATTTGATGGGCACATTGGCTACATTTGATGGGCACAGTGGCTGCATTTGATGGGCACAGTGGCTGCATTTCATGGAGCAAAGTGGCTGCATTTGATGGGCACAGTGGCTGCATTTCATGGAGCAAAGTGGCTGCATTTGGTGGGCACAGTGGCTGCGTTTGAAGGAGCAAAGTGGCTACATTTGATGGAGCAAAGTGGCTACATTTGATGGGCACAGTGGCTGCATTTGATGGGCACAATGGCTACATTTGATGGGCACAGTGGCTGCATTTGATGGGCACAGTGGCTGCGTTTGATGGAGCAAAGTGGCTGCATTTGATGGGCACAGTGGCTGCGTTTGATGGAGCAAAGTGGCTGCATTTGATGGGCACAGTGGCTGCGTTTGATGGGCACAGTGGCTGCATTTGATGGGCACAGTGGCTACATTTGATGGGCACGGTGGCTACGTTTGATGGCGCAAAGTGGTTGCATTTGATGGGCACAGTGGCTGCGTTTGATGGAGCAAAGTGGCTACATTTGATGGAGCAAAGTGGCTACATTTGATGGGCACAGTGGCTACATTTGATGGGCACAGTGGCTGCATTTGATGGGCGCAGTGGCTGCGTTTGATGGAGCAAAGTGGCTGCATTTGATGGGCACAGTGGCTGCGTTTCATGGAGCAAAGTGGCTGCGTTTGATGGAGCAAAGTGGCTACATTTGATGGGCACATTGGCTACATTTGATGGGCACAGTGGCTGCATTTGATGGGCACAGTGGCTGCATTTGATGGGCACAGTGGCTGCATTTCATGGAGCAAAGTGGCTGCATTTGGTGGGCACAGTGGCTGCGTTTGAAGGAGCAAAGTGGCTACATTTGATGGAGCAAAGTGGCTACATTTGATGGGCACAGTGGCTGCATTTGATGGGCACAGTGGCTACATTTGATGGGCACAGTGGCTGCATTTGATGGGCACAGTGGCTGCGTTTGATGGAGCAAAGTGGCTGCATTTGATGGGCACAGTGGCTGCGTTTGATGGAGCAAAGTGGCTGCATTTGATGGGCACAGTGGCTGCGTTTGATGGGCACAGTGGCTGCATTTGATGGGCACAGTGGCTACATTTGATGGGCACAGTGGCTGCATTTGATGGGCACAGTGGCTGCATTTGATGGGCACGGTGGCTACGTTTGATGGAGCAAAGTGGTTGCATTTGATGGGCACAGTGGCTGCGTTTGATGGAGCAAAGTGGCTACATTTGATGGAGCAAAGTGGCTACATTTGATGGGCACAGTGGCTGCATTTGATGGGCACAGTGGCTACATTTGATGGGCACAGTGGCTGCATTTGATGGGCACAGTGGCTGCATTTGATTGAGCAAAGTGGCTGCGTTTGATGGGCACAGTGGCTGCGTTTGATGGAGCAAAGTGGCTACATTTGATGGGCACAGTGGCTGCGCTTGATGTAGCAAAGTGGCTACATTTGATGGGTACAGTGGCTGCGTTTGATGGAGCAAAGTGGCTACATTTGATGGGCACAGTGGCTGTGTTTGATGGAGCAAAGTGGCTACATTTGATGGGCACAGTGGCTGCGTTTGATGAGCACAGTGGCTGAGTTTGATGGAGCAAACTGGCCGCATTTGATGGGCACAGTGGCTGCATTTGATGGGCACAGTGGCTGCGTTTGATGGGCACAGTGGCTGCGTTTGATGGGCACAGTGGCTGTGTTTGATGGAGCAAAGTGGCTGCATTTGATGGGCACAGTGGCGGCATTTGATGGGCACAGTGGCTGCGTTTGATGGAGCAAAGTTGCTACATTTGATGGGCACGGTGGCTGCATTTGATGGGCACAGTGGCTACATTTGATGGGCACAGTGGCTACATTTGATGGGCAAGTGGCTGCGTTTGATGGGCACAGTGGCTGCGTTTGATGGAGCAAAGTGGCTACATTTGATGGGCACAGTGGCTGCGTTTGATGGAGCAAAGTGGCTGCATTTGATGGGCACAGTGGCTGCGTTTGATGGGCACAGTGGCTGTGTTTGATGGAGCAAAGTGGCTGCATTTGATGGGCACAGTGGCTGCGTTTGATAGAGCAAAGTGGCTACATTTGATGGGCACAGTGGCTGCGTTTGATGGGCACAGTGGCTGCGTTTGATGAGCACATTGGCTGCGTTTGATGAGCACAGTGGCTGCGTTTGATGAGCACAGTGGCTGCGTTTGATGAGCACAGTGGCTGCGTTTGATGGGCACAGTGGCTGTGTTTGATGGAGCAAAGTGGCTGACTTTGATGGGCACAGTGGCGGCATTTGATGGGCACATTGGCTGCATTTGATGGGCACAGTGGCTGCGGTTTGATGGGCACAGTGGCTGCGGTTTGATGGGCACAGTGGCTGCGTTTGATAGGCACTGTGAGGCTGCAATTGATGGGGTTTTTTTTTTGAATTTTTCAGTTTGTTTGCGCTCCCCCAATATTGTACCCAAACAAAATTGGCGTCCTTTTTTCCCCACAAATAGAGCTTTCTTTTGGTGGTATTTGATCACCCCTACGGTTTCTATTTTTTGCGCTATAAAAAAAAAAATAGCGACAATTTTGAAAAAAAAGCAATATTTTTTATTTTTAGCTATAATAAATATCCCCCACAAATATATATAAAAAAACATTTTTTTTTTTCCTCAGTTTCGGGCCGATACGAATTCTTCTACATATTTGTTGGTAAAAAAAAAAAAAACGCAATAAGCGTTTATTCATTGGTTTGTTCAAAAGTTATAGCGTTTACAAAATAGGGGATAGTTTTATGGCATTTTTATTATGAATTTTTTTTTACTAGTAATGGCGGCGATCAGCGATTTTTATCGTGACTGGGACATTATGGCGGACACATCGGACACTTTTGCCACTATTTTGGGACCATTAACATTTATACACATTTATACAGCGATCAGTGAGCTGATTACTGTGTTAATGTGTCCTAGGGAGTGATTCTAACTGTGGGGGGGAGGGGCTATGTGTGACACAACACTGATCACCACTCCCGATCACAGGGAGCAGAGATCAGTGAAACTGTCACTAGGAAGAACAGGGAGATGCTTGTTTACATTAGCATATCCCCGATTTTTCTCTCTGTGAGACGATTGCGGGTATCCCCATGGCGATCGACCCGCGGTCGGACTCGCGGAGCTCGCGGCTGTCCCGACCTCACGAGATCACATACAGCTACATGATTTCACACAGCAGAGCCAACCTGCCGCAGCATAACTGCGGCGGCTGGTCTGCAAGCGGTTAAATAATATGAACAAATAGTGAAAAATGTGATACACATTAAATAGACATTTGCAGAATGAAAAAATTTGTTTTGTTTTGTTTCGATTCGTAATTCACTTAAATTTGTTGAGTTAAATTTGTTTTCTTTCGTTTTCAGAATTCGTTTTGATTTCGGATCGATTCAAAAAGTTTTCAAATTAATTTAGAATAGTTTTCCAAATCTAATAGTTTTCCAAAGAGAATAAAATAGAATAGAAAATAAAGGAATAGAATAGAAAAAAAATGAATAGAATAGGAACGGATATAACAGAAAATAAAAGAAGATAATATAATATAGTAAAACAGAACAAAATAGGATAGAAGATAAAAGAACAGAATAGAATAGCATGGAATAGAATAGAAAGGAATAGAATAGAATAAAAAAAATTGAACGAAATAGAAAGATTATTACAGTCTCCTGAAATTCTAATGGAATAGAAAAGAATAGAATAGAAATAATATAACCATTTTCCAAAATTCAAATAGAATCAATTCGAATTTAAATAAAATAGAAAATAATAGAGAGTAGAATAGGATAGAAAAAAACACAATAGTATAGAAAAAAAAAAAACAATAGAATAGAATGAATATAACCATTTTGCTATTCTAAAAAAAAATAGAATAGAATAGAAATAATATAACCATTTCCAAAATTCAAATAGAATCGATTCAAATTTAAATAAAATAGAAAAGAGTAGAGTAAAATAAAATAGAAAATAACACAATAGTAAAGAAAAAAACAACAGAATAGAATAGAATGAATATAACCATCTTCCTATTCTAAAAAATGGAATAGAATAAAAATAATAGAAATAATATAACCATTTTCCAAAATGTAAATATAATCTATTTGAGTTTAAATAAAATAGAAAAGAAAGGAGTAGAATAGAATAGAAAATAACACAATAGTATAGAAAAAAAAACAATATAACAGAATAGAATGAATATAACCATCTTCCTAGTCTAATCTATTATGTTCTATTCTATTCAAATTCAAATTATTGATTCTATTTGAATTTTGGGAAATGGTTATATTCTTTCTATTCTAATCTATTATATTCTATTATTTAAATTTTTTAGTTTTACTGTTTTTTTTTTAATTTGTTCATTCTTTTCTTTTCAAATTTATTCTACTAAAATTTCCGAAGATGGTTATATTTTTTCTTTTCTATTATGTTCTGTCGTTTTTTTTTTTCTATACTATTCTGTTAGTTTATATTCTAATCTATTCTTTTCTATTCTATTCGAGTTCGAATTGATTCTATTAGAATTTTGTGAAAATGGTTATATTCGATTCTACTCTATTGTTTATTTAATTATATTCTTTGCTATTCTATTATAGTCTATTCTATTCTATTATTTTTTTTTCTATTCCATTCTTTTCTATTCTATAAATAATAGAATAGAAAAGAATAGAATAGAAAAAAAGAATAGAATAGAATAGACTATAATAGAATAGAAAAGAATAGAATATGTATTCAAATTTATTCTATTTGAAATTAGAATTTTAGAAGATGGTTATATTCTTTCTGTGCTATTCTATTTGTTTCTATTATATGCTATTTGTTTCTAATATATTCTGTTATTTTATTTTCTATTCTATTTTGTTCTGTTTTACTATATTATATTATATTCTTTTATTTTCTGTTATATTCTTTTCTAGTCTATTATTTTTTTCTAGTCTATTCCTTTATTTTCTATTCTATTTTATCCTCATTGGAAATTGGAAAACAATTTGAATACGAAAACTTTTCAAATTTATAAACTATTTGAAAACTTTTCAAATTCGAAAACTATTCAGATTAGAATGTCATCCGATTTTTTTATTTTTTTTTTTTCTCGTTATTTCTGATTCATTTAAATTCGGTACAATCGTAATTCAGAAATTTGGATACACCGGAATTCCCAAAAAACATCCATCGCCGAACACAAACTCCATTCGCTTACCGAAAAACAAGCCCCCCCCCCCCCCCCCCCCCTAGGGTTGAAGAGGTCCAAAAGTGCTTCAAATCAGATTCAGCCCAGCAGTCCCCAAATCAAGTCACTATATACACAGCTCCACTTCCTGGGAATCCAATGGTTAGTATTGTCAATAAGGCGATCTGAAGAGTGGTCACACTCTTGTAAATGGCCCCGTGTTATCACAAAAAGAAGAGGATTCATAGTACATTACCTTCATAAAAACTGTTTATTTATTAAAATACCACATACTCACAAGGGAATGTATTCAATCACTATTACAATGCACCATGCAGCCTGTCCCTGCAAGCATGCACTATGACGTCAGCACCAAAGCTCCGCCCTACATGTAGACATTCTCAAGGGGAAGTGGTGATCACATGCAGGCTTCTTAGATCTTGTGTGGTCTCCAGTGGTGGGATATCCATCAGAATTTCCAAATTATGGTATTAAATAACAAATGATCACATGCAGGCTTCTTAGATCTTGTGTGGTCTCCAGTGGTGGCCTGGTGGGATGTCCATCATAATTTCCAAAATTCTGATATTGAGTAACAAATGATCACATGCAGGCTTCTTAGCTCTTGTGTGGTCTCCAGTGGTGGGATATCCATCAGAACTTCCAAACTGATGGTATTGAATAACAAATGATCACATGCAGGCTTCTTAGATCTCGTGTAGTCTCCAGTGGTGAAAAAAGGGAAAAAGGAAATCTGCGCTACAGTGTATTACCAGAAAATATTAAATTGTTATAAATAGTTGATGCAGCAATTCTAGTACATACCAAAAGTGATATACGTGTAAAGAAAAGAAAAAAAGAGGAGAACTGCGCAATCCCCAATATTTCTATTGGGATATAAGCTACCCAGAAAAACTTCATAAAGCTTGGATCTGGGAACTACATGTGACAAAATATATGTGTATAGCCTACAAAACATATACAATGACCCTTATAAACTCTAAATAAAATACGTGATGCTAGGTCTGTGATGCCAAGCATTCAAAAAAGAAAACATGTGTAATTGAAACCAATATAGCTGTACATTGTGAAAAAATTAGAACAACATAAATGTGTCAATATTAAAAAGTCCTTTTGTGAGTCCGAAGTAAAAACACCACGTGTTGATGAAGAAGGTCCAATCCAAAGCCCTATGAATTGGCGTGAGACCAGACACAGTGTACCTCCACCAAACAGATAACCCTAGCCCCTTACCAGATGCCCCAGTAAGGAGCGCTTATCACAAATCAGGTCAGAAGATAGATCAATCCTAAGCGATCCCAATGGAACTCTCTACCGTAGACCAGATTAGGGGATACGCCAGCCTTGAATCGTCCAAACCAGGGGGGAACACTTATGAAGCGGGACTCATATATGTTTCATTGGAGAATCAAAAAAGGTCCGCCATAAAAAGAAAAAATACTCCAAATAGTGTAAAAACGTTTAATAAAACCACAAAAGTAAAAGGAAATGCACTTACAAACGTAAGGAAGTAAAAGGGCATATCATCAAAATTGGGTAGGCGTCGGCCGATCGTGAGCCCAAACGAAATCCCTTCAGGTACCAGTTCAGTTGAGGCAGAAAAGCGTGTCACGCCACCCAACGCGTTTCGTGAAAGAGTCACGTCGTCTCCAGTGGTGGCCTGGTGGGATGTCAATCAGAATTTCCAAAATGATGGTATTGAATAACAAATGATCACATGCAGACTTCTTAGCTCTCGTGTGGTCTCCAGTGGTGGAATATCCATCATAATTTCCAAATTATGTTATTGAATAACAAATGATCACATGCAGGCTTCTTAGATCTCGTGTGGTCTCCAGTGGTGGGATATGCATCAGAATTTACAAAATGATGGTATTGAATAACAAATGATCACATGCAGACTTCTTAGAGCTTGTGTGGTCTCCAGTGGTGGTGGAATATCCATCAGAATTTACAAAATGATTCCAATTTCCAAAATTATGTTATCGAATAACAAATGATTGGGGGGGCTGTCTAGCTGTTGTGGTCTTGTGGAAAAGAATGGAGACTCAAACTTTGGCATTCAATTCTTACTATTGGAGTGTCTGTGGGACATAATGGTTCCCAGAGACCAACATGTTATGGTCCCAGTAATAGGTGGGATTGAGAAAATCACGCTGAGTGCCCCTTTCAGCAGATGTTGCAGAGCTTATTAGAGCATAAATGGGCGAGTTTAGCTGGGAGCTATTGACTGCGGAATAAATAGAATGAATTTCAGGAGGTGCTATTGCTAAATAGATTTTTGCTTTTAGAAGTATTCTCTTTTTACTCTTCTGTCAATAGATAATAAAACATCTCATTTAACATTCAGGGCGGTTTGCATGCCAGCTCTCTTTAAATCCCCAAGTGCTTTATTAACTTGAATAATAGTATAAACCGCCCCAGATGAAGAGCACAATTATGGCTAATGCGATTTACAAAACAGCCTTTGAGATCATTTTTTAGGCCTTGACAAAGGAACGGCGAGGTCCAGCATTAGGGAGCGTTCACCTACCCAACGCCGGTTCCAGGCCGGCAGTATTGTGCAATGAAGTGTATTACGACTTGGCGCTGGTAGTGGTGGGTTTCAGCACCACATGCCTTTTCTCCAAAGAGACCCTGTCACCAACTTAAAAAAAAAACTGCATGTAAAGCACAGAATCGGCACATATTTGAAATACTTTCAGCATTTTTTCCTTTCATAAATGGTTTGTTGTTAACTTGCAGTGAATAAAGAATTTAAAGAGTTAACTTTGTTGCAGGGTCCTACCTTTTGTTATTCTGAAGAAATAGCTGTTTGTTTGTCTGTGTCCATGGGAGTTATAAGGGGATACCTATTGAAATTACCAAAAAGATATACTAGTCAAAATCTAAGACTAAATATGCTTAGGCTTGCATTTCAATAGCTTCAGAATTAAGACATACAAGATAGTGTGACTAGATGACAGATATCTGTATGTTTCTCCAGAGGGTCTATGCAAGATATTGATATCTCAGGAAAACATCTGCCTGTGCTGAGAGGCACAAAGCTAGATAAGGACTGGTTACGCAAGAATATGGTCAGTCAGTAGATGCTGAAAGGGCAAAATAACTGTCAGGAGGTTGTACTAACCTTTGACTTACATTTCAGGAATGAACTAATATCATGAGTTAAGAAAATTGTTGATGTATGTGTAAATCACCCGATTGGCCCCTCACAGGGCAGGGCTTTGTGGAGTACCACATAAAAGACGGTCCACTCTCCCATTAAACCTTGTAATCTTTCACCACGTACTATGGAGTGTATGTGTATTGATTAACCGCCGGCGATTGGGACCTCCATTGAGCCACTCCAGCCTAGGCTATCCAGGGGAATCTAGAAGACGAACACCTTACAGTTTTGGTACCAGGAGTGGGGTTTGCACAGGTAAGTCATTTACACCTTTACCTCTTTTTATGGTAATTGGCGTTTATGCTTGACTTGTCCAAACAACCATTATAAGAAATTGAATTGTATATATATATATAAACTGTGCCTTCGCAACGGACTAGGCTGGTCCCTTGGGGGGTGAAAAGGGTTCGCAGGTACTGAGGAGTCTGACTAGGTTGGTCCGACTATAAACTAAGAGAGATATTCATGATTATATTCTAACACGGGAGGTATCATATACGCCCGTGACATAAGGATTGGCTAAATGGACGCCCACTTGAGAACTTTTAAAGTGCACTATAAATAATGAAATGCATCATGATGTGATTATTTGATAATGTACATATAAAGTTTTAAAGCTGAAATCTTAAACCATAAAAATATGTCTGTTTCTCTTTAGGTGCAAGCGTAAGTATATAGAGTATTAACGTTGTATAAGATATAATTATATAGAGTGGATATCTGTTTGAATAAACCCAAATGTTGTTAAATGAATACAGAGTATTAAGAACCAGATTGTAGTGAGGTAGCACCCGCCTGTTCACGCTGCACTCTAGGTTTACTTTTTCTTAGCATTGATGAAAGGTAGATTCTTTTGACCACTAGACCTACAGGCTTCTCTTGCAGACTTGGTGTAAGAGGGGTATATCCCGCCACCAGGAAAGGTACCCTTCATCGTATATTAAGGGTAAATCTTCACAGTTTTATATAAGTCCATCTGCCCCAAAAGATCAGGGATCCTACTCCCAGACCAGAGACCGGATTGTTGAACAAACCGGGTGTTATCACCTGTGTCCTGCCACTAGACACACACTGCCCAGACTACTAGATGGGGAATTCTGCAGCAACCCAAGCCATGGCCACCCCATCACCCTATGAATTTGTCAGTAATATGATCCCTGGCCCCCAGGTAGAACCATTTTGGACACAAGCCCGAGAAAGGTGTCACCAATTGGGAATCCATGACCCTAATGGCCATGCAAACATATCCTGGTCCAGCTGTTGTTTATCCCCCGGACCAAGGTTGTTTCAATTGTGGACAGCAAGGACACTGGAAATCCCAGTGCCCTTATAGGACTGGACAGATTAGAGCAAGAGGCAGAGGCAGGGGATTTAACCCCCAGACCCGCCCACAGTATCCCCGTTATCCGCCATACCAGAACCCTCGTCAACCACTACCCCAATATCCTACACAGCCACAAATAATGCACCCTCAGGCCCCCAATAGTCCACCACTCAGAATTCCTATGCAGTGGCCATCCAATCGGCAGCCACCACCCCAATAGGGATGCCTAGAGTATGTCCCTTCCCTCAGCCTAGTGTGTTACAATCCCTCATGGAGAAGTTTTCCTCAAGTTGTATTACATGTAGATGGACAACGTGTCTGCTTTTTGATAGACACTGGCGCCACCTCTAGTTCAGTGAACGATGAGATTTTTAACACACCACAATGCACCGAGGGAAACTCTATTGGTATTAATGGGCTCACCCATCCCATCACTCCACCACTGACTGTAGCCACTCCAGAAGGACAGAAATTTTTGCCGTCTTGTCCTCATGCCCTGTGCCCCTTATGGGACGGGACCTCTTGGCACAACTGTGTATTACCATTAAGTTTAATAGAGAAGGTTCCCTTACAGCTAGTTCACCATTATGTGACTTACATGGCCCTAAGCGACATGCACACAGAGGCTTCTTTATGCTACTCCCCGCCTCTCTCGAAACACATGCTATCTGGGCGGAAAACAAAGGTAGCGTAGGTTTCATTAACTGTACGCCTTACTCGCCTCAGATGCGCCCTGACGCAGAAAACAATATCACAAACAATACCCCCTGCCCCCCGAAAAGACCCAAGGCATTGCCCCCCAGATCGATGACTACATATCTAAAGGTATCCTAAAACCAATCATTAGCCCCTGGAACACACCCATTTACCCTGTAAAGAAGGCCAGTGGCGAGTGGAGACTCGTCCAAGACCTCAGAGCAGTAAACAAACAAGTGATTCCCCTCCCACCCCTAGTCTCAGACATCACTTTTATTTTCTCATGCATACCGGCAGACTCTCTATGCTACACAGTAATTGATTTAGCGAATGCTTTCTTTAGCATTCCCATTGCAGAGGAAGCCCAACCTATGTTTGCTTTCTCCTGGGCCGGGGGCCAACTAACCTGGCAAGGGTATGTAGACAGTCCAGCCGCCTTCTCTATGGTACTCAACGAGACTGTCAAGTCTTGGACTTCTGAGCGTGGGTCGGTACTAATACAGTATGTGGACGACCTGCTCCTGTGCAGTCGAACTGCTGAAGATTGTGCGGTCGATTCAACATCACTGTTACAACACCTAGCTCACGCCGGGCATCTAGCATCAAGGAAGAAAATACAATGGTGCCAGCCACAGGTAGAATACCTAGGGTGCATTCTAAAGGAAGGGACAAGGCTAGTGTCCCCCAAACGTGCCGCAGCCCTTCGAGCTCTCAGTCCCCCAAAAGACAAAGCTGCCCTGCTCTAGTTTTTGGGTGCAATGGTATATTGCCGCCAATGGATTCCTGACTGTTCTCATTATGATAGTATCCTAAGAGAGGCTACTGGCTCGACAGCCCCTAAATTAATAGATTGGACTGAAGACAGACTACAAGCTTTTCAAGCTCTATTAAACAGTCTGTCATGTGCACCCGCCCTGGGATTGGTAGACTATGGTAAAGCTTTTCAGCTGTACTGTGTAGTTTCAGGGAACTCTTTTGCCGCGGTTCTCACACAACAACATGGAACAGGCTACCGCCCTGTCTCCTACCTATCTAAAAAACTCCCCCTTCAGGTTCAAAGCATGCCATCATGCCTCCAGAATTTAGCAGCCTGTGCTATGGCAGTACAGGACGCTAACAAAATGGTCTTGGGCCACCCAATGACACTTTTCACCACCCATTCTGTCACCCACCTCATACAGAACATGAACACCCAACACATGACCTCACAAAGGCTCAGCGGTTATGAGATTACCCTTATGAACACTGACAATCTGTCTCTCAAATATGTTCCCGCCAACAACCCTGCCGTCCGTCTCTTGCACTCCATGTTACGCCTACCACGAGACCCAGACCAGTTTCATGACTGTATAACACGAGTGGAGTCTATCACATCACCAAGACCAGACCTCACTGACGTACCGATTACCAATGCAGACGATGTTTTTGTGGACGGTAGTTGCTCCCGTCCCTCCGATTCCACCTTCCAAACAGGATATGCAATAGTCCAGTTGCCAAACAAGGTATTAGAAGCCAAACCACTGCCCCCCTCTTCGGCTCAGGTGGCTGAACTAGAAGCCCTCACCAGGGCCTGCATTCTATTCACTGATAAGAAGGTGAACATTTACACAGACAGTAGATATGCATTTGGGGTGGTGCATGACTTCGGAGTAATATGGGCTAAAAGAGGTTTTAAAACAGCAGATAATAAACCTATTTCCAATGCTACCCAGATTTAGGCACTTCTTCGGGCTATTTTGCTCCCAAAAGAGGTGGCAATAATTAAAGTAAAAGCACATTCTTCAGATAATAGCAGACTTTCCAAGGGAAATGCCTTAGCTGACCGAGAAGCGAAAAAGGCAGCCCAGTCCTCCACCCAGGAGCCCACCCCCACGTCCATGTACTTTAAGGATCATTTCACCTGTCCTAACTTTAAATCTGTAGTGGCACAAATGCAATCATTAGCCACTGAGGAAGATGTCTTGTATTGGGTGAAGGCTGGCTTGACCAAAGACCCAGAGGGTCTGTGGTCAAAAGAGGGGAAGATATTGGGAATACCTGAAGCAAGTTGCATTCTCATACTCTCATACCTCCATGGCCCAGGACACATAGGAGCTGCCCCTTTAACCAACCTGTATAACAAATCCTAACTCTGACATTAACATTTATTCCCAACAGGAAATGTACGTGAAAAATCTGGTAAGTATGCTCCACAAAATAAACGAACAAGTTTCTGTCACCTTTTCTCCTCTTTCCACAGAACCAACGCATCCCTTCATCCCTGGGGATAAAGTGCTGATCAAACAATTAGCACAAAGAAAGAGTATCGGACCGGCTTTCTCAGGACCATGGAAGGTGGAAAAGGTATCGAGAACGGCAGGACTGACGGATATGGGGAGCACCTGGATCCACGCCAGCAGGCTGAAAAAGTGCCCACCGCTTCCCACAACCCCCGACCCCCCACCTATTGAAGGAGAACCCGACCCACCCGAACAGCTACCGGAACTGCAAGAGATTCAGGAAGGCATTGGACAATTAACCCTTGAAACCCTACACGATAGCGAAGAAGAAGGACAAGCATAAGAACTTGTAGAAATGTTTTTACCTTCAGTGTCAGGGAAGGCTGTATGCCTCTGGGGTAGTCTGGTACTACTTGTATTCCTGCCCACATGGTTTATAGCCAACTGTATATATCATCCAGAAGACTTAGGTCTATTAAAAGGGATATGTGGACCACCTAAGATGAATAATACCCCCAGCCAAAGACATAGTAGAAGTATTATACCCGTTAATGAGTCACCTAAGGGACTGACTGACCAGCATCGAAGTCCCAGACTACGTTATTGCCCAACACAGGGAAGAGGTAAATAAACTACAGAAAGAGGCAAGAAACATAGGAAAAAACTGGGATCCATTCTCGAGCAGCTTTAGTTTTGGGGGATTAATATCTTGGCTCCGAAATACTGCCATGACAATTGCCACTGTGATTCTCTTCATTCTATTTTTATATGCCTGTTATAAGATAATTAAATGTTTATGTAAAAAGGGAAACACGGCCGCTCCGGAGGATCTGAAACTCACTTCCATTGTTAAAGATCCAACGGTATGGTATAAAAACCAAGAGCACGAGGGTTCGGAGTATGAAGCCTGTGCTATTAAATTAGAAAAGGAATGATCATTATGTAAATCACAGAATGATCAAAGGGAGGATTATAAGGGGATACCTATTGAAATTACCAAAAAGATATACTAGTCAAAATCTAAGACTAAATATGCTTAGGCTTGCATTTCAATAGCTTTAGAATTAAGACATACAAGATAGTGTGACTAGATGACAGATATCTGTATGTTTCTCCAGAGGGTCTATGCAAGATATTGATATCTCAGGAAAACATCTGCCTGTGCTGAGAGGCACAAAGCTAGATAAGGACTGGTTACGCAAGAATATGGTCAGTCAGTAGATGCTGAAAGGGCAAAATAACTGTCAGGAGGTTGTACTAACCTTTGACTTACATTTCAGGAATGAACTAATATCATGAGTTAAGAAAATTGTTGATGTATGTGTAAATCACCCGATTGGCCCCTCACAGGGCAGGGCTTTGTGGAGTACCACATAAAAGACGGTCCACTCTCCCATTAAACCTTGTAATCTTTCACCACGTACTATGGAGTGTATGTGTATTGATTAACCGCCGGCGATTGGGACCTCCATTGAGCCACTCCAGCCTAGGCTATCCAGGGGAATCTAGAAGACGAACACCTGAGGCCGCGTACACACGGGCGGACTGTTCGCCCAACCTTGTTCGGCAAACAGTTTCATCAAACAGTCCGCTCAAAATTTGCATGAGCGGACTTGCCCACACACGAGCGGACTGTTTGACGAACAAGGTTGGGCAAACAGTTCGCTCAACTTTTGAAATGAACGGACTCGCCCACGTAAGGCGGAGGCAAATCCGCCCATTTCGAGCGCGTGTACAGGTAGGCGGGGCCCGCGAAGGAGACGTCGCGGGCTCCGCCGCCTGGAATGGGCTTAAAGGGGAACCCCAACGCCGAAAAAAATCGGCGTGGGGGTTCCCCCCAAGTCCACACCAGACCCTTGTCCGAGCACGCTACCCGGCCGGCCAGGAAAGGGGGGCGAGCGAGCGCGCCCCCCCTCCTGAGCCGTACCAGGCCGCGTGCCCTCAACATGGGGGGTGCCTTGGGGAAGGGGGGGCCGCGCGGCCCCCCCACCCCAAAGCACCTTGTCCCCATGTTGATGAGGACAAGGGCCTCTTCCCGACAACCCTGGCCGTTGGTTGTCGGGGTCTGCGGGCGGGGGGCTTATCGGAATCCGGGAGCCCCCTTTAAGAAGGGGGCCCCCGGATACCGGCCCCCCACCCTATGTGAATGAGTATGGGGTACAATGTACCCCTACCCATTCACCTGTGAACTAAAGTACAATAAAAAAACACAACACAGAGAAAAAATATTTTATTGCACAGCTCCGGGGGTCTTCGGGGGTCTTCTCGCCGGACTCCTCCGCTATGTGTGTGTAGCTCTTTTGCTAGCGGAGGAGTCCGGCTTTCTTCCTCCCCGCCGCCGGCCTCTTCTCCCGACTTCGGGGGTCTTGTCCCCCTCTTCGGTTCTTCTGCCGGGCCACCGCGCCTGGTCCGGTGGCCCGGTCTTCTGTCGCCGTCTTCCGTTCTTCTGTCGCCGCCTTCGGTTCTTCTGCCGGGCCACCGCGCCTTCTTGTAGCTCTTTTACAGGCGGTGGCCCGGTCTTCTGTCGCCGCTGTCGTCGCCGCCGCCGCCGCCGCCTTCCGTTCTTGTTCTTCTTCTTGTTCTTCTTCTTCTTCTTCTCCTGGAGATGTTGACTCGACGATCTCTCCGGCCGGAATGCCAGAGCCGCGCTGTGCGGTCACTTATATAGTGACAATGGGGCGGGGTCACATGGTATATGTCACATGGGTTGGTCACATGGTGACCCCACCCCCTTACGATGTCATAGTCCCCATGTGACATCAACCCATGTGACCAACCCATGTGACATATACCATGTGACCCCGCCCCATTGTCACTATATAAGTGACCGCACAGCGCGGCTCTGGCATTCCGGCCGGAGAGATCGTCGAGTCAACATCTCCAGGAGAAGAAGAAGAAGAACAAGAAGAAGAACAAGAACGGAAGGCGGCGGCGGCGGCGACGACAGCGGCGACAGAAGACCGGGCCACCGCCTGTAAAAGAGCTACAAGAAGGCGCGGTGGCCCGGCAGAAGAACCGAAGGCGGCGACAGAAGAACGGAAGACGGCGACAGAAGACCGGGCCACCGGACCAGGCGCGGTGGCCCGGCAGAAGAACCGAAGAGGGGGACAAGACCCCCGAAGTCGGGAGAAGAGGCCGGCGGTGGGGAGGAAGAAAGCCGGACTCCTCCGCTAGCAAAAGAGCTACACACACATAGCGGAGGAGTCCGGCGAGAAGACCCCCGAAGACCCCCGGAGCTGTGCAATAAAATATTTTTTCTCTGTGTTGTGTTTTTTATTGTACTTTAGTTCACAGGTGAATGGGTAGGGGTACATTGTACCCCATACTCATTCACATAGGGTGGGGGGCCGGTATCCGGGGGCCCCCTTCTTAAAGGGGGCTCCCGGATTCCGATAAGCCCCCCGCCCGCAGACCCCGACAACCAACGGCCAGGGTTGTCGGGAAGAGGCCCTTGTCCTCATCAACATGGGGACAAGGTGCTTTGGGGTGGGGGGGCCGCGCGGCCCCCCCTTCCCCAAGGCACCCCCCATGTTGAGGGCACGCGGCCTGGTACGGCTCAGGAGGGGGGGCGCGCTCGCTCGCCCCCCTTTCCTGGCCGGCCGGGTAGCGTGCTCGGACAAGGGTCTGGTGTGGACTTGGGGGGAACCCCCACGCCGATTTTTTTCGGCGTTGGGGTTCCCCTTTAAGCCCATTCCAGGCGGCGGAGCCCGCGACGTCTCCTTCGCGGGCCCCGCCTACCTGTACACGCGCTCGAAATGGGCGGACTTTCCGAGCGGGAACAGTCCGCTCATTTCGAAAGTACAGCGGACAAGCCCACACACGGGCGGACTGTTCGCTCAAACACAGTTTCAGCGGACGTTTTTTTTCGGAATTTCCGAAAGACTTTGTCCGTCCAACTGTCCGCTGAAACTGTCCGCTGAAAGCCCACACACGAGCGGACTGTCCGCCCAAACACTGTTCAGCGGACAAGGTTGGGCGAACAGTCCGCCCGTGTGTACGCGGCCTTACAGTTTTGGTACCAGGAGTGGGGTTTGCACAGGTAAGTCATTTACACCTTTACCTCTTTTTATGGTAATTGGCGTTTATGCTTGACCTGTCCAAACAACCATTATAAGAAATTGAATTGTATATATATATATAAACTGTGCCTTCGCAACGGACTAGGCTGGTCCCTTGGGGGGTGAAAAGGGTTCGCAGGTACTGAGGAGTCTGACTAGGTTGGTCCGACTATAAACTAAGAGAGATATTCATGATTATATTCTAACACGGGAGGTATCATATACGCCCGTGACATAAGGATTGGCTAAATGGACGCCCACTTGAGAACTTTTAAAGTGCACTATAAATAATGAAATGCATCATGATGTGATTATTTGATAATGTACATATAAAGTTTTAAAGCTGAAATCTTAAACCATAAAAATATGTCTGTTTCTCTTTAGGTGCAAGCGTAAGTATATAGAGTATTAACGTTGTATAAGATATAATTATATAGAGTGGATATCTGTTTGAATAAACCCAAATGTTGTTAAATGAATACAGAGTATTAAGAACCAGATTGTAGTGAGGTAGCACCCGCCTGTTCACGCTGCACTCTAGGTTTACTTTTTCTTAGCATTGATGAAAGGTAGATTCTTTTGACCACTAGACCTACAGGCTTCTCTTGCAGACTTGGTGTAAGAGGGGTATATCCCGCCACCAGGAAAGGTACCCTTCATCGTATATTAAGGGTAAATCTTCACAGTTTTATATAAGTCCATCTGCCCCAAAAGATCAGGGATCCTACTCCCAGACCAGAGACCGGATTGTTGAACAAACCGGGTGTTATCACCTGTGTCCTGCCACTAGACACACACTGCCCAGACTACTAGATGGGGAATTCTGCAGCAACCCAAGCCATGGCCACCCCATCACCCTATGAATTTGTCAGTAATATGATCCCTGGCCCCCAGGTAGAACCATTTTGGACACAAGCCCGAGAAAGGTGTCACCAATTGGGAATCCATGACCCTAATGGCCATGCAAACATATCCTGGTCCAGCTGTTGTTTATCCCCCGGACCAAGGTTGTTTCAATTGTGGACAGCAAGGACACTGGAAATCCCAGTGCCCTTATAGGACTGGACAGATTAGAGCAAGAGGCAGAGGCAGGGGATTTAACCCCCAGACCCGCCCACAGTATCCCCGTTATCCGCCATACCAGAACCCTCGTCAACCACTACCCCAATATCCTACACAGCCACAAATAATGCACCCTCAGGCCCCCAATAGTCCACCACCCAGAATTCCTATGCAGTGGCCATCCAATCGGCAGCCACCACCCCAATAGGGATGCCTAGAGTATGTCCCTTCCCTCAGCCTAGTGTGTTACAATCCCTCATGGAGAAGTTTTCCTCAAGTTGTATTACATGTAGATGGACAACGTGTCTGCTTTTTGATAGACACTGGCGCCACCTCTAGTTCAGTGAACGATGAGATTTTTAACACACCACAATGCACCGAGGGAAACTCTATTGGTATTAATGGGCTCACCCATCCCATCACTCCACCACTGACTGTAGCCACTCCAGAAGGACAGAAATTTTTGCCGTCTTGTCCTCATGCCCTGTGCCCCTTATGGGACGGGACCTCTTGGCACAACTGTGTATTACCATTAAGTTTAATAGAGAAGGTTCCCTTACAGCTAGTTCACCATTATGTGACTTACATGGCCCTAAGCGACATGCACACAGAGGCTTCTTTATGCTACTCCCCGCCTCTCTCGAAACACATGCTATCTGGGCGGAAAACAAAGGTAGCGTAGGTTTCATTAACTGTACGCCTTACTCGCCTCAGATGCGCCCTGACGCAGAAAACAATATCACAAACAATACCCCCTGCCCCCCGAAAAGACCCAAGGCATTGCCCCCCAGATCGATGACTACATATCTAAAGGTATCCTAAAACCAATCATTAGCCCCTGGAACACACCCATTTACCCTGTAAAGAAGGCCAGTGGCGAGTGGAGACTCGTCCAAGACCTCAGAGCAGTAAACAAACAAGTGATTCCCCTCCCACCCCTAGTCTCAGACATCACTTTTATTTTCTCATGCATACCGGCAGACTCTCTATGCTACACAGTAATTGATTTAGCGAATGCTTTCTTTAGCATTCCCATTGCAGAGGAAGCCCAACCTATGTTTGCTTTCTCCTGGGCCGGGGGCCAACTAACCTGGCAAGGGTATGTAGACAGTCCAGCCGCCTTCTCTATGGTACTCAACGAGACTGTCAAGTCTTGGACTTCTGAGCGTGGGTCGGTACTAATACAGTATGTGGACGACCTGCTCCTGTGCAGTCGAACTGCTGAAGATTGTGCGGTCGATTCAACATCACTGTTACAACACCTAGCTCACGCCGGGCATCTAGCATCAAGGAAGAAAATACAATGGTGCCAGCCACAGGTAGAATACCTAGGGTGCATTCTAAAGGAAGGGACAAGGCTAGTGTCCCCCAAACGTGCCGCAGCCCTTCGAGCTCTCAGTCCCCCAAAAGACAAAGCTGCCCTGCTCTAGTTTTTGGGTGCAATGGTATATTGCCGCCAATGGATTCCTGACTGTTCTCATTATGATAGTATCCTAAGAGAGGCTACTGGCTCGACAGCCCCTAAATTAATAGATTGGACTGAAGACAGACTACAAGCTTTTCAAGCTCTATTAAACAGTCTGTCATGTGCACCCGCCCTGGGATTGGTAGACTATGGTAAAGCTTTTCAGCTGTACTGTGTAGTTTCAGGGAACTCTTTTGCCGCGGTTCTCACACAACAACATGGAACAGGCTACCGCCCTGTCTCCTACCTATCTAAAAAACTCCCCCTTCAGGTTCAAAGCATGCCATCATGCCTCCAGAATTTAGCAGCCTGTGCTATGGCAGTACAGGACGCTAACAAAATGGTCTTGGGCCACCCAATGACACTTTTCACCACCCATTCTGTCACCCACCTCATACAGAACATGAACACCCAACACATGACCTCACAAAGGCTCAGCGGTTATGAGATTACCCTTATGAACACTGACAATCTGTCTCTCAAATATGTTCCCGCCAACAACCCTGCCGTCCGTCTCTTGCACTCCATGTTACGCCTACCACGAGACCCAGACCAGTTTCATGACTGTATAACACGAGTGGAGTCTATCACATCACCAAGACCAGACCTCACTGACGTACCGATTACCAATGCAGACGATGTTTTTGTGGACGGTAGTTGCTCCCGTCCCTCCGATTCCACCTTCCAAACAGGATATGCAATAGTCCTGTTGCCAAACAAGGTATTAGAAGCCAAACCACTGCCCCCCTCTTCGGCTCAGGTGGCTGAACTAGAAGCCCTCACCAGGGCCTGCATTCTATTCACTGATAAGAAGGTGAACATTTACACAGACAGTAGATATGCATTTGGGGTGGTGCATGACTTCGGAGTAATATGGGCTAAAAGAGGTTTTAAAACAGCAGATAATAAACCTATTTCCAATGCTACCCAGATTCAGGCACTTCTTCGGGCTATTTTGCTCCCAAAAGAGGTGGCAATAATTAAAGTAAAAGCACATTCTTCAGATAATAGCAGACTTTCCAAGGGAAATGCCTTAGCTGACCGAGAAGCGAAAAAGGCAGCCCAGTCCTCCACCCAGGAGCCCACCCCCACGTCCATGTACTTTAAGGATCATTTCACCTGTCCTAACTTTAAATCTGTAGTGGCACAAATGCAATCATTAGCCACTGAGGAAGATGTCTTGTATTGGGTGAAGGCTGGCTTGACCAAAGACCCAGAGGGTCTGTGGTCAAAAGAGGGGAAGATATTGGGAATACCTGAAGCAAGTTGCATTCTCATACTCTCATACCTCCATGGCCCAGGACACATAGGAGCTGCCCCTTTAACCAACCTGTATAACAAATCCTAACTCTGACATTAACATTTATTCCCAACAGGAAATGTACGTGAAAAATCTGGTAAGTATGCTCCACAAAATAAACGAACAAGTTTCTGTCACCTTTTCTCCTCTTTCCACAGAACCAACGCATCCCTTCATCCCTGGGGATAAAGTGCTGATCAAACAATTAGCACAAAGAAAGAGTATCGGACCGGCTTTCTCAGGACCATGGAAGGTGGAAAAGGTATCGAGAACGGCAGGACTGACGGATATGGGGAGCACCTGGATCCACGCCAGCAGGCTGAAAAAGTGCCCACCGCTTCCCACAACCCCCGACCCCCCACCTATTGAAGGAGAACCCGACCCACCCGAACAGCTACCGGAACTGCAAGAGATTCAGGAAGGCATTGGACAATTAACCCTTGAAACCCTACACGATAGCGAAGAAGAAGGACAAGCATAAGAACTTGTAGAAATGTTTTTACCTTCAGTGTCAGGGAAGGCTGTATGCCTCTGGGGTAGTCTGGTACTACTTGTATTCCTGCCCACATGGTTTATAGCCAACTGTATATATCATCCAGAAGACTTAGGTCTATTAAAAGGGATATGTGGACCACCTAAGATGAATAATACCCCCAGCCAAAGACATAGTAGAAGTATTATACCCGTTAATGAGTCACCTAAGGGACTGACTGACCAGCATCGAAGTCCCAGACTACGTTATTGCCCAACACAGGGAAGAGGTAAATAAACTACAGAAAGAGGCAAGAAACATAGGAAAAAACTGGGATCCATTCTCGAGCAGCTTTAGTTTTGGGGGATTAATATCTTGGCTCCGAAATACTGCCATGACAATTGCCACTGTGATTCTCTTCATTCTATTTTTATATGCCTGTTATAAGATAATTAAATGTTTATGTAAAAAGGGAAACACGGCCGCTCCGGAGGATCTGAAACTCACTTCCATTGTTAAAGATCCAACGGTATGGTATAAAAACCAAGAGCACGAGGGTTCGGAGTATGAAGCCTGTGCTATTAAATTAGAAAAGGAATGATCATTATGTAAATCACAGAATGATCAAAGGGAGGATTATAAGGGGATACCTATTGAAATTACCAAAAAGATATACTAGTCAAAATCTAAGACTAAATATGCTTAGGCTTGCATTTCAATAGCTTCAGAATTAAGACATACAAGATAGTGTGACTAGATGACAGATATCTGTATGTTTCTCCAGAGGGTCTATGCAAGATATTGATATCTCAGGAAAACATCTGCCTGTGCTGAGAGGCACAAAGCTAGATAAGGACTGGTTACGCAAGAATATGGTCAGTCAGTAGATGCTGAAAGGGCAAAATAACTGTCAGGAGGTTGTACTAACCTTTGACTTACATTTCAGGAATGAACTAATATCATGAGTTAAGAAAATTGTTGATGTATGTGTAAATCACCCGATTGGCCCCTCACAGGGCAGGGCTTTGTGGAGTACCACATAAAAGACGGTCCACTCTCCCATTAAACCTTGTAATCTTTCACCACGTACTATGGAGTGTATGTGTATTGATTAACCGCCGGCGATTGGGACCTCCATTGAGCCACTCCAGCCTAGGCTATCCAGGGGAATCTAGAAGACGAACACCTGAGGCCGCGTACACACGGGCGGACTGTTCGCCCAACCTTGTTCGGCAAACAGTTTCATCAAACAGTCCGCTCAAAATTTGCATGAGCGGACTTGCCCACACACGAGCGGACTGTTTGACGAACAAGGTTGGGCAAACAGTTCGCTCAACTTTTGAAATGAACGGACTCGCCCACGTAAGGCGGAGGCAAATCCGCCCATTTCGAGCGCGTGTACAGGTAGGCGGGGCCCGCGAAGGAGACGTCGCGGGCTCCGCCGCCTGGAATGGGCTTAAAGGGGAACCCCAACGCCGAAAAAAATCGGCGTGGGGGTTCCCCCCAAGTCCACACCAGACCCTTGTCCGAGCACGCTACCCGGCCGGCCAGGAAAGGGGGGCGAGCGAGCGCGCCCCCCCTCCTGAGCCGTACCAGGCCGCGTGCCCTCAACATGGGGGGTGCCTTGGGGAAGGGGGGGCCGCGCGGCCCCCCCACCCCAAAGCACCTTGTCCCCATGTTGATGAGGACAAGGGCCTCTTCCCGACAACCCTGGCCGTTGGTTGTCGGGGTCTGCGGGCGGGGGGCTTATCGGAATCCGGGAGCCCCCTTTAAGAAGGGGGCCCCCGGATACCGGCCCCCCACCCTATGTGAATGAGTATGGGGTACAATGTACCCCTACCCATTCACCTGTGAACTAAAGTACAATAAAAAACACAACACAGAGAAAAAATATTTTATTGCACAGCTCCGGGGGTCTTCGGGGGTCTTCTCGCCGGACTCCTCCGCTATGTGTGTGTAGCTCTTTTGCTAGCGGAGGAGTCCGGCTTTCTTCCTCCCCGCCGCCGGCCTCTTCTCCCGACTTCGGGGGTCTTGTCCCCCTCTTCGGTTCTTCTGCCGGGCCACCGCGCCTGGTCCGGTGGCCCGGTCTTCTGTCGCCGTCTTCCGTTCTTCTGTCGCCGCCTTCGGTTCTTCTGCCGGGCCACCGCGCCTTCTTGTAGCTCTTTTACAGGCGGTGGCCCGGTCTTCTGTCGCCGCTGTCGTCGCCGCCGCCGCCGCCTTCCGTTCTTGTTCTTCTTCTTGTTCTTCTTCTTCTTCTTCTCCTGGAGATGTTGACTCGACGATCTCTCCGGCCGGAATGCCAGAGCCGCGCTGTGCGGTCACTTATATAGTGACAATGGGGCGGGGTCACATGGTATATGTCACATGGGTTGGTCACATGGTGACCCCGCCCCCTTACGATGTCATAGTCCCCATGTGACATCAACCCATGTGACCAACCCATGTGACATATACCATGTGACCCCGCCCCATTGTCACTATATAAGTGACCGCACAGCGCGGCTCTGGCATTCTGGCCGGAGAGATCGTCGAGTCAACATCTCCAGGAGAAGAAGAAGAAGAACAAGAAGAAGAACAAGAACGGAAGGCGGCGGCGGCGGCGGCGACGACAGCGGCGACAGAAGACCGGGCCACCGCCTGTAAAAGAGCTACAAGAAGGCGCGGTGGCCCGGCAGAAGAACCGAAGGCGGCGACAGAAGAACGGAAGACGGCGACAGAAGACCGGGCCACCGGACCAGGCGCGGTGGCCCGGCAGAAGAACCGAAGAGGGGGACAAGACCCCCGAAGTCGGGAGAAGAGGCCGGCGGCGGGGAGGAAGAAAGCCGGACTCCTCCGCTAGCAAAAGAGCTACACACACATAGCGGAGGAGTCCGGCGAGAAGACCCCCGAAGACCCCCGGAGCTGTGCAATAAAATATTTTTTCTCTGTGTTGTGTTTTTTATTGTACTTTAGTTCACAGGTGAATGGGTAGGGGTACATTGTACCCCATACTCATTCACATAGGGTGGGGGGCCGGTATCCGGGGGCCCCCTTCTTAAAGGGGGCTCCCGGATTCCGATAAGCCCCCCGCCCGCAGACCCCGACAACCAACGGCCAGGGTTGTCGGGAAGAGGCCCTTGTCCTCATCAACATGGGGACAAGGTGCTTTGGGGTGGGGGGGCCGCGCGGCCCCCCCTTCCCCAAGGCACCCCCCATGTTGAGGGCACGCGGCCTGGTACGGCTCAGGAGGGGGGGCGCGCTCGCTCGCCCCCCTTTCCTGGCCGGCCGGGTAGCGTGCTCGGACAAGGGTCTGGTGTGGACTTGGGGGGAACCCCCACGCCGATTTTTTTCGGCGTTGGGGTTCCCCTTTAAGCCCATTCCAGGCGGCGGAGCCCGCGACGTCTCCTTCGCGGGCCCCGCCTACCTGTACACGCGCTCGAAATGGGCGGACTTTCCGAGCGGGAACAGTCCGCTCATTTCGAAAGTACAGCGGACAAGCCCACACACGGGCGGACTGTTCGCTCAAACACAGTTTCAGCGGACAGTTTTTTTCGGAATTTCCGAAAGACTTTGTCCGTCCAACTGTCCGCTGAAACTGTCCGCTGAAAGCCCACACACGAGCGGACTGTCCGCCCAAACACTGTTCAGCGGACAAGGTTGGGCGAACAGTCCGCCCGTGTGTACGCGGCCTTACAGTTTTGGTACCAGGAGTGGGGTTTGCACAGGTAAGTCATTTACACCTTTACCTCTTTTTATGGTAATTGGCGTTTATGCTTGACCTGTCCAAACAACCATTATAAGAAATTGAATTGTATATATATATATAAACTGTGCCTTCGCAACGGACTAGGCTGGTCCCTTGGGGGTGAAAAGGGTTCGCAGGTACTGAGGAGTCTGACTAGGTTGGTCCGACTATAAACTAAGAGAGATATTCATGATTATATTCTAACACGGGAGGTATCATATACGCCCGTGACATAAGGATTGGCTAAATGGACGCCCACTTGAGAACTTTTAAAGTGCACTATAAATAATGAAATGCATCATGATGTGATTATTTGATAATGTACATATAAAGTTTTAAAGCTGAAATCTTAAACCATAAAAATATGTCTGTTTCTCTTTAGGTGCAAGCGTAAGTATATAGAGTATTAACGTTGTATAAGATATAATTATATAGAGTGGATATCTGTTTGAATAAACCCAAATGTTGTTAAATGAATACAGAGTATTAAGAACCAGATTGTAGTGAGGTAGCACCCGCCTGTTCACGCTGCACTCTAGGTTTACTTTTTCTTAGCATTGATGAAAGGTAGATTCTTTTGACCACTAGACCTACAGGCTTCTCTTGCAGACTTGGTGTAAGAGGGGTATATCCCGCCACCAGGAAAGGTACCCTTCATCGTATATTAAGGGTAAATCTTCACAGTTTTATATAAGTCCATCTGCCCCAAAAGATCAGGGATCCTACTCCCAGACCAGAGACCGGATTGTTGAACAAACCGGGTGTTATCACCTGTGTCCTGCCACTAGACACACACTGCCCAGACTACTAGATGGGGAATTCTGCAGCAACCCAAGCCATGGCCACCCCATCACCCTATGAATTTGTCAGTAATATGATCCCTGGCCCCCAGGTAGAACCATTTTGGACACAAGCCCGAGAAAGGTGTCACCAATTGGGAATCCATGACCCTAATGGCCATGCAAACATATCCTGGTCCAGCTGTTGTTTATCCCCCGGACCAAGGTTGTTTCAATTGTGGACAGCAAGGACACTGGAAATCCCAGTGCCCTTATAGGACTGGACAGATTAGAGCAAGAGGCAGAGGCAGGGGATTTAACCCCCAGACCCGCCCACAGTATCCCCGTTATCCGCCATACCAGAACCCTCGTCAACCACTACCCCAATATCCTACACAGCCACAAATAATGCACCCTCAGGCCCCCAATAGTCCACCACCCAGAATTCCTATGCAGTGGCCATCCAATCGGCAGCCACCACCCCAATAGGGATGCCTAGAGTATGTCCCTTCCCTCAGCCTAGTGTGTTACAATCCCTCATGGAGAAGTTTTCCTCAAGTTGTATTACATGTAGATGGACAACGTGTCTGCTTTTTGATAGACACTGGCGCCACCTCTAGTTCAGTGAACGATGAGATTTTTAACACACCACAATGCACCGAGGGAAACTCTATTGGTATTAATGGGCTCACCCATCCCATCACTCCACCACTGACTGTAGCCACTCCAGAAGGACAGAAATTTTTGCCGTCTTGTCCTCATGCCCTGTGCCCCTTATGGGACGGGACCTCTTGGCACAACTGTGTATTACCATTAAGTTTAATAGAGAAGGTTCCCTTACAGCTAGTTCACCATTATGTGACTTACATGGCCCTAAGCGACATGCACACAGAGGCTTCTTTATGCTACTCCCCGCCTCTCTCGAAACACATGCTATCTGGGCGGAAAACAAAGGTAGCGTAGGTTTCATTAACTGTACGCCTTACTCGCCTCAGATGCGCCCTGACGCAGAAAACAATATCACAAACAATACCCCCTGCCCCCCGAAAAGACCCAAGGCATTGCCCCCCAGATCGATGACTACATATCTAAAGGTATCCTAAAACCAATCATTAGCCCCTGGAACACACCCATTTACCCTGTAAAGAAGGCCAGTGGCGAGTGGAGACTCGTCCAAGACCTCAGAGCAGTAAACAAACAAGTGATTCCCCTCCCACCCCTAGTCTCAGACATCACTTTTATTTTCTCATGCATACCGGCAGACTCTCTATGCTACACAGTAATTGATTTAGCGAATGCTTTCTTTAGCATTCCCATTGCAGAGGAAGCCCAACCTATGTTTGCTTTCTCCTGGGCCGGGGGCCAACTAACCTGGCAAGGGTATGTAGACAGTCCAGCCGCCTTCTCTATGGTACTCAACGAGACTGTCAAGTCTTGGACTTCTGAGCGTGGGTCGGTACTAATACAGTATGTGGACGACCTGCTCCTGTGCAGTCGAACTGCTGAAGATTGTGCGGTCGATTCAACATCACTGTTACAACACCTAGCTCACGCCGGGCATCTAGCATCAAGGAAGAAAATACAATGGTGCCAGCCACAGGTAGAATACCTAGGGTGCATTCTAAAGGAAGGGACAAGGCTAGTGTCCCCCAAACGTGCCGCAGCCCTTCGAGCTCTCAGTCCCCCAAAAGACAAAGCTGCCCTGCTCTAGTTTTTGGGTGCAATGGTATATTGCCGCCAATGGATTCCTGACTGTTCTCATTATGATAGTATCCTAAGAGAGGCTACTGGCTCGACAGCCCCTAAATTAATAGATTGGACTGAAGACAGACTACAAGCTTTTCAAGCTCTATTAAACAGTCTGTCATGTGCACCCGCCCTGGGATTGGTAGACTATGGTAAAGCTTTTCAGCTGTACTGTGTAGTTTCAGGGAACTCTTTTGCCGCGGTTCTCACACAACAACATGGAACAGGCTACCGCCCTGTCTCCTACCTATCTAAAAAACTCCCCCTTCAGGTTCAAAGCATGCCATCATGCCTCCAGAATTTAGCAGCCTGTGCTATGGCAGTACAGGACGCTAACAAAATGGTCTTGGGCCACCCAATGACACTTTTCACCACCCATTCTGTCACCCACCTCATACAGAACATGAACACCCAACACATGACCTCACAAAGGCTCAGCGGTTATGAGATTACCCTTATGAACACTGACAATCTGTCTCTCAAATATGTTCCCGCCAACAACCCTGCCGTCCGTCTCTTGCACTCCATGTTACGCCTACCACGAGACCCAGACCAGTTTCATGACTGTATAACACGAGTGGAGTCTATCACATCACCAAGACCAGACCTCACTGACGTACCGATTACCAATGCAGACGATGTTTTTGTGGACGGTAGTTGCTCCCGTCCCTCCGATTCCACCTTCCAAACAGGATATGCAATAGTCCAGTTGCCAAACAAGGTATTAGAAGCCAAACCACTGCCCACCTCTTCGGCTCAGGTGGCTGAACTAGAAGCCCTCACCAGGGCCTGCATTCTATTCACTGATAAGAAGGTGAACATTTACACAGACAGTAGATATGCATTTGGGGTGGTGCATGACTTCGGAGTAATATGGGCTAAAAGAGGTTTTAAAACAGCAGATAATAAACCTATTTCCAATGCTACCCAGATTCAGGCACTTCTTCGGGCTATTTTGCTCCCAAAAGAGGTGGCAATAATTAAAGTAAAAGCACATTCTTCAGATAATAGCAGACTTTCCAAGGGAAATGCCTTAGCTGACCGAGAAGCGAAAAAGGCAGCCCAGTCCTCCACCCAGGAGCCCACCCCCACGTCCATGTACTTTAAGGATCATTTCACCTGTCCTAACTTTAAATCTGTAGTGGCACAAATGCAATCATTAGCCACTGAGGAAGATGTCTTGTATTGGGTGAAGGCTGGCTTGACCAAAGACCCAGAGGGTCTGTGGTCAAAAGAGGGGAAGATATTGGGAATACCTGAAGCAAGTTGCATTCTCATACTCTCATACCTCCATGGCCCAGGACACATAGGAGCTGCCCCTTTAACCAACCTGTATAACAAATCCTAACTCTGACATTAACATTTATTCCCAACAGGAAATGTACGTGAAAAATCTGGTAAGTATGCTCCACAAAATAAACGAACAAGTTTCTGTCACCTTTTCTCCTCTTTCCACAGAACCAACGCATCCCTTCATCCCTGGGGATAAAGTGCTGATCAAACAATTAGCACAAAGAAAGAGTATCGGACCGGCTTTCTCAGGACCATGGAAGGTGGAAAAGGTATCGAGAACGGCAGGACTGACGGATATGGGGAGCACCTGGATCCACGCCAGCAGGCTGAAAAAGTGCCCACCGCTTCCCACAACCCCCGACCCCCCACCTATTGAAGGAGAACCCGACCCACCCGAACAGCTACCGGAACTGCAAGAGATTCAGGAAGGCATTGGACAATTAACCCTTGAAACCCTACACGATAGCGAAGAAGAAGGACAAGCATAAGAACTTGTAGAAATGTTTTTACCTTCAGTGTCAGGGAAGGCTGTATGCCTCTGGGGTAGTCTGGTACTACTTGTATTCCTGCCCACATGGTTTATAGCCAACTGTATATATCATCCAGAAGACTTAGGTCTATTAAAAGGGATATGTGGACCACCTAAGATGAATAATACCCCCAGCCAAAGACATAGTAGAAGTATTATACCCGTTAATGAGTCACCTAAGGGACTGACTGACCAGCATCGAAGTCCCAGACTACGTTATTGCCCAACACAGGGAAGAGGTAAATAAACTACAGAAAGAGGCAAGAAACATAGGAAAAAACTGGGATCCATTCTCGAGCAGCTTTAGTTTTGGGGGATTAATATCTTGGCTCCGAAATACTGCCATGACAATTGCCACTGTGATTCTCTTCATTCTATTTTTATATGCCTGTTATAAGATAATTAAATGTTTATGTAAAAAGGGAAACACGGCCGCTCCGGAGGATCTGAAACTCACTTCCATTGTTAAAGATCCAACGGTATGGTATAAAAACCAAGAGCACGAGGGTTCGGAGTATGAAGCCTGTGCTATTAAATTAGAAAAGGAATGATCATTATGTAAATCACAGAATGATCAAAGGGAGGATTATAAGGGGATACCTATTGAAATTACCAAAAAGATATACTAGTCAAAATCTAAGACTAAATATGCTTAGGCTTGCATTTCAATAGCTTCAGAATTAAGACATACAAGATAGTGTGACTAGATGACAGATATCTGTATGTTTCTCCAGAGGGTCTATGCAAGATATTGATATCTCAGGAAAACATCTGCCTGTGCTGAGAGGCACAAAGCTAGATAAGGACTGGTTACGCAAGAATATGGTCAGTCAGTAGATGCTGAAAGGGCAAAATAACTGTCAGGAGGTTGTACTAACCTTTGACTTACATTTCAGGAATGAACTAATATCATGAGTTAAGAAAATTGTTGATGTATGTGTAAATCACCCGATTGGCCCCTCACAGGGCAGGGCTTTGTGGAGTACCACATAAAAGACGGTCCACTCTCCCATTAAACCTTGTAATCTTTCACCACGTACTATGGAGTGTATGTGTATTGATTAACCGCCGGCGATTGGGACCTCCATTGAGCCACTCCAGCCTAGGCTATCCAGGGGAATCTAGAAGACGAACACCTTACAGGAGTGATTTTAAAATTATTAATCAGCTGCTGCACCTGCAGGGTTCTAATGAGGAAAGTGTCCGAGTCTGCATACCTTGAGACATGATTTTCCCTTTGGGAATATCTCACCAAAAATATTTTTTTTTTGCAGGGGATGCCCCAAATCTGATTTGTATCTTATGCCAGATTTCTGGGAAAATCAGTGAGCCAATCACGAAAGCAGAAAGTAACATTTCTCTGGGGAGGTCTCTTTGGGGGGGGGGGGGTCTTCTGTACATCATCTGTGTAGAGATCAAAGGATTATGTTCTTTCCCCCTCCCCTCCCAGTCTTTGCCCTTGTACACACGGTCGGAGATTCCGTCGGAATGTGTCCGATCGGAGTGTTTTGTCGGATATACCGACTGTGTGTGGTCTGCATCGGACTGTTTCCGTCGGAATATCCGTCGGAACAACTTTTCCAACTTGCCGGAAGTATTTGCAGACAAAATGCTCCGATCGGACATACTCCGATCATGTGTAGAGAATTCCAATCGGACCAAGTGCCACGCATGCTCAGATCAAATTCCTACATCAAAGCTATTGGCTACTAGCCTGAACGTAGTCCCGTCGTAACGAAATAACGTCATCACGTCGGATTTTCCAACCACTTTGTCCGACCGTGTGTATACAACAGTTTCAGACAAAATCCGACAGATTTGGTTGTCGGAATCTCCGACCGTGTGTACAAGGGCTTACTCTCCCTTTCTTTTTTCCCCTTCCCTTTGTCTCTCCCTGGTTTTTCTTTCCTCTTACCTTTTCTTTTTAATTTTTCTTTTTACTATTTTTGATCCTCCCCCCCCCCCCCCCTTAGGGGATGGTTCTCTATTATTTATATGTATGTGATTACTGCTATACACTAGATACATTATATTATATGTGATTTATATGTATTTGTGTTTTTAGAGTTACCTCAGTAATGCTAAAATTACATTTACATGAAATTTGAGGTCCTGATGAAGCAGACTTCTCTACGAAACGCGTCAACCTACACATCATAATCTCAGAGGACTAACATATTATACATCCTTTACTCCCCCCAAAGTGGAAGACAAGTGGTAGAATTGAAGTCCTTGTAAAGATTATATTCTTTTAATCTGAGATTAAATTGGATGTAATAAAGATATACAGTATCTCACAGAAGTGAGTACACTCCTCACAAATTTAGTAAACATTTTATTCTATCTTTTCATGTGACAACACTGAAGAAATGACACTTGTCTACAATGTAAAGTAGTGAGTGTACAGCTTGTATAACAGTGTAAATTTTCTGTCCCCTCAAAATAACTCAACACACAGCCATTAATGTCTAAACCACTGGCAACAAAAGTGAGTACACCCCTAAGTGAAAATGTCCAAAATGGGCCCAATTAGCCATTTCCCCTCCCTGCTGTCATGTGACTCGTTATGCCGCGTATACACGGGCGGACTGTATGGCGTACTTAGTCCGTCGAAACACATTTCAGCGGACAGTCCGCTCGTGTGTGGGCTTCAGCGGACTTTTTCAGCGTGCAGTCTGGCGTACTAAGTATTTCGGATTTTTCGAAATTCTGTCCTTCGTACTTTGGTTTCAGCGGACAATCCGCTCGTCAGTATGCTAGTTTGACGGACTAAGAATGGCGCATGCCCAGAAAGGATTTACACGGCGGAAGGGTGCTTTGCTGTGTATTGGACTTCCTATTTCTAGTCCCGTCGTACGTGCTGTACACGTCATCGCGCAAGCTTTCGACGGACTGTTTGTGCATCTGTGTGTGGTCAAGTCCGTTCAGTCGAAAGTACGACGGACTGTCCGTCGGATTGTATGACAAACTAAGTACGCCATACAGTCCGCCCGTGTGTACGCGGCATTAGTGTTACAAGGTCTCAGGTGTGAATGGGGAGCAGCTGTGTTAAATTTGGTGTTATCACTCCCACACTCTCAACATGGCACCTCATGGCAAAGAACTCTCTGAGGATCTGAAAAAAAAAATGTCTGCTCTTCGTAAAGATAGTCTAGGCCCAAGAAGATTGCCAAGACCCTAAAACTGAGCTGCAGCACGGTGGCCAAGACCATACAGAAATTTGACAGGACAGGTTCCACTCAGAACAGGCCTCGCCATGGTCGACCAAAGAAGTTGAGGTCACGTGTTCAGCGTCATATCCAGAGGTTGTCTTTGGGAAATAGACGTATGAGTGCTGGCAGCATTGCTGCAGACGTTGAAGGGGTGGGGGGGGGGGGGGGGGGGGGGTCAGCCTGTCAGTGCTCAGACCATACGCCGCACACTGCATCAAATTGGTCTGCATGGCTGTCATCCCAGAAGGAAGCCTCTTCTAAAGATGATGTACAAGAAAGCCCGCTGAATTTGAATTTGCTGAAGACAAGCAGACTAAGGACATGGATTACTGGAACCATGTCCTGTGGTCTGATGAGACCAAGATAAACATATTTCCCAACCACCCCTCCTTTATTCCCAAGTGCCATTGTCCTGTTTATATATGTTTTCCTGTGTCATATCAAAAAACAACAAAAAAGCAAAAAACAGAATATATATATTGTTATTATTATTCAATATTAGAATTTCTTTGCATCTTTAGTGCTTGTTGTGTTTTTTTCCTTTATTTTTCTCCCCTTCCCCCCTCCCCTCCCCACCCCCCATAATTCCATATATGTGATCTCCCCTACTCTCCAAAAAAATAAAAAATCCATATTCATATATGTACAAAAAAATAAAAAATAAAAAATAAAAAAAGGAAAAATATTGCTACACGGAATGTAGAATGTGTATTTATTTATTTATTTTTTCTCTTCAGTGAATATTATCAAAAACATAAAAAACATACGTTAAATATATTTTTGTATATAGTAGGATACAGGGAAATATACATAGGAGAATGGCACCTGGGAAACAAAGGGGGTGGTTGGAAGAGGAGCTTTACACAAGTATAGAGGGTTTTTTTTTTTTTCTTCCCCCTTTTTTTTTTTTTTTCTCCCTCCCAAAACGTATAAAGTGATAAATTGTGATAAATATTATATATATCAACAAAACAAAAGAAAGAAAAATAATATATTTTTTGGGGGTTTCTTTTTTATGTACAATTGTGATATGATAAATTATGATAATTGTTATATAGATTGATAATATCATTTTTGTAATGATAAAAGGGAAGGAAAATAATATACCGTATATATTTTTTTTGTACAAAGGTGCGGTTTGAGACCCATTAATAGAGAGCCCGCCCCACAATGGAATGGAAGGGTGACAGTTTTTTTTTGTAGTTTTGTTTGGATATGTTGGCTACTGAACATGGAATATATACTATGTTCAATAAAGAAGGGGTAAGGAGAAGTTCCTCTCCATTCCCATCCATGAATGGACGGGGTCGCAGAACAGGGAAGGCAGTGGAAAGGGACGGGGTGGGATGCAGGGGCGTAACTATAGGGGGTGCAGCAGTTGCGACCGCAACTGGGCCCTGTGCTGCAGGGGGCCCATGCAGCCCCCTCTACATATGGCCGGCAGCAGCATAGGCAGCTAGGGGTACCAGTGCACCATGCATACGGGTGGCTGGAGGTGGAGAGTGACTAGCAGAGCTCCATGCTCGACTATTGCACTGGCTGCTCTTTAGTTGTGCATTCTCCGCATGACCTGTGTCCTCGGCCAGCTCCTCAGAGTACCCCTCTCCTGCTCCATGCATTGCCGCTCAGTCCGATGTCTGTTCTCCCCAGCCAGATGGGGCACCTAAAAATAAAAATAAAAAAAATAATAAAAAAAACTACTGATGCCAGTGGTGGAACTACAGGGCTCACAAAGATCATACCTGTGACCACGCCATGGAGTTCCACCGCCGGACTCGGAGGGAAGGGCCCTGGCTGGGGTTCAGGGGGGCCCTTCATGGTTTCTTGCATCGGGGCCCTGAAGGTTCTAGTTACGCCACTGGTGGGATGGGAGGAGGGGGGTGAAGTGAATGTGGAGAGGGGAGTGGAAGGGGATGGGGTGGGATGGGGGGAGAGAGGTGTAGGAAGTGTAAGGGGGGAGTATGGATGGGTGCAACAAGGGTGTGGCTTAAGAACCCTATGGACATCCTCTGTGATGTGGTGGAGGTGTTTAACCTTCCCACACTTCCAATATAATGACAGGTAAAAATAATAGCTATTCAATACTCTCATGGAATGTCCGAGGATTGAACTCGAAGTTTAACCACTTTCAGACCGGACCAATTTGCTGGTCAAAGACCAGACCATTTTTTGCGATTCGGCACTGCGTCGCTTTAACTGACAATTGCGCGGTCGTGCGACGTGGCTCCAAAACAAAATTGACGTCCTTTTTTTCCCACAAATAGAGCTTTCTTTTGGTGGTATTTGATCACCCCTGCGGTTTTTATTTTTTGCGCTATAAACAAAAATAGAGCGACAATTTTGAAAAAAACGCATTATTTTTTACTTTTTGTTATAATAAATATCCCCCAAAAATATATAAAAAAAAAAAAATTTCCCTCAGTTTAGGCCGATACGTATTCTTCTACATATTTTTGGTAAAAAAATCGATAAGCGATTATTGATTGGTTTGCGCAAAAGTTATAGCGTTTACAAAATAGGGATAGTTTTATAGCATTTTTATTAATCATTTCTTATTATTTTTTTTTTTACTAGTAATGGCGGTGATCAGCGATTTTTATTGTGACTGCGACATTGTGGGGGACCCATCGGACATTTTTGACACATTTTTGGGACCATTGTCATTTATACAGTAATTACTGCTATATAAATGCAGTGATTCCTGTGTAAATGACACTGGCAGTGAAGGGGTTAACCAGTGGGTGGCAGTGTAGGGGTTAAGTGTTCCTAGGGGTGTGTTACTAACTGTGGGGGGGTTGGGCTTTCATTTAGTGAACACTGATCTCTGCTCCAATCACATGGAGCAGAGATCAGCGTCACTAGTTGCTAGGCAGAATAGAGAAATGTTGTTTACAACGGCACTTCTCCATTCGGCCGCTCCGTGAGACGATCGCGGGGATGCCCGCGGCGCTCGAGTCCGCGGGTCCCCGCGACTGGACTCACAGGGGCCGGCGGCGCCGGCAGCGCCGGCGGCGCGCTCCCGATGGCAGGGCGGCAAATGTAAAGGGACGTAAATGTACACCCATTTGCCTGCCCGTGCCATTCTGTCGACGTACATCGTCGTGCGCTGGTCGGCAAGTGGTTAAGCGAGCATTAATGTTTCAATATATAAGAAAATAAAGTCCTGAACGGATCATACTTCAGGAAACACATTTAATGGGTAAAAGATCAACAACTTTAAAAAAAAGGCTGGATGAAAAAAAGCATACCATGCTACGCATTTCTCCTATGCTAGAGGAGTATCCGTTTTAGTAAATAAAACTTTTCCGGGAGAAATAGAGAAGGCCTTTATAGACACACAAGGGAAATATGTTATTTTGTTCTATACAATTGGGCAGCAAAGATACATTACAGTAGCAATTTATATACCACCCCCAATTGCGGTGGGAATTTTGAATGAGATAATGGAGAAAATAATCAAATATCTCCCAGCAAATGTATTATTTATTGGAGGTTTTAATTCAATTCTATTGCCAGAGCTGGATAGACCAAAACCTCCTAAGCAATACTCAGCGGACTTGTATAATTGGGCTCAGGTGACAGGAGTAACGGAAATTTGGAGATGGAGAAATCCAGAAAAAAAAAAAAGAGTCTATTCCTGTTTTTCTGCCTCCTATAAAACGGCGTTAGCATTTGCAGATCTAACAATGTTAACCACTAGAGATCCGCGCTATAGCCGAATGACGGCTACAGCACGGACCTGCTTTCCCGGGACTATGTCTATTGACGTCGTTCCGTGCACGAGCGGCCTGCGCGGCCCCTGAGGGGCACGCGCAGCGCGCTCTGTGATCAGCGAGTCTGTGAGACTCGCCTGATCACCGATCAGAGCAAGGGGTCAATCCCGACCCCTTACCACGTGATCAGCTGTCAGCCAATGACAGCGGATCATGTGACACAACAGAGCCGGTAATCGGCTATTTTTCCTCCTCGCGCTGACAGCGTGAGGAGAAAAAGAAAAAAGCCGATCACCGGCGGCCGTGATCGGGACATCAAGAGACACAATTTTTTACATACTGTCCCTGGTTTTACTGAGGCTGGCAACCCTGATGGGGCTCCCTAGTGGCATGGGGCCCTCGGGCAGTGCCCGAGTGGCCCAATGGTCAGTCCGCCCCTGGGTGGGAGATTTCTAGAAAGATTAGCGCAACAAGAATATCAAAATACAACTATATCAGAAAATCGAAACCCTAGAGAAAAAAAGAGTAAAAGAACCTGAGGAGATTTTAGAGACCTTCAGAGAGTACTATAGTCGGTTGTATGCCTCTTCTCTCCCCTCCGACTTCCGCCCGACGGCTATGGCGGACCCTTTGGACTGGGTAGCCCTCGGATGGTTGTCGGATAGGGAGAGAGAGGCATTGATATGTCCCATTACAGGTGAGGAGATCATAAAGGTCATACATACATTCCCAGGGGAGAAAGCACCAGGCCCACATGGAATTCCTATGGAATTTTATAAGAAATATGGAGCTTTACTAGCTCCAAAATTAGCAGAAGTATTTACAAGCGGTCTATTGAAAGGAGTCCTTCCAGACTCAACGAGGCATGCACTTATAACCTTACTATACAAGGAAATGAAAGACCCAAAACTATGTTCTTCATACAGGCCGATAGCTTTATTAAATATAGATCTAAAAATACTAACGAAAATATTAACAACCTTTATTAACCACTTGCCGCCCGCCCTATAGGCAATTGACGGTGGCAAAGTGGTTGCATAATCCTGATCGGACGTCATATAACGTGATCAGGATTATGAGCCGCTGCGCGCCCCCGGGCGATCGTTGTTGCGGGGTGTCAGTCTGACACCCGGCAACTACGATCTCGGTAAAGAGTCTCCGACGGAGACTCTTTACCACGTGATCAGCCGTGTCCAATCACGGCTGATCACAGTGTAAATAGGAAGAGCCGGTGATCGGCTTTTCCTCACTCGCGTCTGTCAGACGCGAGTAGAGGAGAGCCGATCGGCTGCTCCTCTGACAGGGGGGGTCTGTGCTGATCGATTATCAGCACAGACCCCCCCCCCCGAGGATGCCCACACTGGACCACCAGGGACGCCACACTGGACCACCAGGGATGCCCAGCAAAAGGTAATCCTCCCTAGACCACCAGGGATGCCAGTCAGTGCCACAATGGATGCCAATCAGTGCCCATAATGGATGCCAATCAGTGGCCCCAATGGGCATCACTGATTGGCATGCATTATTGTTTGGCACTGAGTGGCATCCATTAGTACAGTATAACAATACAATGCCGCCTATGAGTGCCCACCTGTGCCGCCTATCAGTGCCCATCTGTGCCGCCTATCAGTGCCCACCTGTGCCACCTATCAGTGCCCATCCGTGCCACCTATCAGTGCCCACACATGCCCATCTGTGCCGCCTATCCATGCCCATCTGTGCCGCCCATCCATGCCAATCCGTGCCAGCTATCAGTGCCAATTTGTGCCACCTATCAGTGCCCATCCGTGTCGCCCATCAGTGCCACCAATCAGTGCCGCCTATAAGTGCCCATCAGTGCCACCTATCAGTGCCACATATCAGTGTCCATCAATGCCACCTCATCAGTGCCACTTCATTGGTGCCACATCAGTGCCGCCTTATCAGTGCCCATCAGTGTAGCCCCATCAGTGCCCATCAGTGAAGGAGAAAACTTACTTATTTACAAAGTTTTAAAAAAGGAAACAAAAAAAAACATATTTTTTTTTAAAAAAATCTGTATTTTTTTATTTGTAACGCTAAAAATAAAAACCGTAGAGGTGATCAAATACCACCAAAAGAAAGCTCTATTTGTGGGAAAAAAATTATAAAAATTTCATTTGGGTACCGTGTAGAATGACTGCGCAATTGTCATTCAAAGTGCGACAGCGCTGAAAGCTCAAAATTGGTCTGGGCAGGAAGGTGTTTAAGTGCCGGTATTGAAGTGGTTAAAGAATATCATAGATTCGGATCAGACAGGATTCATGCCAGAGAGAACGACAGATGTTAATCTACGTAGTTTACATACAAACATACATACTCACCACGTATATGAGGGATCTAGAACGGTGGCCTCTCTGGATATAGAGAAGGCCTTTGATATGGTCGAATGGCCTTTTCTTTGGGAAATACTTAGAAGGATGGGATTTCCATTAATATTTATTAAATGGATACAAACAATATATAAAAAACCCATGTCTTCGGTAAAATTGGGAGGAAGGCTCTCGTCCCCATTTCAGCTGCATAGAGGCACGAGGCAGGGCTGCCCTCTCTCTCCGGCACTCTTTGCGATTGCAATAGAGCCAGTGGCAGAGGCTCTTAGGACGTCGCCAAATATTCAGGGACTTCGGATTGGGGGGCTGGAGAAGAGGGTAGCCCCGAATGCCGATGATATGTTGCTATTTTTGAGAGATGCAGGTCCTTCATTGAAAGGAGCTTTAGAACTACTCAATAGTTTTTCAATGTTGTCTGGATTTTCTGGATTTTTGTTTTAGATTCTGTCTCTTACAGTTGAAGAGTACCTATGATAAAAAATTACAGACCTCTGCATGCTTTGTAAGTAGGAAAAAAAATATCAAATACTTGTTCCCCCCACTGTATATACCAAACTGGCTGCCCAAATCTTGCTGCATTGTCCTCCCAAAGATGGCCTATGATGAGTTTCTTCCAGCTTGAAGAAACATAACAGCGCCCTCTTTATATCAGTGGACATACAGCAGTACTACATCTGTCTAAAAGGTCACAGGGAGGAACCATGGTGCACAGCAGGTGACACTGCAATCCAACTTCCCCGGAAGTGTCTAATACTGAGGGCATTGATGGAGACTACCGCACTGAAATAGAAGAAAGGCAAGACACACAGGCTGCCAAAAAGGAGAGTATAATCCCTCTTGTTTTTCAGGGAACTTTGATGCAGCCACTGGAAATCCACTATACTTTCCCTTTATACACATTTTTCGACCCTTAAGCATTAAAAATAAAAAAATACTTTTTATCGTTTTCCCAAGAAAGAAGCACTAAATAAATGAAAATGCGTTCTCCCAGCTGTACACATTTTCCTGGGCTTGATAAATAGGCCTCACTGACTTATGCTAATATTTCTGCTTTAATATGCATAGGTCTCAATCGATTCAGGCAGCCTAGTTTATACATAGCTCATAAACATTTATAGCGACGTGCCGAATTTTATCATCGGCAGTAAGAATGAGGATTTAGAGGGCAATGCAGCATGGAGTATTACCTTACCAAATACACAAAAGCACAAAACAAACACATTTATCCAGCCAAGGCAAAGCAGTCGCCATACACGGATGCTATTCAGACATAAACTGATCACACCCAGTATTTTTAGGCAAAATCAGAAGTTCGAACTTCACCTCCTACCTGGCCAGACTCCGCCCAGGTCTGCATAATGCACAATGATAAATATTAGAAGGTTATCTGTTAGGGTTGCCACCTTTTCTCCAAGCCAAACCCGAACACTTTAGCGACACGGGGCACATTTTTATTCGTAGTATACACTATACCTATGCCCTAAGGAGAGTGGTAATGCAGCATGCTGCGGCAAACAGTGGGTGTGGCCAAACTGCTTTTGCTGACATCATGCCCCCCCCCCCCCCAGTGATGCCAAACCTGCCTCAGACAGCGCCCCACAGCTCACGAAAGGCAACAGATTTTTGTGTGACTATCTCAGTTACTTAGCTCAGTCTAAATAATGTGTCCGGGTTTCAGGCAGACTGAAACCCGGACACAAGATTCCAATCCCGAACTGTCCGGGTGAATCCTGGACAGGTGGCAACCCTATTATCTGTAAAAGATGGCTTGTTTTCTGAAAATGGGCCAACCTGTAAAATTGGATTGTTACCTGCAGTTCAGTGTTTCTAAATGCAAATGAATATACTAATGGAAAAAACAATTCTATGACAGAGTACAATGTTGGGGGTGCAGTGTTTGCCAGAGCTACAGAAAAAAAAATAGGCGCTTACTACAAATTATTGAAAAATGAGTAAGCAGTGTGATCAAGCAATGGGAAAAGCAGATAGCATTCTGAGGTGTATCACTAGAGGTATCATCGGCAGGACAAAGGAGGTCCTGATTCTTCTATAAAGATAATTATATATATATAGATCTTTATATCACTAGAGGGATCACCTGCAGAACAAAGAAGGTCTGGATTCCCCTATATAGATCTTTAGTTATCACTAGAGGGATCACCAGCAGAACAAAGAAGGTCTGGATTCCCCTATATAGATCTTTAGTTATCACTAGAGGGATCACCAGCAGGAGGAAAGTGGTCCTGATTCCTCTATAGAGATCTTTACAGCACTAAAGGGATCACTAGGAGGATCAAGAAGGTCCTGATTGTTCTATATAGATCTTTTGTTTTTCACGAAAGAAGCCACTGTCAGGAGGAAGGAAGTCCTGATTCCCCTAAATAGATCTTTAATAGAATTGGGCGAATGGTTCGGTTGAGTAAAAGTTCGGTCTGAACATCATCTGTTTTCCCGTTAGGCGAACACCCATATTTGCAGGGCAATGGGCAGGTGTTCGCCCTGTCAAATGCCCTGCAATGCACTGCACATTGCACAGTGCCTTCTAATCCCTGGTTGGGCAAAGTTTTGCCCAATCATGGGGCAGTGAATAGCTGGTTGTTAAGGAGAAGACGGCCGCAGGGTCCTTAACAGACAATGACAGCTGAATAATAAAAAACAAACAAACATTTGCAGCATTAAACAAGTGAAAAAAATGGTGTGGGGGTCCATTCATACCAGGCCCTTTGGGTCTAATATGGATTTTAAGGGGAACCCCACTCCAAAATGAAAAACAAAATGGTGTGGGGGTCCCCCTCAATATCCAGGCCATAAAAGGGGGGTGCGAGTGAACGCTCCCCCTCCTGAACACTACCAGGCCACATGCCCTCAACATGTTGATGGGGACAAGGGCCTCTTCCTGACAAGCCAGAGCGGTGGTTGTAGGGGTCTGCGGGTGGAGGGTTTATCGGAATCTGGATGCCCCTTTGAACAAAGGGGCCCCCAGGGGGGCTGCATGCGCGGCGCAGAGCTAGAAGGTCGCGAGTGAGAGGAGCTCCATCACAGCGGGGACCATAACGCCTTCCCTGGGGGCAGAAATACCTCACACCGAGCCCAAACGCACTTGCACCCCTGGGGGAACGAGCGGTGCATGCCGTCCTCCAGGTCCCGTCGCGGGAAGCCGACACAAAGGTCCCAAACCAACTATCTTCTCAGGGCCCGGGAGATGGCGGGGAATTCCCAAGATGGCACCGCGCCACAGCACACTACAGCCCCTGCTCACAGTCCGGCTGCCTCTCCTGCATACTTAATGGGGGACGGTGAGTACTCACTACATCTCACCAAAGCAGACCTGGATGACAGCCTCACTGCGATGTATAACAAAATAGCGGATAAATTCCAAACGGAACTTCATAAATCCACTAGCACTTTACAACAGGAGATTGCAGTTCTGGGGGGCAGAACAGATCTTCTAGAGACTGAGCATGACGAACTACAGCTTGCTTACACAAACCTCAGGAAGGACCATGAGACCGTGACTGACATTGTTTCCCAGCTCCAAATTCACTTAGAAGACCTGGACAATAGAAACAGAAGGAACAACCTGAGAATTAGGGGGGTCCCTGAATCAGATATAGATAGGGGTTCCCGTTCAAACCCCAGGTCATCCACAACGGTTCCACTTTTACTGTGTCCACCATTCATGAAGGGAAGGAACTACTAGTCAAGCTGGGTCTTATGGCCAAAGAAGACCTCCCTAGGATGCCATCCACCCCTCGTCCCTCTGCCATTTGGGCTACCCCTTCGCCACAGAGGGACCGCAGATGGCAAAGACAAGATCTTCGGGGCCGATTGATTTAACTTTTCTTCCCTGACACCTCCTGTTTGTCTCCTCACCCTCTACCCCCTTCGGTACTTTCATCGCATGATAGATGGTCGGCCGAGGTGCATTTTTGTCCTCCTTTTGGGGTGGGGTGAGGTGTGCCTCCATGCACCTTCAATCACCGGACTACTCCCCGCTGTGCAGTTCTACAGCTGCGCCCGCTTGGTTGTTCCCCCACTCTTGTAGAGCACCCAGACGGAGGTGGTAGGAGTGAGGTTGGGAGCGTGGAGGAGTTTTCCCCTTTTATTTACTCTCCCCACTGGACCCACTTTTCAATCCGATTACCTTTAGTTTCTTTATTTGTCATTTGCATTTTTTGATCTCACTCCGATTACCAAGAGTACTGGACATTAAGGTCCTTCTTTTCAGGAGGTTTTACTTTTTACAGATTAGTATCTCACCTTTTTGTGGGGATGGCCTCTTCCCTCCCGACCCCTGTGTTATGCTTTCATTTGTTTTTGAGTTTTTGGTTAATGTTTTCTGGTTACAGGTACCTATGCCTTAGAGCTACTAAACTGGATCTTTTATTCCTCACAGCCCCTGAGGTTTTCTCTAACTATTGTATTGTTTGGGTAGATGCACTGCCAGTGGTATTGCCTGAAATCCCCGCCCCTTCTGGGTGGTGGACGATGGAATCCAGCTTCTCAGAACCTACGCCCACCCATCCTTATCTTGATACCCTTAATCCTACCATGGCTCTCAAATTGATATCTCATAATGTCAGGGGGTTCAATTCCCCACATAAACGGAAAAAAAGACTTTTGATTCCTATAAGCGCCTCCATGCTGATATTGTTCTCCTCCAGGAGACCCATTTTGCAGTAAATAAGCACCCAACGTACTTTGGCAGAGCATTCTGTCAAGGGTACTATACCACATTTCACTCCAGGTCCCGAGGGGTGGCAATATTCATTAGAAGCGGGTTGGTCTTTGAAGTCCTGAACGTTTATAAAGACCCTGCCAGCAGGTATATCATCCTACAGGGCCTTTTACAGGGTAAAAAGGTAACAATGGCCAATGTCTACGCTTTTTTTAAAACATTTTTCCAGGTATTAGATAAATACATCTCACCCCACCTCCTACTAGGAGGGGACTTCAATGAGGTGGCCCACTCTGACCTAGACAGAAGCAAGGTGGGTAGCTCCAACCATGCCTTCCCTAAAACACTGAAATTGCTGCTACACTCTCACAACTTAGTCGACTCTTGGAGGGTGCATAGTGTTGGGGCCCAAGAATACACCTTTTATTCCCATCCCCACGACAGTTACTCCAGACTGGATTACATGTTCTTTTCCCCAGTCCTACTAGCTAACTCCACAGCAGCTGCCATTTATCCCTGTGCTTGGTCAGACCACCAAATGCTGACCCTTGACATGTCCCATATAGGCCTTAAACCATGTGTAGCTGGTTGGAGACTGAATGAATCCCTCCTGACTGACCCTGTTCTGGTCTCGCAGATCTCTAAACACTAAGCCCTTGTACACACGGTTGGAGAATCTGTCGGAATGAGTCTTATCGGACCGTGTCGTCAGATAATCCGACTGTGTGTGGTATGCATCGGACTGATTCCGTCCGAATCTCCGTCCGACCCAATTTTCCAACATGTTGGAAATATTTCCCGACCAACTGGGCCGGACAGACCTAATCCGATCATGTAGGGCATTTTCATCGGACCAAGTGCCACGCATGCTCAGATCAAATTCCTACATCAAAGCTATTGGCTACTAGCCTGAATGTAGTCCCATCGTAACGAAATTACGTCATCGCGTTCTGAAAGATCGGATTTTTCGCCAACTTGGCCCGACCGTGTGTATGCAACAGTTTCGGACACAATCCGTCGGACTAAATCCGACGGGCAAAATCCGACGGATTTGGTTGGCAAAATCTCCGACCGTGTGTACGTGGGCTTAGAAGACTACTACACTCTCAATAATGTTGATGACATTTCCCCTACCACCCTGTGGGCAGCTCATAAGGTAGTGATTAGTGGTCATTTGATCCAAGCGGCGGTTGAAAAGAAAAAAACAGAACTTAAGAGAGACCTCTAGACTCACCAGGGACAAATTATATCATGTTCACACACAGAACCATTCTCCAGACCTTCTACAATATATTAACGACACCAGAGCTGAACTGGACAAAATCCTCTCTGAACAGACCGAAAAGGCCATTAGATGGTCTAAGGTGAAGTTTCTGCTACATAGCAATGCGGCCTCGGCCATGTTTGCGAAAAAGCTTAACCAATCTATCCAACCCCCTCATACCTATAAATTAAGAAACTCCAAAAGGTAACTTAGTCTCTCATCCACCTGAGGTCATGCAGATTTTCTCAAATTTCTATAAAAAATTACTCTCCCCTCCTTCCACTTCCCCTGACCCTACCCTAAAGACGTGGTTGGACAATATCCCTCTCCCTTCTCTGTCTCAGGAATACCTCCAAGAATTAAATGCCCTGTGCTAAGTCCTAGAAGTCACTAAAGTTATCATAGCACTGAAACCTTCCAAAACACCCGGCCCCGATGGATATTCGGCCCCTTACTACAAAAAATTCCTTGACAAATTGGCCCCATACCTCCAAGCTACATTCAACCAAGTCCTCAAAAGCAATGTCTTCCCTGATGACATGCTTCCCACAAACATGTCCCTGATCCCGAAACCCAACAAGGACCACTCCCTCCCCCAAAATTACAGACCGATTTCAGTTATCAATACCAACCTAAAGATATTTGGACACATCCTAGCTGACAGACTCTCCACTATTATAACAACCTTAATATCCCCCGACCAAAGAGGATTTATCCCGACTAGACAAATCACAGACAATATCAGATTAGCCTCCAACATCATCCAAGACGCAGACCTACACTCGCACAGCGTACTTCTCATGGGCCTGGATATCCACAAGGCCTTTTATAGTGTGCTTTGGCCATACCTCGAACTAACACTGGAAAGGTTTGGATTCACAGGGGCCTTTGTCAATGGCTTTCGGGCACTCTATCAGCACCCCCGCACTAGGCTTAGGCTACCTGGGTGTAACTCAGAATACTTCATGCTAAGCAGGGGCATGAGGCAAGGCTGCCCCTTGTCTCCACTCTTATTTGCCCTGGCCATCGAACCTCTATCCAGATCCATTAGCCTAAACCCTGATATTAGGGGATATATAAAAGGAGACCAGGAATTCTAAATACGTTTATATGCCGACGACGTCCTCCTGTTTTTGTCCAATCCTCTGACTTCCATTCCCAACCTGATTTCCACCCTCCATATTTTTCATAGCCTTTCGGTATTGGGGGTAAACATCTCCAAATGCTCTGCCCTCCCTATTAATGTCCCCCAGCACCTTATCTCCACATTGCAGTCTAACTTTGGTTTCTCTATAGTAGAACAGGGGTTCCCATACCTGGGAGTCAAATTGGCACCGTCCCTCCACAAATTGTACTTGGCTAACTACCCCCCAGCATTTAGCCGCATCAGGCAACTCATCAACACCTGGAACCCCTTCCATATTACATTTCTAGGTAGGATCCAGGCAATAAAATTGTCGATATTTCCCAAACTTTTATTCCTTTTTAGAGCCCTACCTATGTTTCTCACTAAACAATTGAACTAATCCAGAGAGATGTGAATAATTTTGTGTGGCACAATAAAAAACCCAGACTAGGCAAACAGATGATATATAGACCCTGGGTTCGAGTTGGGTTGGGCCTACCTAACCTAAGGCTTTACTACCTCTGAGCTAGGCTAGCCCAGATGGCGCAATGGCACATCCCCCCATCCGGGATCCCCTGACTCTCTTTCGAGAGGGCATCAATAGCCCCATACTCCTTGCCCGGTGTGCTTTGGTCCAAGACAATTCGCCCTAAGGACATCTCCCCTCTCAATGGCATAGTGGGCCAATCGCTAAGCCTTTGGTCCTTATATAGGAAGAAATACTCCCTTGTTCCTACGTTCCCTAATTGGGCTACATTTATCGGGGGCCCTCATTTTCCGCTGCATTCCCTAATCCCCATGCCTTCACAACATGGATATCAAAAGACCTAATTGCCCTGGGCTCCCTTCAGACAGATGGAGTGTTTCATTCTTTTCTGTCCCTACAACCCTCTCACTCCATACCTAGAGCAGAATTCTTTACATACCTCCAAATCAGACATTTTTTCAACTCCCACTTCCCCAGGCCAGAGGCCATTCCCACTAACGCATTTGAAGCATTATGCGGTCCTTCATCTAGAGGCACAGGCACCATTTCTTTAATGTATGACTACTTAGGTGGACTGGGCCTCCCTGACAAGTCTACCGCCATGATTGGATGGGAGAAAGAAACAGGACTGGTGACAACTCCAGAGGAATGGCCCACTAGGGTATCTAACATGCATAAATGTACTAGGTCGGTGGCGGTGAAGGAAACGGTGGTGAAGCTGCATACCAGATGGTACTATACACCGGCAAAGTTGCATAAATTCTTCCCCACCATTTCTGAGAACTGCTTTAGGGGGTGCCTGGAGAGAGGGACTCACCTCCATATCTTTTGGAGCTGTACTGCCCTGAGGGGCCTGTGCCAACGTGCCACTGCTAAAGTGGCAGAGATCACTGGTGTACGGATCACTATTACACATCAGATGGGCCTTCTCTTCGCAGATATCCCCCAGAACACAAAATTTCCCACACATTGTGCAGTGCGATCCATTGGTGCATAGCCTTATTCTGGCGTACCCCAGAAGTCCCCTGGGATCATGTACTTAGGCGAATATCTGCTATCCAACTCATGGAAAAAATATTCCATACTATCATGGACACCATGCACATCTACGATCTGAAATGGAAGTCATGGTCCCCCTGATTTTCCCCTTTATTCATGTAGCCTTCAGTTATCAATCCCCACAGGGGCCAGTCTGAGCTACTGCTTATCTTAGTCAGGTATCCTGTAACCTACTGGGTTCTTTTTCTTAGTTGTTAATTCTTTACTAGTTCGTAAGCTCTCTGTTAATTTTCATATACCATGGAGCAGCACGGAGCAGGACCATGGAGCAGCACGATAATGAACGAATAGCATCTAGTGTATCCAGTCTCTTTCCGCCCGAGATCTTTCACACCAATTCCATACTAAAGACAGTTCTGAGTTGCTGCCCGTCTTTGATATCACCTTACGTCAGCTGAACCATATTTTCTATCCCAAGTAATTGATTCTGAACATATTGTCATTAATAATGTGTTAAGAGATTGTTTTCTTCATATACTTTGTAACAGAGCTGTTTTATTTCTTTTTTGTGTTACCCTTTTCAATAAAAGTTTGTATTAAAAAAAAACAAAGTGGCCCCCAGGTCCCCGTCCCCCCCATGTGAATGAGTATGGGGTACATAGTACCCCTACCCATTGCCCAAAAAAAGTGTCATGAAGTAATAAAAACACAGGCAGTTTTTGATAATTTATTTATTAAAAAAATAAAAAAACAATGTTCCCCGATGTAGATCCATCATCAGTCTCGACGCCTGCTGACCCAACAAAAAGAGAAAAAAAATGCTCCGCCATCAATTAAGGCAAACCGCCGAATGCCTGGCTTGCCGTTTGATAGTTCTTATATAGGTAAGGGTTGGAGTGACTTGGCGACGTCACCTGGTGGCTCCACCCTCTTGTGACATCACTGACGGTGTATTTTGGGTCAGTGATGTCACAAGGGGGTGGTGCCACCAGGTGACATTGTCAGGTGGCCCCTCCCTTACATATATAAGAACTGTCAAATGGCAAGCCAGGCATTTGTAGGTTTGGCTTAGTTAATGGCGGAGCATTTTTTTTTTTCAATTTAGACGGTGGCAGCAGCCACCATCATCAGCCAGGATCTGGGGCCCCCCATTTTTAAAAGGGGCTTCCAGATTCCTATAAGCTCACTGCCTGCAAAGTACCTCCCATGTTGAGGCCTGGTATGGTACAGTACAGGTGGTGCGCTCGGATAAGGATTTTGATTTTCGATTTTTTTATTTTATTTGGTGTGCCAAAATAACGCCGTTATTTTTAACATTTTTCAATGCCGGCAAAGGTATTGTATTGCCTGCAAATTCAATGTCTTTTTATTCATTTTTTTTCTTTAGAAATGTCAATTTTGCTGCAGCAGGTTCTATACATGGTACAGATGTGCCACTTTACAGGCAGAGACTAAGGGGACCCCCCCCCCAGGCACTATATTTAAAGGAATTTTTCTTTTTTTTATTGTTTCACTTTAAGCATCATTAACCCTTTCATGACTAAGCCTATTTTTGGAATTTGGTGTTTACAAGTTAAAATCCATATTTTTTGCTAGAAAATTACTTGGAACCCCCAAACATTATATATATTTTTTTAGCAGAGGCTCTAGAGAATAAAACGGCGATTGTTGCAATATTTTATGTCACACGGTATTTGCGCAGTGGTGTTTTAAACACAACTTTTTGGGAAAAGGGACACTTTCATGAATAAAAAAAAAACAAAACAGTAAAATTAGCCCAATTTTTTTGCGTAATGTGAAAGATAATGTTACGCCGAGTAAATAGATACCAAACATGTCACACTTTATAATTGCGCGCACTTGTAGATTGACGACAAAGTACGGTACCTAAAAATCTCAATAGGCGACGCTTTAAAAAAATTTTACGGTTACCAGGTTAGCGTTACAGAGGAGGTCTACAGCTAGAATTATTGCTCTCGCTCTGACGATCGCGGCGATACCTCACATGTGTGATTTGAACACCGTTTACATACGCGGGCGCGACTTCCATATGCGTTTTCTTTGCTTCGCGAGCTCGCGGGGACGGCGGGCGCTTTGAAAATTTTTTTTTTATTTTTTTATTTATTTTATTTATTTTAAAACGACTAAATTGTTAAAAAAAAAAAAAAAAAAATTTGATCACTTTTATTGCTGTCACAAGGAATGTAAACATCCCTTGTGACAGTAATAGGTGGTGACAGGTACTCTTTATGGAGGGATCGGGGGTCTAAAAGACCCCCCACCCCTCCTTTACACTTCAATGTATTCAGATCGCCGAAAAACGGCGATTCTGAATACCGGATATTTTTTTAAAACCGGCGCCATTGGCAGCCGAGTAAACGGGAAGTGACGTCATGACGTCGCTTCCGTGTTTACGATGAGGAGACTGGAACGAAGCCGATCGCGGCTTCGTTCCAGTTCCTCCGCAGCAGCCGGAGGCGTCGGACAGGGAATCGGTGCTCCCGATCGAGCGGGAGCACCGGTAACAGCGGCGAGAGGCGGCGGGAGGGGGGGACGTCCCCTCCCGCTCCTCCGGCATAACAGCCGAGCGGCTTTTAGCCGCATCGGTTGTTATGGCTGGAAAGCCAATCGCCTGCTGTAAAAAACGGTACCGGGATGATGCCTGCAGGTGCGGTCATCATCCCGGTATACCCCCCGGAAGCCGAGTACGCAGATCTGCGTACGCTCGGCGGGAAGGGGTTAAAATCACTGCTCCTGAAAAAACAATCTTTAAAGAAAAATGTTTTACATTGAAACATGTACCCCAATGCAGGACCCAGACCCCCCCCCCCATACCATATTTATGCCCAATAACTTGCATATAAGCCTTCAAAATGGGGACTTTTGATTTTCCAAGTTCAGCTCCCATAGACTTTAATAGGGTTCGCTGTTTAGGTCAAAACTTTTTATCTGTTCCTGAGTTCTGGTGCGAACCGAACAGGGGGGTGTTCAGTCCATCTCTCATCTTTAGTTAGTAATAGAGGGGTCACCAGCAGGACCAAGGAGGTCCTGATTTCTCTATATAGACATTTAGTTAGACCTTGTTTGGAATACTGTATTCTGTTCTGAAACCCTTACAAAAACATATTGAAAGAATAAGATAGAATACAGAGATGGGCAACAAAATAGTAAAAGGTCTGAGGGATAAAACATATCAGGAGAGACTTCAAGAACTTCATAGGTACAGTCTACAGGAGAAAAGGGAAAGGGGGGACATGACTAAAATTTTGAAATACATTACAAATGTGAATAAAGTTCAGGAGGGCAGTATTTTCAATATGAAGGTGAGATCAAGGGACATGACCACAAGTCCAAAATTATCCTTCAACGGTATTATTTTACACGTCAGGGCTGTTTTGGTGGCAAAAGGGGGACCTACTCAATATTAGGTGGGTGATCGTGAAGTTATGGTGGGTGATCATAATGTTATGTTGATCAATATATGTGCCCATATATAAAAAAATATTGTTGTGGCAGGGTCCCGGGGGCGAGGTTAACATAAAATTAGAGGATAGTAACAGAGTAGTTTGATAGTGATACTGTAGGTCTGCAGGGGATTAGAATAAAGTGATAAGGTCTTCTAAGTAAACAGTACTTGAGAATACATGGCCAAATAAATGGGCTGTTATTGCAATATATGGACAACAAACGGGCAACTGTTAGCCCCTGTACACACGGTCGGAGATTTCGACAACCAAATCCGTCGGATTTTGTCCGACGGATTTTGTCCGAAACTGTTGCATACACACGGTCGGACAAAGTTGTCGAAAAATCCGATCATTCAGAATGTGATGATGTAATTTTGTTACGATGGGACTACGTTCAGGCTAGTAGCCAATAGCTTTGATGTAGGAATTTGATCTGAGCATGCGTGGCACTTGGTCCGATCAAAATTCTCTACACATGATCGGAGTATGTCCTATCGGACCAGTTTGTCGGAAAATATTTCCAACAAGTTGGAAAATTTGGTCCGACAGATATTCCGACGGAAACAGTCCGATGCATACCACACACAGTCGGATTTTCCGACAAACCGGTCCGATAGGACACATTCCGTCGGAATCTCCGATCGTGTGTACAAGGGCTTACAGCATGCAGGCAAGAAATGTTCTGTGTTACAATACAATGAATCACGCATAAGATATTTAAAAATATTCTACTTTATTCAAACATGAATATATTAAAATCATTTAAAGTTAGTATACAAATCATACTAGACATAACACGTTAGATGTAGCTAGAAATGTGAACAATTAAGAATACAATCAACATGTACAACACATTAAAATAATAAAGATCTTTGACAAATCTCAAAGCGTTTCGTGAAGCAACTATCACTTACTCAGGAGACATAAGACTTTGGAAGTGCAATGTCTATGTAGAGACCAGGTCATTAGTACATTGAAATTAGTAAAATTAATAGAAAAAAAAAAAGTGTGGGTGGGGGGAGAATATATAAATGTATACACTATATTGTCAAAAGTATTGAGGCGACTGCCTTTACACACACATAAAGTTTAAGGTCATCCCATTCTTGGTCTGTAGGGTTCAATATTGAGTTGGCCCACCCTTTGCAGCTATAACAGCTTCAACTCTCCAGGGAAGGCCGTCCACAAAGTTTAGTTGTGTGTCTATGGGAATAAAAGGAAAAATGGAGCGCTAAAAAAAAAAAAATGAAATCCAATACTGAAAAACAAAAACAAAGCAAGAGTCCACTAGAAGTCCCTCCTAAACGGTGTTGGGCCACCAGGGCTCATAAATCAATCCTGTGCAAGGGGAATCAGTGGTCAGCTGTGCTTGAAGGAGTAATAACATCCAAAACAATCGAATATGATGAAATACTCTTACCAGAGTTGGTGGACCTGTATGTCAGCGACACCAGATCTTATAGGCATAAAACGGTAATCACTTGGAGAAAACTGGCTGTGTAGGATCTCTCGCCGTCCACAATCATCTGGGAGGTTCGGCAATCCAAAGCGCAGGCACCAAGGAAATCAAAATGTGTGTTTCTCAGATCACCCGAAGAACACAAGGGGGAAGTAGCATGTAAAGACATAAAAAACAAGCTCCCAATGGTGTAGGTCTGAGAGTACAAATTTACGTTTTTATTTGCAAAAAAAAATGCCAAATATGCAAATTGCAATAAAATAAAAAAATAAAAAAATTGTGATCACATGTGTTTAAAAAGCAATATGGGAAGCATAAGAAGCATCCCTACGCGTTTTGTTCAAGTTGGATTTCAACTGGGACTTTTTCTTGTCTATGGCAATGTTTGACCATTCTTCCAGAAGTACATTTGTGAGGTCCGGCACCGAGGTGGACGAGAAGATCTGGCTTGCAGTCTCCGTTCTAATTCAGCCCAAAGGTGTTTTCCTCCACTCAAAACTCGCTCATCCATGTCTTTATGGACCTTGCTTTGTGCAATGGTGCGCAGTCATGTTGGAACAGGAAGGGGCCATCCCCAAACTGTTCCCACGAGGTTGGGAGCATGAAATTGTCCAAAATGTCTTGGTATGCCGACACCTTAAGAGTTCCCTTCACTGGAACTAGGGGGCCAAGCCCAACCCCTGAAAAGCAACCCCCCACACCATAATCTCCCCTCCACCAAATGATTTGGACCAGTGCACAAAGCAAGGTCCATAAAGACATGGATGAGCGAGTTTGGGGTGGAGGACCTTGCATCATCCCAAGAAGACAAAGAAGTTGCATATACAGGCCTGTAGCTAAGCCCGCTTTATATTCATAGGTCCAAAACACCTGCCTAGTTCTCCTAGTAAATTACAGTACATTGAAGTATTCGCACCCCTTGAAATTTTCCACATTTTGTCATGTTACAACCAAAAACGTAAATGTATTTTATTGGGATTTTATGTGACAGACCAACACCAAGTGACACATAATTGTGAAGGGGAAGGAAAATGAAAAATGGTTTTCAAGATTTTTTTACAAATAAATATGTGAAAAGTGTGGTGTTCATTTTTATTCAGCCCCCTTTAATCTGATACCCCTAACTAAAATCTAATGGAACCAATTGTCTTCAGATGTCACCTAATTAGTAAATAGAATCCACCTGTGTGTAATTTAATCTCAGTATAAATACAGCTGTTCTGTGAAGCCCTCAGAGGTTTGTTAGCCTTAGTGAAAAAAAAACAGCACCATGAAGGCCAAGGAACACGCCAGACAGGTCAGGGATAAAGATGTGGAGAAGTTTAATGCAGGGTTTGAACATCTCACAGAGCTCTGTTCAATCCATAATCTGAAAATGGAAAGAATATGGCACAACTGCAAACCTAACAAGACATGGCCGTCCACCTAAACTGACAGGAGAGCATTAATCAGAGAAGCAACCAAGAGGTCCATGGTAACTCTGGAGGAGCTGCAGAGATCCACAGCTCAAGTGGGAGAATCTGTCCACAGGACAACTATTAGCCCTTGTACACACGGTTGGACATTCCGACAACCAAATCCATCGCATTTTGTCCGACGGATTTTGTCCGAAACTGTTGCATACACGCAGTCGGACAAAGTTGTCGGAAAATCCGATCGTTCAGAACGTGATGACGTTATTTCGTTACGACGGGACTACGTTCAGGCTAGTAGCCAATAGCTTTGGTGTAGGAATTTGATCTGAGCATGTGTGGCACTTTGTCCGATCGGAATTCTCTACACATGATTGGAGTATGTCTGATGGGCTCATGTTGTTGGAAAATTTTATAGCCAAGCTGGAAAACTTGGTCCGTCGGATATTCCGACAGAAACAGTCCGATGGAGCCCACACGCGGTCGGATTATCCGACAACACGGTCCGATCGGACATTCTCCGTTGGAATGTCCGACTGTGTGTACAAGGGCTAAGTTGTGAACTACACAAATCTGACCTTTATGGAAGAGTGGCAAGAAAAAAGACACTGTTGAAAGAAAGTCATAAGAAGTCTGGTTTGTAGTTTGTGAGAAGCCATGTGGGGGACACAGCAAATATGTGGAAGAAGGTGCTCTGGTCAGATGAGACCAAAATTTAACTTTATGGCCTAAAAGAAAACGCTATGTGTGGCAGAAAACTAACACTGCACATCACACTGAACACACCATCCCCACCATGAAACATGATGGTGGCAACTAGGGATGAGCTTCGAGTTCGAGTCGAACTCATGTTCTACTCGAACATTGCCTGTTCGCCTGTTCAGCGAACAGTGAACAATTTGGGCTGTTCGCAGCAAACTCGAAAAGCCGGAACACCCTGTACAAGTCTATGGGAGAAATCTAAAGTGCTAATTTTAAAGGGTAATATGCAGGTTACTGTCCTAAAAAGTGTTAGGGGACCTGGGTCCTGCCCCAGGGGACATGGATCAATGCAAAAAAAAGTTTTAAAAACTGCAGTTTTTTCAGGAGCAGTGATTTTAATAATGATTAAAGTGAAACAATAAAAGTGTAATATTCCTTTAAATTTCGTAGCTGGGGGGTATCTATAGTATGCCTGTGAAGGGGCGCATGTTTCTGGTGCTTAGAACTGTCCCTGCACAAAGTGTCATTTGTGCAGGAAAAAAAGTCTTTTAAAATCACTTGCGGCTAAATTGTCGGGTCTCCGCCGTAATACAGAGAACACTCAATGAGTGTTCTCTGTATTAGCCGACAATTCATTCATTCATTGATTAAAAAAAAAAAAAAAAAAAAAAAAGCGTGAGGGTTCCCCTAAATTCAATTACCAGGCCCTTCAGGTCTGACATGGATATTAAGGGGAACCCCGTGTCAAATTAAAAAAAAATTGACGTGGGGGTCCCCCCAAATATCCATACCAGACCCTTCAGGTCTGATATGGATATTAAGGGGAACCCCGCATCAAATTAAAAAAAAAAATTGACGTGGGGGTCCCCCTAAAAATCCATATCAGACCCTTTATCCGAGCACGCAACCTGGCAGGCCGCAGGAAAAGAGGGGGGGACGAGAGAGCGGCCCCCCCTCCCTCCTGAACCGTACCAGGCCACATACCCTCAACATTGGGAGGATGCTTTGGGGGTCTGTGACCCCTCAAAGCACCTTGTCCCCATGTTGATAAGGACAAGGGCCTCATCCTCACAACCCTGGCCGTTGGTTGTGAGGGTCTGCGGGCAGGGGGCTTATCAGAATCTGGAAGCCCCCTTTAACAAGGGGACCCCCAGATCCCGCCCCCCCCCCCTGTTTGAAATGGTAAGGGGGTACAAAAGTACCCCTACCATTTCACAAAGAAAGTGTCAAAATGGTTAAATAAGACAAACACACTTTTGAAAAATTCCTTTATTAAAAATGAAAAAAATAAAAAAAAAAGATTCCAGCGGTGCTAATCCACTCTTGCTATCCAGCGACGGATCTCCGGGGTCCAGCGATGGATGATCATATCCAGCGACGGGGGATCTCTCAGTCCAGCGCTGTCCATACATCCTTCTTCTGTCTCCACTCCGGAGACAATGCAGAGAGCCCAGCGCTGACGTTTCTTATATTAGGAGGGCGGGGCCACCCGTCACCTGACCCCGCCCCCTCTGACGCTGGTGAAGGGAGCCAGGGGTTCCCCAGTGACGTGTGGGTGACCCCGCCCCCTCTGATGTAACGGAAACCTGTGGCCTGGTACGGTTCAGGAGGGAGGGGGGGCCGCTCTCTCGTCCCCCCCTCTTTTCCTGCGGCCTGCCAGGTTGCGTGCTCGGATAAAGGGTCTGATATGGATTTTTAGGGGGACCCCCACGTCAATTTTTTTTAAAAATTTGATGCGGGGTTCCCCTTAATATCCATATCAGACCTGAAGGGTCTGGTATGGATATTTGGGGGGACCCCCACGTCAATTTTTTTTTTTTATTTGACACGGGGTTCCCCTTAATATCCATGTCAGACCTGAAGGGCCTGGTAATTGAATTTAGGGGAACCCCCACGCTTTTTTTTTTTTTTTTTAATCAATGAATGAATGAATTGTCGGCTAATACAGAGAACACTCATTGAGTGTTCTCTGTATTACGGAGACCCGACAATTTAGCCGCAAGTGATTTTAAAAGACTTTTTTTCCTGCACAAATGACACTTTGTGCAGGGACAGTTCTAAGCACCAGAAACATGCGCCCCTTCACAGGCATACTATAGATACCCCCCAGCTACGAAATTTAAAGGAATATTACACTTTTATTGTTTCACTTTAATCATTATTAAAATCACTGCTCCTGAAAAAACGGCAGTTTTTAAAACTTTTTTTTGCATTGATCCATGTCCCCTGGGGCAGGACCTGGGTCCCCAAACACTTTTTAGGAGAGTAACCTGCATATTACCCTTTAAAATGAGCACTTTAGATTGTGAACGTTCGAGTCCCATAGACTTTAATAGGGTTCTAAAGTTCACACGAAGTTTAGGTCTGTTCGCAGGTTCTGGTGCGAACCGAACAGGGGGGTGTTCGGCTCATCCTTAGTGGCAACAATATGTTGTGGGAATGCTTTTCTTCAGCAGGGACAGGGAAGCTGGTCAGAGTTGATGGGAAGATGGATGGAGCCAAATACAGGGCAATCTAATGCCGCGTACACACGATCGAATTGTCCGGCGTACCTAGTCAGATATACAATCCGACATACAATCCGACGGACTTTCTACCGAACGGACTTGGACACACACGGACACACAGAAAGTCCGGTGTTTGCTAGCGCGATGACGTACAGCACGTACGACGGGACTAGAAAAAGGAAGTTCAATAGCCAGTAGCCAATAGCTTCCTTTTTCGTACTTGCTTCTGAGCATGCGTCATTCTTAGTCCGCCGTACTAGCATACTGACGAACGTATTGTCCGCTGAAATCCAAGTCCGACGGGAAGATTGGACTGCAAAAATACTTTCTTAGTCTGCCGGACTTCACGCTGGATAAGTCCGCTGAAGCCCACACACGATCGAATTGTCCGCTGAAATGCGTTTCGGCGGACTAAGTACGCTGGACAATTCGCTTGTGTGTACGTGGCATTAGAAGAAAACCTGTTCTGCAAAAAACTGGAGACTGGGGCTGGGGCGGAGGAGGTTCACCTTCCAGCAGGGCAACGACCCCTAAACATACAGCCAGAGCTACAATGGAATGGTTTAGATCAAAGCATATTCATGTGTTAGAATGGCCCAAAGTCCAAATGTAAATCTAATTGAGAATCTGTGGGAAGACTTGAAAATTTCTGATCACAGACGCTCTCCATCCAATCTGACAGAGCTTGAGATATTTTGCAAAGAAGAATGAGCAAAAATTGCCCTCTCTAGATGTGCAAAGCTGGTAGAGATATCCCCAAAAAGACCTACAGCTGTAATTGCAGGGAAAGGTGCTTCTACAAAGTATTGGCTCAGGGGGGCGCTATAAAAATCTACCCCACACTTTTCACATATTTATTTGTAAAACATTGTAAAAACCATTTTCCTTCCACTTCACAATTATGTGCCCATTTGTGTTGGTCAATCACATAAAATCCCAATGAAATCCATTTACGTTTTTGGTCGTAACATGACAAAATGTGGAAAACGTCAAGGGGTATGAATACTTTTTCAAGGCTGATCTTGCCTCTCACAGCTCTTCTATTTGGAGTGGTGGAGGTTATATTGCGTGCTAGCTCAACAGTTCTCCTTTAAAAGGTCCACGTGTAGCCGCGCCGCACGCACGTTGTAAAGCGCTGCTCATTAGTTACTACGATCAATTCAGCGGACAGCAAGCTGATGAAAGAAAGTGAACTCATTAAACAGAATGGATTTCCTTTGATGTCAGATTTATGCGCAATAAAGAATTCCTGAACTGGACGTAGATATGCACTTTTACAGGTGGCAATATTGGAGCTATAGGTGGACCTGCCTTATCACCAGGACTGGTTATTTTCTCAGTTTGCTTACGGCCAAATATAAATTACAACTGAAATTTTTTTTGGGGGGGCAAAATGCCGCAAATAGAGGTTCAAATGAAAGTGAAGAGATAGGACGCTCTTACTATTTATATCATGTTTTGCATAATGCAATGCTCTTTCATCCTTCCACCAGCCTTTGATCTAGGAAATATTGTTACTATGATAATAAGGGGACGGGTGGTAGACAGGTAAAGGGGGTTTAGAAACTAGAAGATGCGGAAGCTACTGTAAATTTGCAACACGATGGGCCGCTAACTCATAATTCCACATTTTTTTTTACAATTTCACAAAAATGATCAACAGCAATTTTTACAGGCACATCACTATAACAACATTGCGTTACTACAATGATTATTAGGCCTGCTGGTGCATTCTCCAAAGCTGGAGGGTGCAAAATCTGGTGCAGCTCTGCAGAGAAACCAATCAGCTTCCAGATTTTATTGCTTAACCGGTCCTGATGAACGTCGGCAGAATGTCACGGGCAGGCATATTGGCGTACAGGTGCGTCCAATCTTCAATGCCGCCCTGCCGGTCAGGGACCCCTGTGAGTCCGGTCGCGGGTCCTGCGGACTCGATCGCCGCGGGCATACCCGCGATCGTCTCACGGGGTGGCTGAATGGAGGAAATGCCGTGGTAAACAGCATCTCCGCGTTCTGCCTAGCAACTAGTGACGCTGATCTCTGCTCCATGTGATTGGAGCAGAGATCAGTGTTCACTAAATGAAAGCCCACCCCCCCACAGTTAGTAACACACCCCTAGAAACACTTAACCCTTATACTGCCACCCACTGGTTAACCCCTTCACTGCCAGTGTCATTTACACAGGAATCACTGCATTTATATAGCAGTGATTACTGTATAAATGACAATGGTCCCAAAAATGTGTCAAAAATGTCCGATGTGTCCGCCGCAATGTCGCAGTCACAATAAAAAACGCTGATTGCTGCCATTACTAGTAAAAAAAAATTATAATACATTTTTGCGCAAACCAATCAATAAATCGCTTATTGCGATTTTTTTACCAAAAATATGTAGAAGAATACGTATCGGCCTAAACTGAGGGAAAAAAATGTTTTTTTTATATATTTTGGGGGGATATGTATTATAACAAAAGGTAAAAAATAATGCGCTTTTTTCAAAATTGTCGCTCTATTTTTGCGCAAAAAATAAAAACCGCAGGGGTGATCAAATACCACCAAAAGAAAGCTCTATTTGTGGGAAAAAAAGGACGTCAATTTTGTTTGGGAGCCACGTCGCACGACCGCGCAATTGTCAGTTAAAACTGCGCAGTGCCGAATCGCAAAAAGTGGTCTGGTCTTTGACCAGCAAAAATGGTCCGGTCTGTAAGTGGTTAAAGAAGTTGTAAGGCCCCTTTCACAGGAGGCGGACTCCGCTTCCACGGAGTCCGCCTCTGTCCGCCAGCTCAGTGGGAGATCTCTCCGCTGATCTCCGCTGAGCCGGGCGGATGCAGGTCCCTCTCTGCTCACTGAGCGGGGAGGGGCTTGTGTAGCGCTGCTGGTCTCTATGGAGAGATCGGATGAAAATGAACAGCATGTCTGCCATCCGTCTGCTTTTGGTGGATCGGACCGGGTCGGATGTCAGCGGACATGTCTTCGCTGACATCTGTCGCTGCATAGACCGGCATGGAGCGCCTGTTCAGGTCCGCCGTCAAAACTAACAGGCGGACCTGAGCGGTCCATCAGTGTGAAAGGTCCATTAAGGAAAACGTTTTTTGTTTTTTTTATCTTAATGCATTCTATGCATTAAGATAAAAAGCCCCTCTAAGCCCTTGTACACACGGTCGGACATTCCGACGGAAAATATCCGATCGGACCGTGTTGTCGGATAATACGACTGTGTGTGGGCTCCATCGGACTGTTTCCGTCGGAATATCTGATGGACAAAGTTTTAGAGCTGGGCTATATAACATTCCGACAACATGATCCGATCGGACTTTGTCCGATAATGTGTAGAGAATTCCAATCGGACAAAGTGCCACGCATGCTCAGATCAAATTCCTACACCAAAGCTATTGGCTACTAGCCTAAACGTAGTCCCATCGTAACAAAATTACTTCATCACGTTACGTTCGATCGGATTGTCCGACAACTTTGTCCGACCGTGTGTATGCCACACCGGTTTCAGAATGTCCAACCGTGTGTACAAGGGCTAATACTTTCCTGAGCCACATCTCTGTCCAGCGATGTCCACAAGTCCCTCGGGCCGTCCATGACTCTCCTCCTGATTGGCTGAGACACAGCAGCGGTGCAATTGGCTCCCGCGGCTGTCGTTCAAAGTCAGTTAGCCAATCAGGAGAGAGAAGGGGCTGGGCAGCTCAGTTTCGGAATGGACACACGGAGATGCAGCTCAGCTGCCGCCATAGCAAGCTGCTTCCTGTGGGGACACTCAAAAGGAAGAAGGGGCCAGGAGCAGCAAAGAGGGACCCGAGAAATGGAGGATCCGGGGCTGCTCTGTGCAAATCCAACTGCACAGAGCAGGTAAGTATAAAATGTTTGTTATTTTATTTTTTTAACTGCTTGCCAGCCAGCGCACGGCGATGTATGTCGGCACAATGGCACGGCTGCGTAAATGGGCGTACAGGTATGTCCCATTTAAGATGCGGCATTGCAGGCACATGCACCCGCCGTTAACTGTAATATCCACGTCATCTCCCCCACTGTAATATCCACATCTCCCCTACAATTGTCTGCTTGCTTACCACTACACAGGCAGGCAGATCTACGAGCAGGTGAGACGGGTGATGATGATGTCAGCGCGCCGCTCCCCTAGGCCGCCGCCGGGTGTACCAAGATGGCCGCAGCTCCGGAGCTAGGCCAAAGCTGCGGCCTTTCCTATGGGTTTAATCCACGGATCGGCACACCACGCAATCCGCGGATTGAGAGGTGAGAGCCAGATGCAGCCATCAAAAGAGCCACATCTGGCTCGAGAGCCATAGGTTCCCTACCCCTGCTCTACACTGAGCCTTTTTTACTTTTATTCCCGCATATACATATAGATACATATACATATAGATACATATAGATTTTTATTAAAAAGTGTTCCCAGCTTAGTTAGAAATGCTTTACAGTGATTGTGTATTACAGCTCCTTTCCCCAATCAGGGCAATGATTTCTTATTTCAGCAGCTTGTATACTTTATCATTCTAGAGATCATTGATGTCTAGATTCCCAAGACTAATTTATCAAATTATATATATATGTATATATATATATATATATACACACACACACACATACATACATACATACATACATACATACATACACATATATATATATATATACTGTATATATACGGCTGTCTGGGTGGACATGTGTCATATGCCCTGGGCCTATCCCAGGGGCATCTGGCTGCCAGGCTGTGTGAGGGCCTATCCAGGAGGGCAGCGCAGGGTTGGGACTGTGGCTTGCAGTCCATCCAAAAGTGATGGTTCTGCTGACCGGAGAACCTGTCAGTGGTTGGAGGTAGAAGGGAAGCTGTCGTCATAAAGGGACCAATCGCCTTTACCAGGGACTACAGTGGAGAATCTGGAAACTTCAGGCGTTGATCAAGTGAGGGACCCAACCAGCGAAGGTGACGCTTGCAGAGCAGCCTTGTGTGCCAAGCTAGAGACCGAACCGGTCAGCAGGGGTGAAGGTTGAAGGTATCCAAAGTGCCAAGCTAGGGACCCAGCAGGGTAGCGTGGGGGAAGCTTGGGGGAGATACTGCCACAGAAGTCTTGAGGAGCTCAAGGGATTCAGAGTCAGTGAACCAGAGGGTCCAGTGAGAGACCAGGAGCTCAGTATTGAAGAACTACAAGGATCAGTTCTAGTGGAGCTGAAAGAACTGTTACATTTGAGTTAGGAACTGTTAAAGGACTATTACCATAGGAGACAGCAATCCTGCACATCAATTGCAGCCTCACTGTGCCATCGATTGCAACCACTGTGCTTATCATATGCAGCCACTGTGCTATCAAATGCAGCCACTGTTCCCATCATATGCAGCCACTGTGCCCATCATATGCAGCCACTGTGCCCATCATATGCAGCCACTGTGCCCATCATATGCAGCCACTGTGCCCATCATATGCAGCCTCTGTGCCCATCTTATGCAGCCACTGTGACCATCATATGCAGCCCATGTGCCCAATAAATGCAGCCAACTGTGCCCAGCAAATGCAGCCAACTGTGCCCCATAATATGCAGCCAACTGCCCCCCCTCACCCGCCTCTTCGCTTGCCAGCTGTCTACCCGGCACTTACCCTATCATAGTGGTGGGTCAGGCAGTGAGCTGTAAAACGGGTAGCATGGCAATGGCTCCTACAGCCTCTGTGCATGTCTTCTTCCTGTAGTTCTGCTAGGCGGCCAATGGGATCGCCTCTGCCTTCAGCCACTCGGGCGCCTGGTATTACATCCAAGCCTCCTGATTGGCTGAGAGGGGGTTCTGTGTTAGCAAAGCAAATATTCATTTGCTTTTCTAACACACCTCGGTGCACTGCTTGCAGGTCACCTTTTTTGACGCCTATTAGAGCCTATGGCTCTAATCAGGTGCTTCAAAAATACCCCCCACTGCTTTAATTCAGGTGCCCGGCACCCGAAAAGGGGTCGGACTAATTATAGCATAGTAAATTGTCGGTCTTTTTTTGTTTATAGTGCAAAAAATAAAAACCGAGTTGGTCAAATACCACCAAAAGAAAGCTCTATTTGTGGGAAAAAAAAGGCATACATTTTGTGTGGGTACAGCGTCGTACGACCGCACAATTGTCAGTTAAAATGACGCAATGCCGTATCGCAAAAAATGGCCAGGTCATTAAGGGGGTAAAGCCTTCCGATCCTTAAGAGGCTAAAGGAGTTGTAAAGGCAGAAAGTCTTTTTTTATCCTAATGCAGATAAAAAGACTTCTTTGTGTAGCAACCCCCCCCCCCCCCAATACTTACCTGAGCCCCATCTCCGTCCAGCGATGACCTCAAGTCCCTCGTCTGAGACACAGCAGGACACCATTGGCTCCCACAGCTGTCAATCAATGTGAGTTAGCCAATCGGAAGAGAGAGGCAGCATGGACGAATGGCAGCTCTGTGTCTGAATGGACACATGGAGCTGCAGCTCAGCTCGGGTGCCCCCCCCCAAAGCTTGCTGTGGGGGGCCCTCAACAGGAGGGACGGGCCAAGAGAGCCAAAGAGGGACCCGAGAAGAGGAGGATCTGGGCTGCTCTGTGGAAATCCACTGCACAGAGCTGAGGTAAGTATAACATGTTTATTATTTTTAAAACAAGACCACTTTAATGCGGAATCGTTTTTGTTACACATTTGTCACCCTGGAAAAAATCTACTTGGTTAAAAAAAAACGAGTTTCCCTTTAATTGCCTGTGTGCCAGACGCCGAACTCTTCACCGGTTGTAAGATAATGACTATAGGTGCAGCGCGGGGCCAGCCAAATCCTCGTTTGTATTCTGATCTGTATTCCGTTTCACGATAAACACGCGCAGTCATTTGATTTTTCTTCTGCAGTCAGTCAGCCATTTTATTTACGGCGCACAAAACTGCAAACAGAAAAATCCATAAAATCAATGACTTTTCTCTTTCAGCCGCTTCATCTGTTCCTCGTCCGCGGATCTCTTTTGCATCCCTGTCACTTGGTCGAGTGCTTTGTGCACAGGATTTAGGACATCACAGACACCGGGGTCTAGGCTGCGCTATACGAGAGTGCGAAAGTCCAAGAGACAATATTTTATTACTATTATTCAGGATTGAAAAAGCGCCAACAGTTGGCACAGCACTTTACAATATAAAGGTAGTCAGTACAGTTGCAACACAGTTGGGCTGCACACCCCCCAGCCTCCTGGTTCTGTTCGCATTAGAACATAATGAACAGGCAAAAAATTCGGCAGAAAACACGAACACCGATAAAGCCTATGGGACATGAACATGAATAATCAAAAGTGCTAATTTTAAAGGCTTATATGCAATTTATTGTCATAAAAAGTGTTTGGAGACCCGGGTCCTGCCCCAGGGGACATGTATCAATGCAAAAAAATAAAAAATTAAAAACTGTTTTTTTTTGGGGAGCAGTGATTTTTTTTTTAATGCTTAAAGTTAAACAATATAAATGAAATATTCCTTTAAATATCGTGCCTGGGGGGTGTCTATAGTATGCCTGTAAAGTGGCGCATTTTTCCCGTGTTTAGAACAATCCCTGCACAAAATGACATTTCTAAAGGAAAAATTGTCATTTAAAACTGATCGCGGCTATAATGAATTGTCGGGTCTCGGCAATATAGATAAAAATAATTTAAAAAAAGAGCATGGAATTCTCCCCCCCCCCCAGTCCATTACCAGGCCCTTTGGGTCTGGTATGAATATTAAGGGGAACCCTGAACCAAATAAAAAAAAATTGCGTGGGGGTACCCCTAAAATCCATACCAGGCCCTTCAGGTCTGATATGGAAATTAAGGGAAACCCTGCGCCAAATGTAAAAAAAAAAATGGCGTAGGGCCCCCTCTCCCCCCCTCAAAAATCCATACCAGACCCTTATCCTAGCACGCAACTTGGCAGGCCGCAGGAAAAGAGGGGAGATGAGAGTGCACCCCCCCCCCTCCTGAACCGTACCATGCCCTCAACATGGGGCGGAGACTGCGAGCCAGGCCTTCTCGTCCTACATCAGTGCCTGACCTCACAAATGTGCTTCTGGAAGAACGGTCAAACATTCCCATAGGCACACTCCTAAACCTTGTGGACGGCCTTCCCAGAAGAGTTGAAGCTGTTATAGCTGCAAAGGGTGGGCCAACTCAATACTGAACCCTACGGACTAAGACTGGGATGCCATTAAAATTCATGTGCGTGTAAAGGCAGGTGCCCCAATACTTTTGCCAATATAGGATATATATATACATACAGGAATTAAGGCATAGCTCCCAACTGTCCCTGATTTGGAGCAATGTCCCTTTGTCCCTCTTTCCTCCTCATTTGTCCCTCATTTTGGTCTGATCCATATAGATGTACATAAAATGCACTTTTTAGCTTTCAAAAAGTGTTTCCCAGTGCTAAACCTTTCATCTGATTTCAAAATTGTTGCATTTGCAAATTTCAAAAGCCAATATAAAGGAATAGGAGTGGTAACAAAAAGAGCACTTGTTGTGGGTTTAAAGAGGAAGTAAACCCTGATGGGTTTACTTCCTCTTTGATTCCCTGCAAAGGTAAAGCATAATGGACTACTGTGCATCGCATACCTGACACAGGAGCCAGCGAAGTCACCGCTGTCCCCTGTAGTTCCAAGCGTCCATCTTCTTGGTGGGTCTCGCTGCTCCGGCGCTGTGATTCGCCGAAGCAGCGATGGCGTCACTCCCGCGCATGCGCACGGGAGCCGACACTCGCGTCATATCGCCGCGATCTGCGGCTTGCCCAGTGCGCCTGCGCGCCGCTGTCTACTGGTAAATATCTCCTAAACCGTGTAGGTTTAGGAGATATTTCTTGGACCTACAGGTAAGCCTTAATCTAGGCTTACCTGTAGGTCAAAGTTGGTTGTAAGGGTTTACAACCACTTTAATGTCTAAACCGCTGGCAACAAAAGTGAGTACACCCCTAAGTGAAAATGTCCAAATGGTGACCAAAGTGTCAATATTTTGTGTGACCACCATTATTTTCCAGCACTGCCTTAACCCTCTTGGGCATGGAGTTCACCAGAGCATCAGAGGTTGGCACTGGAGTCCTCTTCCCCTCCTCCATGATGACATTTAGGAGCTGGTGGATGTTGGAGACCTTTTGCTACTCTGCCTTCCATTTGAGGATGTCCCACAGATGCTCAATAGGGTTTAGGTCTGGAGATATGCTTGGCCAGTCCATCCCCTTTACCCTCAGCTTCTTTATCAAGGCAGTGGTCATCTTGGAGGTGTGTTTGGGGTCGTTATCATGTTGGAATACTGCCCTGCGGCCCAGTCTCTGAAGGGAGGGGATCATGCTCTGCTTCAGTATGTCACAGTACATGTTGGCATTCATGGTTCCCAGTGCTGGTAGCACTCATGCAGCCCCAGATCATGACACTCCCATCACTAGACATGGGCGCCGTCAATAAATTCATTTAGTTCTGTTCCGTTACGGTTCGTATTAAAATTAATTCGTACTTCGTATTTCGTGTCCGAAATTCGTACGAAATACGAATTGTCGTTAGGTTCGTTAACGTGTATGAACATTTATTACGATGACTTTAAAGGCAAAAATATACCTCAATATGATAGTCGATGCTGATGGAAGTTTGGTTTTTATCTGAAATAGAAAATTCTGTTGAAGAATTTCCGATCCAAAATACGAATTTTCGTTAGATGAGGGGCTCCCACCATCCCTGTGCTGTGCTGACTTCCTCCTGGGGCTGTACCCCTGCTGTTCTCAGTATGTCAGCACAGCACAGGAATGGTGGAAACCCCTCATAATGAGCACAGCAGAGGTACAGCCCCAGGAGGAAGTCAGCATAGCACAGGGATGGTGGGAGCCCCTCATAATGAGCACAGCAGAGGTACAGCCCCAGGAGGAAGTCAGCATAGCACAGGGATGGTGGGAGCCCCTCATAATAAGCATAATGACTGAGTCGTCGATGCGACGACAACTGATCCGAAATTCGTAAACAAAAGTTCGTATTGCGTACAAAATTCGGACGCATGGCAATTTGTATTTCGAATGCTCCTGAATGTACGAATTTAGGGAAATTCATACGAATTTGAGATTCGTATGAAACGAATCGCACATGTCTACCCACCACCATGCTTGACTGTAGGCAAGACACACTTGTCTTTGTACTCCTCACCTGGTTGCCGCCACACACGATTGACACCATCTGAGCCACATACATTTATCTTGGTCTCATGAGACCACAGGACATGGTTCCAGTAATCCATGTCCTTAGTCTGCTTGTCTTCAGCAAACTGTTTGTGGGTTTTCTTGTGCCTCATCTTTAGAAGAGGCTTCCTTCTGGGACGACAGCCATGCAGACCAATTTGATGCAGTGTGCGGCATATGGTTTGAGCACTGACAGGCTGACCTCCCCACCCCTTCAACCTCTGAAGCAATGCTGGCAGCACTCATACATCTAGTTCCCAAAGACAACCTCTGGATATGACACTGAGCACGTGCACTCAACTTCTTTGGTGGACCATGGTGAGGCCTGTTCTGAGTGGAACCTGTCCTGTTAAATCTCTGTATGGTCTTGGCCACCGTGCTGCAGCTCAGTTTCAGGGTCTTGGCAATCTTCTTATAGCCTAGACCAGGGTTATGCAATTAGCGGACCTCCAGCTTTTGCAGAACTACAATTCCCATGAGGCATAGCAAGACTCTGACAGCCACAAGCATGACACCCAGAGGCAGAGGCATGATGGGACTTGTAGTTTTGCAACAGCTTGAGGTCCGCTAATTGCATATCCCTGGCCTAGACCATCTTTTATGTAGAGCAACATCTTTTTTTTTTTTTTTTCAGATCCTCAGAGAGTTCTTTGCCATGAGGTGCCATGTTGAACTTCCAGTGACCAGTATGAGAGAGTGAGAGTGATAACACCACGTTTAACACACCTGCTCCCCATTCACACCTGAGACCTTGTAACACTAACCAGTCACATGACACCGGGGAGGGAAAATGGCTAATTGGGCCCAATTTGGACATTTTCACTTAGGGGTGTACTCACTTTTGTTGCCAGAGGTTTAGACATTAATGGCTGTGTGTTGAGTACTTTTGAGGGGACAGCAAATTGACACTGTTATACAAGCTGTACACTCACTACTTTACATTGGAGCAAAGTGTCATTTATTCAGTGTTGTCACATGAAAAGATAGAATAAAATATTTATAAAATTGTGAGGGGTGTACTCACTATATATATATATATATATATATATATATATATATATATATATATACTGTATATTTAGCATTTTGTCACATTTTCATTATTTAGAAAGCTAACTGCCTTTAACATTCTTTGGAAATAAATGAATTGCAGCATTTTGTATAAGAATAGAGCGTGTTTTGTAATGATAATGCATTGAGGTATTTTAATGCGCCTTTCTCTGGCTGGTCGCTGTAATAGTTGGCAGCGTGCCAGGAAGAGCAGAAGATGACTTGACTCTACAGAGCGCCGCAGTGTCTTTAAGCCTCTTATTCCATCATTTTATTTAGGCTGCAGCATTGTTTTGGGATGAACAAAAAAGAAAATATGATATGATGGGAATCACGGGATGAGATCCTTTTTTATTTTCTCTAACAGCTGCTCATCCAGTATAATCTTCCAGCTAATTCGAGGTCAGAGAAACAAAATCATTTAAAGAGACAAAATGCTTTAAAGGACATTAAAGCTTTTTTTTTTTTGCGATTTGTACCGGCGATGTGAATACTTCTATGCTGCGACTGTGTGCTCATGTGCCAGGGCTGGGCTCCTCCTGTACTTAACGAGCATTTCTCTTCTTTCAATGCTCAGAAGCTGTTCAGCTGTCGGTTAATTACCAGACACTCGTTGTTATCACAGTGACTCACCTGGTTACCAATAACCTGCCGCATTATTCCAGCCTACAACCAGCCTCTTTTTTTGCTATTTAAGCAGCTTAGCTCGGTTCCTCCTTGCCAGTGGCAGCTGGTGCTCAAAATTTGGGGGGGGGGCAAACAGAAAAATACTTTAATTGCAGCCTCACTATGCCTATGAAATTCAGCCACTGTGCCCATCAAATGCAGCCACTCTGCCCATCATATGCAGCCACTGTGCCCATCAAATGCAACCACTCTGCCATCAATTGCAGCCAGCCACTGTGCCCATCATATGCAGCCACTGTGCCCATCATGTGCAGCCCCTGTGCCCATCATGTGCAGCCACTGTGCCATCAAATGCAGCCACTGTGCCATCAAATGCAGCCACTGTGCCCATCATGTGCAGCCCCTGTGCCCATCATGTGCAGCCACTGTGCCATCAAATGCAGCCACTGTGCCATCAAATGCAGCCACTGTGCCCATCATATGCAGCCACTGTGCCCATCATGTGCAGCCCCTGTGCCCATCATGTGCAGCCCCTGTGCCATCATGTGCAGCCACTGTGCCCATCATATGCAGCCACTGTGCCCATCATGTGCAGCCACTGTGCCCATCATGTGCAGCCACTGTGCCCATCATGTGCAGCCACTGTGCCCATCATGTGCAGCTAGAGTTGCCACCTCATCCCTTTAAACCCAAACACATATTGATTACACAGGTTCTGTGGCTGATTAAGGTGGTAATTAAACTCACTTGGTGCCTCATCTGCATTAAATTAGTCTCAGAACCTGTGTAATTCATATGCGTTCGGGTTTAAAGGGATGAGGTGGCAACCCTATGTGCAGCCACTGTGCCCATCAAATGCAACCACTGTGCCATCAATTGCAACCACTGTGCCATCAATTGCAGCCAGGCACTGTGCCCATCATGTGCAGCCCCTGTGCCCATCATGTGCAGCCACTGTGCCATCAAATGCAGCCACTGTGCCATCAATTGCAACCACTGTGCCATCAATTGCAGCCACTGTGCCTATCATATGCAGCCACTGTGCCCATCATGTGCAGCCCCTGTGCCCATCATGTGCAGCCCCTGTGCCCATCATGTGCAGCCCCTGTGCCATCAAATGCAGCCACTGTGCCCATCATATGCAGCCACTGTGCCCATCATGTGCAGCCACTGTGCCCATCATGTGCAGCCACTGTGCCCATCATGTGCAGCCACTGTGCCCATCATGTGCAGCTAGAGTTGCCACCTCATCCCTTTAAACCCAAACACATATTGATTACACAGGTTCTGTGGCTGATTAAGGTGGTAATTAAACTCACTTGGTGCCTCATCTGCATTAAATTAGTCTCAGAACCTGTGTAATTCATATGCGTTCGGGTTTAAAGGGATGAGGTGGCAACCCTATGTGCAGCCACTGTACCCACCATGTGTAGCCACTGTGCCCACCAAATACAGACACTGTACCCATCATATGCAGTCACTGTGCCCACCAAATACAGTCACTGTGCCCATCATATGCAGCCACTGTGCCCACCATCCCCCCCCCCCACTCACGGGGCTCACGGCCCTGGCAGCACCCCCAACCCCGCCCCCCCTCCACACACACACACACACGGCTCTGCCAGATCCCCTGGCACTCACCACAAGGCAGCAGCTCCTCTCCAAGTGCACCAGAGCAGCGGCATACCTCAGCTCCAGCGCGTGTCTCCACCGCTCCTCTTCCTAAGCACCAAACATCCAATAGGGTGGTCTGGCGCTTTGGCCAATCAGGAAACAGGTCTGACGCCCTGCCTCCTGATTAGCAGGGAGGACGGTTAGTGTGAAGAATAGTGAAAATGTATTCGCTATTGTCACACAATTGCAGAAGTGTAACCTATTCATTGTTTTAAAATTAAAAGATGGAATTACGCTATGTAGATCTTTTTATGATCCTCTCTATATGAACGGATACCCAGCATTATTTCCTGCCTGTCACGTACCTGGTAGGAGACAGAATTGATGAGGTTGGCCTCTCCTGTATCTCAAGCCCAGGCCCCACTGAAGGTGGAACAGATGATTTAGAGCAGGGATATACAATTAGCGGACCTCCAGCTGTTGCAGAACTAAAAGTCCCATGAGGCATAGCAAGACTCTGACAGCCACAAGCATGACACCCAGAGGCAGAGGCATGATGGGACTTGTAGTTTTGCAAAAGCTGGAGGTCTGCTAATTGCATATCCCTGATTTAGAGGGACAGGAGGAACATGAGTGCCGGCAGGTAGCAGAACTTGCAGCAGGAGATGCAGGCACGCTAGACCAGAAGAGGCTAAAGGGGTACTCCACATGTACTGGTGGTTCAGGAATCGTAGCTTATAGAAGCTTTAAGCAAGCTTTAGGCAGGAACACACTGCAATGACTGAAGTGGTTATGAAGGACTGCCGAAGCAGACACTCAAAAGTAGTATGAAGCAAAGTTAGAAGCAGGAGCGAGGTCACAGAGGTAGCTGAAGTCAGCAGCAGGTGGGCATTGAGGTACAGAAGCGTAGGTGGAAGCGTGGTCAGGAACAAAGCTGGGGTCAGGAACAGGTGAGCAGAGGCTCAGAGCAGAATACAGGATCAGGTCAGTAACAAGCCGGGTCATCAATGGGAATCAGATACAGGATTAACTCAGGACACAAATAAAAACGAAGACCAGTCTGCACTGACAATGAGCAAGAGCATCCTTTAAATAGCCTGTTTGGCACCAGAAACTGTGGGCACACTTCCGTATGCACTGGAATTCCCTTACACTGCAATTATACCCAAGGAGTGGAGGAGAATAGAACATAGGCCCAGGACCAGAACACTTTTACATAAGCGCATAGGGACTCTACAATTTAGAGTCAACAACTGTTGGTGAGTGGGGGGCACACAGGACGGGAGCAAAGTACCCTGATTCCCACACTGTGGAGAGAGTTTGCACTTTATTTCAAGGATCACACTTGGATTAGACTTGTTATATAGAAGAACTGCACAATATATGATATATTCTAGGAAGGACATTGCTTTGAATTTGTATATTATTATCTTAAAAGAGGTTTTTCCTTTTCAACCCCTTTGTCCCAATTTTATATATTTCAATAATAGTTTATTGTATTCACTAAGATCACCACAGCGCAGCTATTTATAATTTTTTTTTTTTTAATTTTACTTTAATATTTGCCTATACATACTTTCTTGTTTACCGTTCTAACGCATATGTGGATAAGAGCCACAAAATTAAAAACAAGAGCTAAGCGGGACTTTAAATGAAGTACGGGGTCTTTTATTGAAAAAAAAAAAGGAAACATTTTATTATTTGTTTTTATAGTAAGACATGATTTACATGTATATTGGAGAGGTGCGCAGACAAACACATTATTAACATTAGCATTTTGCTTTATACAATCTTATTGACCAATACAGAATAGGCTATAAAAGCGCACCTCCATTATAAACATATAACAATCAAATATAATAATAAGTTAAACAAATAATGCAATGTAGGCAACAACTTTGAACCTATGACTTCTTGGTTGTTGCAATAAATTAATAAGAAAAACATAATTGATGCAATGTTTCAAAAATTGATGCTAATTGAAATTGGGGTACCAAAATACACGGCAATTGTTAGCTCTACGCGTTTCGCGGCTTACTACCACTCGTCAGGAGCAGGCTCGTGATTGGTCTGAAAATACAAAGTAATAGTAAATTAGTATTTGCAATGATGGAGCATGGGGAGGTTGCCACTTAATTGATAAAGTGACTTACAAAATAGCCCAAAAATTGGGCAGAACTTCCAACAATGGGAACTGCTAGAGCTGAGATAAAACCGTCTCATCCGGGGTTGAGGCAGGGTTCAGACCATCCCCCAACAATGTCAGGGGGCAGGCCAGGGGGAACCGAAACAGACATCCTCAACACAGGTCCACTAGGTGCTAAATGTATATGTGTGTTACCCAAATCTGCGAAAGAGAAAAAAAAAGGGGAAAAGTGTAATGGGTCACAAAAAAAAAAAAAAAAAAAAAAAAAATTAAATAAAAAAAAAAAAAAAAATTAAAAAAAAAAAAACCCAAAAGCAGGACACTGAGTGTGGATTGAACGTGTTGAATGAATATAACTAATTACTGAAAAGTGTATGTGAATGAAATATACATAAATGATTGGGAAATAGGAGAAGGCTAAATGTGTGTTAAATAAGTGGGAATGGATGATGGGGAAATACAAAATCATCCAATTCAAATGTGTAAAAAAGTATGTGCAGTGCTCTGAATGAAACAATGTGTGTGCAAAAAGGAAGGAAGAAAAACGAATCAAAAGCAAAAAAAAATAAAAAAAATACCTGAATAAAACTCTATTACCCATATGTAGAGTTAAGGAGTGATCTCTTCCTATTGGAGCACAGTGGAGGAGTGAACTGTCTGTCTGTCCCAGCTCATATACCCCAGGCCCTGGGCGGATCCCTGCCAGCGTCATGCATGATGTCTATTGCAGCTGTGAGAAGATGAGGGAACACTCACAGCTGAGGATAATCCATACCTCAGTGGGTGCCCCTCCATCTTAGCTGCAGCATCAGGTGGAAAGACAAAAAAAAAAAAATGTGGATAAGTGTGCCTTAAAGTGGAACTAAATTCTGCATACTTACCTGTCTAACAGTCCTGTGCCGGCACCTGTATCTTCTTCTTCGTATTTACGCATCTTCATTGGCCGGCTGGGGGGGGGGGGGGGGGGGGGCGACGTCACTCATGTGTAAGCACAGGTCGGCATCATCCTGGCACTTGGAGACTGGCCCGGCATTGTAAGCTGAGCTGCGCATGCACAGCTCAATTTACAGTGCTAGAGGTGATGGCAAGCAGGCATGAAGGGACATTTCATTGCAGAAGAGACAGTGCATATTTCTACTTAAAAAAAAAAAAAACTGGACTTCAGTTCAGATGTTATGTCCACATTCCGCACAAAAACACCCATCGCGTGCTCCCAGCACACTGACCGAGCTGTACTGAAAGCTCCCGGTCACTGTCTATGCCAGTGGACTCCAAACTTCTGCCCAAGGGCCAGTATGGCCTTTGAGGCCCCATTTCATCCACTGACACCAATGATGGGGGCTCCTTTCCTCTAAAGACCTTTACGTCAAGCCAAACCTGAACACTTTAGTGGTACACAGCAATTTTATTTATTTTTTGTAGTACACACTATAGGATTGTAAAAGACCTGGGAAACCTTTGGAGAGGAGGAGGAGTTGGCAGGAACATGGGAGAAACTAGGGAACAATGCTGCTGGAGGGGCACTCATAAGAGCAGAGGGGTAGGACACTGTAGAAGGCAGAGAGAGCGGCAGCAGCTCCTCCATGTGTGCAGTGTGTGTTAGTGCACCGCTCACATGGAAGCTATGCCACTGGTCTGAATAATGTGTCCGGGCTTCAGGCGGACTGAAACCCAGACACACGATTCAAAACCCAGACTGTCCGGGCAGCCCTAACTATTCCTCTCTTAAATATTAAAAATGGAGCACCACCCTCCCAATGATACCAGCAATGGAGCACCACCCCTCCCACTGATACCAGCAATGGAGCACCACCCCTCCCACTGATACCAGCAATGGAGCACCACCCCTCCCACTGATACCAGCAATGGAGCACCACCCCTCCCACTGATACCAGCAATGGAGCACCACCCCTCCCACTGATACCAGCAATGGAGCACCATCCCTCCCACTGATACCAGCAATGGAGCACCATCCCTCCCACTGATACCAGCAATGGAGCACCATCCCTCCCACTTATACCAACAAAGGAGCACCATCCCTCCCACTTATACCAGCAATGGAGCACCATCCCTCCCACTTATACCAACAAAGGAGCACCATCCCTCCCACTTATACCAACAAAGGAGCACCATCCCTCCCACTTATACCAACAAAGGAGCACCATCCCTCCTACTGATACCAACAAAGAAGCACAATCCCTCCCACTGATACCAGCAATGGAGCATCATCCCTCCCACTGACACCGGCAATGGAGCACCATCCCTTCCACTAATACCAGCAATGGAGCACCATCCCTCCCACTGATACCAGCAATTGAGCACCATTCCTCCCACTGATACCAGCAACGGAGCACCATCCCTCCCACTGATACCAGCAATGGAGCACCATCCCTCCCACTGATACCAGCAACGGAGCACCACCCCTCCCAAAGATACCAGCAATGGTGCACCATTCCTCCCACTGATACCAGCAACGGAGCACCATCCCTCCCACTGATACCAACAATGGAGCACCATCCCTCCTAATAATAACAACAAAGGAGCACCATCCCTCCCACTGATACCAGCAGTGGAGCACCATTCCTTCCACTGATACCAGCAATGGAGCACCATCCCTCCCACTGATACCAGCAATGGAGCACCATTCCTCCCACTGATACCAGCAATGGAGCACCATCCCTCCCACTGATACCAGCAATGGAGCACCATCCCTCCCACTGATACCAGCAATGGAGCACCATCCCTCCCACTGATACCAGCAATGGAGCATCATCCCTCCTACTGATACCAACAAAGAAGCACAATCCCTCCCACTGATACCAGCAATGGAACATCATCCCTCCCACTGACACCGGCAATGGAGCATCTTCCCTCCCACTGATACCAGTAATGGAGGACCATCCCTCCCACTGATACCAGCAATTGAGCACCATTCCTCCCACTGATACCAGCAACATAGCACCATCCCTCCCACTGATACCAGCAACGGAGCACCATCCCTCCTACTGATACCAGCAATGGAGTACCATTCCTCCCACTAATACCAGCAATGGAGCACCATCCCTCCCACTGATACCAACAATGGAGCACCATCCCTCCTAATAATAACAACAAAGGAGGACCATCCCTCCCACTGATACCAACAATGGAGCACCATCCCTCCTAATAATAACAACAAAGGAGCACCATCCCTCCCACTGATACCAGCAGTGGAGCACCATTCCTTCCACTGATACCAGCAATGGAGCACCATCCCTCCCACTGATACCAGCAATGGAGCACCATTCCTCCCACTGATACCAGCAATGGAGCACCATCCCTTCCACTGATACCAGCAATGGAGCACCATCCCTCCCACTGATACCAGCAATGGAGCACCATCCCTCCCACTGATACCAGCAATGGAGCACCATCCCTCCCACTGATACCAGCAATGGAGCACCATCCCTCCCACTGATACCAGCAATGGAGCACCATCCCTCCCACTGATACCAACAATGGAGAACCATCCCTCCTAATAATAACAACAAAGGAGCACCATCCCTCCCACTGATACCAGCAGTGGAGCACCATTCCTTCCACTGATACCAGCAATGGAGCACCATCCCTCCCACTGATACCAGCAATGGAGCACCATTCCTCCCACTGATACCAGCAATGGAGCACCATCCCTCCCACTGATACCAGCAATGGAGCACCATCCCTCCCACTGATACCAGCAATGGAGCACCATCCCTCCCACTGATACCAGCAATGGAGCATCATCCCTCCTACTGATACCAACAAAGAAGCACAATCCCTCCCACTGATACCAGCAATGGAACATCATCCCTCCCACTGACACCGGCAATGGAGCATCATCCCTCCCACTGATACCAGTAATGGAGGACCATCCCTCCCACTGATACCAGCAATTGAGCACCATTCCTCCCACTGATACCAGCAACATAGCACCATCCCTCCCACTGATACCAGCAACGGAGCACCATCCCTCCTACTGATACCAGCAATGGAGTACCATTCCTCCCACTAATACCAGCAATGGAGCACCATCCCTCCCACTGATACCAACAATGGAGCACCATCCCTCCTAATAATAACAACAAAGGAGGACCATCCCTCCCACTGATACCAACAATGGAGCACCATCCCTCCTAATAATAACAACAAAGGAGCACCATCCCTCCCACTGATACCAGCAGTGGAGCACCATTCCTTCCACTGATACCAGCAATGGAGCACCATCCCTCCCACTGATACCAGCAATGGAGCACCATTCCTCCCACTGATACCAGCAATGGAGCACCATCCCTTCCACTGATACCAGCAATGGAGCACCATCCCTCCCACTGATACCAGCAATGGAGCACCATCCCTCCCACTGATACCAGCAATGGAGCACCATCCCTCCCACTGATACCAGCAATGGAGCACCATCCCTCCCACTGATACCAGCAATGGAGCACCATCCCTCCCACTGATACCAACAATGGAGAACCATCCCTCCTAATAATAACAACAAAGGAGCACCATCCCTCCCACTGATACCAGCAGTGGAGCACCATTCCTTCCACTGATACCAGCAATGGAGCACCATCCCTCCCACTGATACCAGCAATGGAGCACCATTCCTCCCACTGATACCAGCAATGGAGCACCATCCCTCCCACTGATACCAGCAATGGAGCACCATCCCTCCCACTGATACCAGCAATGGAGCACCATCCCTCCCACTGATACCAGCAATGGAGCATCATCCCTCCTACTGATACCAACAAAGAAGCACAATCCCTCCCACTGATACCAGCAATGGAACATCATCCCTCCCACTGACACCGGCAATGGAGCATCATCCCTCCCACTGATACCAGTAATGGAGGACCATCCCTCCCACTGATACCAGCAATTGAGCACCATTCCTCCCACTGATACCAGCAACATAGCACCATCCCTCCCACTGATACCAGCAACGGAGCACCATCCCTCCTACTGATACCAGCAATGGAGTACCATTCCTCCCACTAATACCAGCAATGGAGCACCATCCCTCCCACTGATACCAACAATGGAGCACCATCCCTCCTAATAATAACAACAAAGGAGGACCATCCCTCCCACTGATACCAACAATGGAGCACCATCCCTCCTAATAATAACAACAAAGGAGCACCATCCCTCCCACTGATACCAGCAGTGGAGCACCATTCCTTCCACTGATACCAGCAATGGAGCACCATCCCTCCCACTGATACCAGCAATGGAGCACCATTCCTCCCACTGATACCAGCAATGGAGCACCATCCCTTCCACTGATACCAGCAATGGAGCACCATCCCTCCCACTGATACCAGCAATGGAGCACCATCCCTCCCACTGATACCAGCAATGGAGCACCATCCCTCCCACTGATACCAGCAATGGAGCACCACCCTCCCAATGATACCAGCAATGGAGCACCACCCCTCCCACTGATACCAGCAATGGAGCCCCACCCCTCCCACTGATACCAGCAATGGAGCACCATCCCTCCCACTGATACCAGAAATGGAGCACCATCCCTCCCACTGATACCAGCAATGGAGCACCATCCCTCCCACTGATACCAGCAATGGAGTACCATTCCTCCCACTGATACCAGCAATGGAGCACCATTCCTCCCACTGATACCAGCAAGGGAGCACCATCCTTCCCACTGATACCAGCAATGGAGCACCATGCCTCCCACTGATAACAGCAATGGAGCACCATTCCTCCCACTGATACCAGCAATGGAGCACCATTCCTCCCACTGATACCAGCAATGGAGCACCATCCCTCCCACTGATACCAGCAATGGAGCACCATCCCTCCCACTGATACCAATGAGACACTATTCCTCCCACCAATGCCAATGAGAAGGCATCTTTTACTCCCACTGACACCAGGGTGTTTTCTGTTCCCACTGGCCACAGTCCAGCCTCCTCCTAAAGCCTCAAGGACAGTTAACTGACTCTTTGTTTAGAAAGTTTGGAGACCCCTGGTCTATGCTGATGGGAGGGGCTCCTGATCAGTAACGGCTGGTGCTAAACTTTTTTGGCAGGGGTGGCAAACAGACCCTTCCCCTGGTCCACACTCAGCCCTCCACGGTGACAGTGACTGGAGGTCTGTCCCCCCACACTCGCACTCACCCCTCCACAGATTCTACGGATTCTTCGGCTTCTCCTCCCGGTCAACCCAATCCACCTCCTGTCCTGATAATCCGGGAGGAGAAGTCGGAAGACAATAGCGAATATCAATTCACTATTGTCACAAGTGGGTGGGCTTGGGATGCAGAGCTCAGACCGACCATTTTCAAGCCAATTAGAGCCTTCAGCTCTAATGATTAGCACTGAGATCATTTGATGAAAAGCGCACTATAAATAAAATGTATTATTATTATCATGATGATGATTATTATTATTTATTATTATTCATGTGGCTTACAAAAAAAAACCCTCAAACTTATGAATCCGTCTCCCTGCAGGGGAGCGGTGCCCCTGCACCCCTAATGGACCGGCCGTTCCTGCTCCTGATCATGTGACCGCAATCACATTAGCCACATGATCAGCAAATCCTTCTCTGCCTCCTGTTGACTGAAACACCTTAAAGGGCAGATACCAGTGGTGGCCCATGCATTTAAGGGCGCATGGGCACTGCCCCCTCTCTCCAGCCACCCCCCTCTAGCACCAATAGATAGATTCATGCAATGCATGAATCTATCTATGGCCGCCCCTGCCACCCCCTATTCAGGCGCCCGGCCCCTTTTCGGGTGCAGGGATCCTGAATTACAGTGGCGGGGGGTGGTTTTGAAGCACCTGAGGCATCAAAAAGGTGACATGCGAGCGCCATGCTGGGAGCTTGCAGGTCACTCGCTGTGTTAGAAAAGCGAATGAATATTCGCTTTCCTAACACTAAACCACCTCTCCGCCAATCAGGTGCTCGGATCTGTTACCCGTCACTTGATTGGCTGAAACGACAAATGCTGTGATTGGACGCTAGGTGTTCAATCATAGCAGAGGATGGGTGGAGACGACGGGAGAAGACATCGAGGAGCTGTCCCACAGAGACAGGGTAAGTGCAGACGGCGGGCAGACGGGGGGACACACTGGTAGCATTTGGTATGGCACAGTGACTGCATTTGATGGGGCACAGTGGGAGCAATTGATGGCACAGTGGCTGCGTTTGTTGGCACAATGGGGGCAATTGATGGGCACAGTGGCTGTGTTTGATGGGCACAGTGGCTGCGTTTGATGGGCACAGTGGCTGCAATTGATGGCACAGTGTCTGCATTTGATGGCACAGTGGCGGTAATTGATGGGCACAGTGGCTGCATTTGATGGCATAGCGGCTACGATTGATGGCACAGTGGCTGCGATTGATGGTACAGTGAGGCTGCAATTGATGTTTTTTTTTTCAGAATATATCATTTTGTTTGCGGCCCCCCCCCCAAATTTTTGAGCACCAGTTGCCACTGGCAGATACCCCTGCCTGAAGAAAGTTCAGGAATAAACAAATACTTTTAAAAGTACTGTATATGATGCCTGTTCCCCTGCTGCACTCAATGGTTTGATTCACCAGCGCCTACATCACCACTGTGTCCTATAGTGACGTAGAGGCCAGAGGGTGCAGAGGGGGACCGGACATACAACACCCCAAGAAGTGTTGGGCTCTAAAAATTCTTCCAGTAGCGGTACAGTGAAGATCGCCAGCCAGGATGGCAGAAGAGGTAAACATTAAAGTGCATGTTTATTTTTAAAGTTTATCTAAAGCCAGATTTTTTCGGCTTTGGACGGCAATTCTTTTCATTTGTAGCGGCCATAACCCATTGCAGGGCGGGCTTGACTTATTGGGCTTACCAGTTACCTTCTCTTGGCCTGCGCCTCCACGTCTAGGGGTTCCCAGGGTTGATACCCAATGACTTGTATACTGACACAGATGAAGTCCTTTTTGAAAGTTTTCTTTTGCGGTAAGAACTTTCAAATAACACAGTCTCTCGTGGGAACAGAGGGCACAGGTGAAGAACTCAGGCACCTTGAACTGCAGGTCTAGCAAAGTCTCTATTTCCACCCAGAGAGTAGCCACTCGCAACTGGGTACTTCAAGGCTGAACAGATCTATAGCCAGAGATCATGGCAGTCAGCACGTTGACTCAAAACTTGGACAATCAACTAAGGGTGAACAGGAACCTTTTCCTCAATACCTGGAACGTTTCCCGTTTCCTCAATGGTACTGGAAAAGTGTGAATTCATCAATGTCCTTCTCAACTCAGTAACCAGGCACTTCTCAGGATACCTCCTGCCGGCCCTCCTCCGAAGAGTCCTCCCCCGGTCACTTCCATGAGCTGCGGTGTCCCTCCAAGCCGAGAGCACACCCAGACACTGTGAATCCTCCCTCAGTTACTGCGCCTCGGACCAGCTGGTTCCGAGACTCGGGAACAGATGGATCCCTACCCCAGACCAGACAGGTCTACCAGGGGCCACTGACAGGAACATGTCGCAGGGTGTAAAACACCCCGTGACCGGGACCCCTCACGGGGCTACCCCGGTCCTGGAGCCAGAACAGATCACACGGGTCTCACGAACAACTCCGGAACCCTGAACACGTGACCCACACCCCTTTAAGTACCCCTTCCCAGACTCCTCAGTGGGCCCTGGCACTCCCACTGATTGGCTACGAGAAGGCCGATACCTAAACATCCAACCAGACCTGGTTCTGGCCTGTCATGGGCACCTCACCGTTCACATGACCAGGCAGAACTTCCAAACACAGCCTGGCCAGACTGGTGTTAAGGCCAACCTACACAATTAACCCTCAGAACCTTTATTGTTCTGAGGCCAAAAAAAAACGAAATTTACATGCGTATGACATTTGATCCCAAATGTCATCCGCTACACATTTAATTTTAGCACTAGAGTGTCTTTAAACGTATTTGCACATTTAAACACTTAAACATTTCACCGCTAATCGAACATACCAATGAGGCAGCAACGCAGAATGACAAATCCAAGCCGAGGGTGACCCTGATATGCAGACATCAAACATTAGATGGATCTTTTTTTGGCTCCTCATTTCTTATGATTCTATATTAGATCATTTCTGGAAACGCCTCGAGTGTTCTATCACTCACAGCTAATACAAAGCCTCATTGCAGAGCCCCGAACCGTACGGGGGAAAAAAAATGGAATCACAAAGGTTTTTGCTTGTGTGTTCATTTTTCTTCCTCTGCAGAGGAGATGGATAATGTTTTGGCTGATTTGAAGGCACTCAGAATAAAAAAATCCCAGGCAGAGAGCCTGGCAAGCTTCCTGCCAACGCACCTGACCCCACCGCTACCAAGTGTCAGGATGATAAATTCTGCATGACACCTTAGGGAGCGAGATATGGACAGAGGTGATATTCCCCCACAAAGGGAACCGAGAAATAAAGAAAAACGCTCGCGGATACAATTTTAAAGGGTCAGCCCACCAAAAAATGTATATTTCTTGGGGAGTAAAAAGCGTTAGTTTGCTAAAGGCAAATAAATTGCTTTGCAAGGGAAGTTGCACTTTGCAAGGGAAATTTCCTTAGGGAATGAGGTCCGATGATCCAGATGATTAAGCTCTAAAGGGCGAACACCTTGGGGCGTGGCCTGGTCAGAGTGCAGGCTGAGGTCGCCACTCACCATTGATCCCTGGGATTGTACACACATGCCCCTATAGGAAGACCTTCTATTAGGCTACTTTCATGCTGGGGTGGGGGCCCATTAACGGTAAAGTGCCGCTAGCTGTGGTGACGCTTTTTGCCCGCTAGCGGGTTGCTTTTAATCCCTGCTAGCGGCAGAAGAAAGGGTTAATAGCGCCTGTGTTGTGGCGCCTCTGAAACGCTTTTCAGGCGATTTTCCGCAGAACTGCTCATTCATTCCAGTGGGCAGGGGCATGTAGGAGCGCTGTATACCCCGCTCCTACACCTGCCCAAAGATGCGGCTTGCAGGACTTTTTGTCCCATCCCGCAAGCGCACTGCCCCAGTGTGAAAGCACTTTGGCTTTCACAATGGGGAGGCATGAGAGGTGCTTTACAGGTGCTATTTTTAGTGCCTCTCAAGCCACCCCAGTGTGAAAGCCCGAGTGCTTTCACACTGGGGCGGTGCGCTTGCAGGACTGGAAAAAAAAGTCCTGCAAGCCACATCTTTGAGGCGGTACAGGAGCGGTGTATACTGGACAGCATACTCCAGGTGCGGCCGGACCAGAGTCTTGTAGAGCTTTATATCTGGAGTTGATCCCCTTTTTAATGCCAATATTCTGTTTGCTTTGTTAGCAGCAGCTTGGCATTGCATGCCTTTGCCGAGCCTATCATCTACTAGGACCCCCAGGTCCTTTTCCATCCTAGATTCCCCCTGAGGTTCTCTCTCCAGTGTATAGATTGTATTAATATTTTTGCCACCCAAATGCATTATTTTACATTTTTCTACATTGAACCTCATTTGCCATGTAGTTGCACACCCCATTAATTTGTTCAGATCTTCTTGCAAGGTTTCCACATCCTGAGGAGAAGTTATTGCCCTGCTTAGCTTAGTATTGTCCGCAAATACAGAGATTGAACTGTTTCCCCCATTCTCCAGGTCATTTATGAACAAAATAAATAGGATTGGTCCCAGCACAGAACCCTGGGGGACACCACTACCCACCCCTGACCATTCTGAGTACTCCCCATTTATCACCACCCTCTGAACTCGCCCTTGTAGCCAGTTTTCAGTCCATGTACTCACCCTATGGTCCATGCCAACGGACCCTATTTTGTACAGTAAACATTTATGGGGAACTGTGTCAAATGCTTTAGGAAAGAAAGCATCTGTGTGCTCTTCTTCTTTCCAGGAGCAATTCTACTAATCCACCGCGAAGGTGAGGTTTCAAATCGTCTATCTTCTGGCACAGCTGTGTGCCTCTTAATGTGTCGCCCGGGGCACATGCCCCCCTCCCTTCGTTTTCGGCCCTATGTGTGAGGACTTTTCCTGATATGGGAGGTGAGGCTATCTACATTCCTCCTTTGGAGGATTTCCAAGACATTTAGTACCCCACTGCTAGGATGTAGGTTTATGCTTGTCTTTCTCGATGTACAATTAAAGAATTAGGCGACTCGTTCAAGTGTGGAGCCACCATTACCGTGTATGACTATTGTACATATGTTGCTTTTTGTGGGGAGTGGAGATTTCGCTGGACTGACTCGATTAGTCACTGTTTGTAAGTAGGTGAAGGTGTGGGTGGGTATAAAGGATTATCTTCTAAAGATTTGTGCCCAACTTTAAAGGAGGCGGTGGTGGACCCTATGAGGACTTGGGCTGCTACCTTATGGCTGATTCCGCATGTGATCTAGAAAAGTGGATGTAAAGGAGCACCCAGGATCCAGTCAATGTGAGTTTGAAAAGACGCTTTATTTAGGGTAGCAACAGATAAAATGAGGCCAACGCATTTCAGTGGAACAGAGACTCCCCCCTTCTTCAGGCCTGTTGCTGAATGCTATTGGAGAAGGATCCTAATCTGGAATGCCTGTGGTGCAAGGATCAGACGTATGGATATCCAAGTGCCGGCTGTGAGTGCAGAGGCAGCATACTTACTCATACGTATTTGTACATATGACCTTCTTCCGTTGATCATATGACCCTCTGCTGTGGAAGACCAAGAAGAACCCCCTAGATGGGACTTTGACGGACCACCAACACATGCAAAGTAACTATAAAATATAGTGTTTATTGATACAAAAAAATATTAAAACAGACAACTAGCATCTGAGCAATATACAATACAATACAATTAGAACATTACAACAACACTTGTGCTCTCATGGGGGTAGGACACCCCAAAACCCGACGCGTTTCAAGTTTTGCTTGAAAACTTTCATCAGGGGTGGAGAGTAAGGTGAGATACAGTGTAATAACAGCTCATGATGGAGCCAATCCTCAATGAGATATAAACATATCAGATGCAGCTGGACCCCAGAACAAGGTCCCTAGTGACTGACGGCCGGGAGACTGGTGTGCCCCTCCGCACAGTATGCAGGCTGGTGTGGAAATTAAGTTAAAGATCCACTACCTCCCTGAAAATGTAGGTTGAATAAAGCTACCACCAATGTGGATCCGAGCCCCAAATGTGGCCCCCAGGAGGTCCCCTGTTTATTTGGAACCCTTGTTGGAAACACCAGGAAGGAGGTCCTGTGAAGCATCACGTCTGGATCTGATGCAGCCCCAAGTGGAAGAGCCTGGTGTGGACTACTCTTGTACATGGGCCTTGTGCTCTGGGAACGAATTGGGAGTAAAAGTTGCTAGGCAAAATTACTTTTACAACTTTTTCAGAACAGAGAAAGTTATGAAAATGGGATAAATATACTTGAAATGTACCTAGTCAAGTGTTAAATGTATTTTTTATTATTTTGTAAGCAGTGTAAGTACAGTGGAACCTTGGTTAACGAGTAACGCGGTTAACAAGCGTTTTGAAAGATAAGCAACTTTAAAAAAAAAAAAATCCTGACTCAGTTTGCGAGTGTTGTCTCTCAAAAGGAGCAGCGTTCAAGCTAATGGGGTGTGCAGTACTGCATTTGGCCAGAGGCACGGGGGGTGCCGGTGACACTCAGAATGATTTGGAGCCGTTCCAAAATACTCGGAATCACTTGAAAATACTCGGTAACACTCGAAAATACTGTGTTCCTGAGTGTTTACGTGCCTTTCCGAGGGTTTCTGAGTTCAGCCAAACTGTCCCAGAGTATTTCCGTTTCTGAGGCTTCCCGGTGCCCCCCCACCTCTGGCCACATGCGGTATTGCATGCAATTAGAAGTCAAAGCGGAACAAATTTTCTTCATTTCCATTGACTCCTATGGGGAAACTCGCTTTGATATGTGAGTGATTTGGATTACAAGCATTCTCCTGGAACGGATTATGCTCCTAATCAAAGGTTCCTCTGTACCTGAATATGACTTGGTATCAGCTTCTTGCAGTCCCTGTAAGGTAGACAGGGAAAGGTAGGAAAAGACTGAGATCCATTCAGGTGCGCTGCTTCTAAATGCGTTGACAAGCCACATGCTGATAGGAGGAGACAGTGAGCAGAGAGGTGATCTCATCAGTCTGCTGCTGCTCTTCCACTGTCCCATCACGGACTGTGGGTGGAGAGAGGGCACCACTGTAACTGTAAAGGCTTGTTGCAAAAAGTAAAGGCAGAGATGCACTCTGTATAAATCATATCATCAGTGTAGCTGGCTTCCAAACACAGTCCTACCTTAGGCCACGTCTGCGGCACGTTTCACCCTGTGACAGACCCAACCAGGAGAGGGGCTTTTGGAGAGGACTGCAGGGTAACCTTTTGCCTACTGACTATGGGCCTTGGCTTTTGAGGGGGGCTCTATTCTTGGGAGGTGTGTTCCTGGGGGGGACCCTTGTTTAGATTCGGGGTCCATGTCTCCCAAAAACACACAGACTCTGGGAACCTAGGACCTGCATACATATTTTGGTCCTCTGTGCCCAAGCCAGCAATGACTGCTTTAGACTAGACATGTGCGGTTCGTTTCGTTCCAAATTAATATTCAGACAAATTTTTCGTTATTCCTACCCATACCCGAATTACAGTTTAACTGCTTGCCGACCGCCTCACGCCGATATACGTTGGCAAAAAGGCTCGTACAGGCAGAATCACATGCCGCTGGCAAGCTCCGTGAGTCGGGTCGCGGGTCCTGTGGACTCAATGTCTGCGGGGTTAGCCGCAATCGCCTCACGGGGAGGAAGAACGGGGAAATGCTAATGTAAACAAGCATCTCCCCGTTCTGCCTAGTGACAGTGTCACTGATCTCTGCTCCTTGTGATCGGGAGCAGAGATCAGTGATGTGTCACATGTAGCCACGCCCCCCCAAAGTTAGAAACACGCCCCAGGACACACAACCCCTACACTGCCACCGAGTGGTTAACCCCTTCACTGCCAGTGTCATTTACACAGGAATCAGTGCATTTGTATAGCACGGATTGCTGTATAAAAGACAATGGTCCCAAAAATGTGTCAAAAATGTCCGATGTGTCCGTCATAATGTCGCAGTCACGATAAAAAACGCTGATCACCACCATTACTAGAAAAAAATTAAAAAATCATAAAATGAATAAAAATGCCATAAAACTATCCCCTATTTTGCAGACTTTATAACTTTTGTGCAAAACAATCAATATAGCGTTTTTTTTCTTTTTCCAAAAATATGTAGAAGAATACGTATCGGCCTAAACTGAGGAAACAAAAACGTTTTTTTTATATTTTTGGGGGATATTTATTATAGCAAAATGTAAAATAATAATGCGTTTTTTCAAAATTGTCGCTCTTTTTTTGTTTATAGCACAAAAAATAAAAACCGCAGAGGAGATCAAATACCACCAAAAGAAAGCTCTATTTGTGGGAAAAACAGGATGTCAATTTTGTTTGGGAGCCACGCCGCACAATTGTCAGTTAAAGCGACGCAGTGCCGAAACGCAAAAAGTGCTCTGGTCAGGAAGGGGGTAAATTCTTCCCGGGGCTGAAGTGGATAAACAAAGGTTACCAAATGCTCTGAATAACAAAAAGAAATCAGTCCAAATTTCTGAAATTCAAATTGAAATTTGAATCAAATTTTACATCGAATTCCATTCGAATTCAAATCGTAAACATATTTCTAAAATCAAAGACTGTGTGTGTTATTAGAGCACCGTTTCAAAATAATGCTGTTTTTGTTAAAGCAAAGGTGATTCAAAGAGTCGTAATCATTTGATGAATATTTTTCTTTTGTTTGTTCACTTTGCTCCCATTTGTGTCTCCTAAGTGGGAATTCCCATTGTTAATTGAGTCGCCTATTGTTTCTGTCTGTCTGCTCATCTCTTGGAGTTGTAATTAATATTGTGACCACTTTACCTTGTTATCGAATCATTGTGAGATGTTTATGTGTTTATGCCTAGGATATTGAGTACTTTGTGTATCCAAGGTTGTGGGCTTGTTGTTGGATGGTCTGGGCCCTCCCTGACTAATCAAGCTTGTTGTTAATTAGCATACTGTGTATGTTTATGTTGGCTGTTCCTTAGATGTGCCAATTGTCTAGGATAATGTGATCTCATTTTTATCTGATCTTGCATGGTATATATCGGGGCGGCCCATCCATTAAGGGCACATGGGCACCGCCCCCCTCTCTCCAGCCACCCCCTCTATGTAGAATGGATAGATCAATGCATCGCAGTCCACCCAGATGTGTTACGAATGAATATTTGCTTTTCTAACACTGAACCGCCTCTCCGCCAATCAGGTAGTGTGGGTCTGATACCCGTCAACTGATTGGCTGAAAGGACAGGCACTGCTATTGGACGCCTAGCAGGAAACAAGAAGAGACACATAGAGGACACCGTTCACCTCTACCTTCACTGACACCAAGATGGGGTAAGTGCCGGTCAGACAGTGGGCAGGCGGGGGTCACAGTGGCTACATTTTGATGGGTCACAATGGTGGCATTTTATGGGCACAATAGCAGAATTTGATGGGCACAGTGGTGGCATTTGATGGGCACAATGACAGCATTTGATGGGCACAGAGGCTGCATTTGATGGGCACAGTGGGGACATTTGGCACAGTGGGGGCATTCGACGGCACAGTGGTGGCAATTGATGGCACCGTGGCTGCAATTGATGGCACAGTGGCTGCAATTGATGCGCACAGTGGCTGCATTTGCTGGGCACAGTGGCGGCATTTGATGGCACAGTGGATGCTTTTGAAGTCACAGTGGCTGCATTTAATGGGCACAGTGGCTGCATTTAATGGGCACAGTGGCTGCAATTGATGGGCACAGAGGCTGCAATTGATGGGCACCGTGGCTGCATTTGATGGGCACAGTGGTGGCAATTGATGGCACAGTAGCTGTATTTGATGGCACAGTGGCTACATTTAATGGGCACAGTGGCTGCAATTGATGGGCACGGTGGCTGCAATTGATGGCACAGAGGCTGTATTTGATGGAACAGTGGCTACATTTAATGACCACTGTGGCTGCAATTGATGGGCACAGTGGCTGCAATTGATAGGCACAGTGGCTACAATTGATGGGCACAGTGGCTGCAATTGATGGGCACATTGACTGCATTTGATGGGCACAGTGAGGCTGCAATTGATGGGCAAAGTGGCTGCAATTGATGGGCACAGTGGCTGCAATTGATGGGCACAGTGGCTGCAATTGATGGGCACAGTGAGGCTGCAATTGATGGGTTTTTTTTCAGTATTTTTCAGAATTTTTCAGTTTGTTTGCACCCCCCCAAAAAATGTTGAGCACCAGCTGCCACGGGTATATATTCTGTGTGAATTTACAATAAAGGCAGTTCCAGTTCCAGTATGCACCCAAGCTAGTGTCGTCTAGTCCTTGGGTGCTCAGCGATGACACCTGGTTCCAGACTGGAGGAAGCTGTATCTTGACGGAAGCACCCGAGAGGGGCGCTGGACGGTTCCGTCACACACCCTAATTGGACTTGTTCGTAGAGGTAGAAGACATACTCTGGATCTTTCCTCAGAGAGCATTTGACAGGTGGTAAGGGGGAGTTGTTCTGTCTCTTCAACGCCTGCCTTAACCCCTTGAATCCCGCTCTAGTGCACTGTAACTGGGGTGCTTACAGAGTGGCCCCATTCACTTTAATGTGCGTTTGGCAAGTGCTAAACTTTCCAAAAGCAACAGAGAGCATAATTCCTGGCACGGCCACACAGCAAAGCATCACAGCCATGGCATGTGTACAGCACCCCGAGCCTGCTGCCTCTGTAGCTAAAACGGGGTGACGGTTGGAGGACAGTAAAAGCGCAGCTCAACTGCTGTTTTTTTTTTTTTTCTTTAATGTGAACAAGCCCTAGGTGGTGCCATCCAACCTGGCTGTACTGTGTGGCAGAGCTGTGTAAATCTGAAAACTGGATGGACAAAAATACCAACCCTTTGGCTGGTGAAACGACTTTCTTCTATGCATCTCATTGGCAAAGTGTAGTTCTTTGCCTGCAGTTTAGCTTTAAATAATTTTAAGAAGCCCACAGATTGCTCCTCTATGGATTGTGTGAATTTTAAGTCATTGCCAGTGTCAGTATAAAAAAAAAAAAAAAAGATCTGCGGAACTGGAGGGGTTTTTTTTTTGTTTTTTTTTGTCCATTCTCCGGTACTGTCTTACTTAATTAGCCCTCTTAGGATAATCTCACGCAATGCGCATGCAAATTTTGCGTACCTGGGTGTTCAATTTTGATGTTATGTGTCGCCATCTCGTGTATTTTTTTGGAATCTGTCATTTTTTATTTTTGGGATTTTTTTTTGGACTTTTTTGTTTACAGGACGATTGCTCATAAAAAAAATAAAAAAAAATTATAAAAATAAAATGTAATTAACCCCAAGCTGTCCATTGCAGTCTTAACGGTAATCTACAAGTTTGTCCGTACCATCATTCCCATCTACCCCAGGGGAGTCCAAACAATTCTCTGGATTATGATAATACTTAAGTCTGGTAGAAAAACTCATTATGGGTAAAAAAAATAAAAAAATAAAAAAAAAAGTCAGCAACTAATTAACACTTCAAAACTTTAATGCGTAATCTACTGACGCAGATGGAGCAGGGCACAAATTTTGGTCTAGAGAGAAATAAAAGTTATTATCGGATGTCTTTTACAATATGCTGGTGACATTTCCACCGTGCTAATTTATGGAAGAGAAGAAGCTGCACAAGCTGTTCAAAAAATAAAAATCACACCACAAAAATAGAAGGACGATGGAAATGAAATCTTTTAAGTGTTGGAGGGTAGAGGTATATTTGTTGAAAAAAAATAAAAAATGCAAAGAAACTCACCCAGTGAAAGTGCGTGCACGTTGGTTCCAGGGCCATCTTTCATATTGATTGGACCCTGGGCAAAAAAAATAAAAAATGTGCCCCCCCCCCCCTACATGCTGTTTCGCTCTCCACCTGCTTTGAGACATGCAATAAAAATCAGCTAGACTCAAAATCAGTTTACTGAATCAGATCAGACAGCAATTGAGATTGGTTGCTAGAGGTTACAGTGTACCATTATCGCTCACTGACTGGTTGCTAGAGGTTACAGCACATCATTTCTGCTTGTTGATTGGTTGTTAGAGATCACTGTACATCAATACTACATCAATACTGCTCACTGATTGGTTGCTAGAGATCACTGTACATCATTACTACATCAATACTGCTCACTGATTGGTTGCTATAGGTTACTGCACATCATTACTGCTTACTGATTGGTTGCTAGAGGCTACAACACATCTTCTCCTCGCTGCTTGCACACCATGGACTGGGGAGGTGAGGGGGCCCATTAAAGCGGGAGTCCACCGTGACTCCGCATTTTTTTTTTTTTTAAAAGGCAGCAGCTACAAATACTGCAGCTGCTGACTTTTAAAATAGTGACACTTACCTGTCCAGCGCGCCCGCGATGTCGGCACCCGAAGCCGATCTCTAGGTCGTCTGTCGGGTCCTGCCGCCGCCATCTTGGGTATGGGAATCAGGAAATGGAGCCTTTCGGCTTCATTTCCCGGTTCCCTACTGCGCATGCGCGAATCGCGCTGCGCAATAAGGACGCTCCCCGCTGCCTCTGGGATCTGTGTGTTTCCCAGCAGGCAGCGGGGCACTTGCAGGAAGGGGCGGGCACTTGCGGAAAGGGGCGTAAGTTACGCCCCTTTCCGCAGAGAGCTATCCCGGAAGTGGGTGCAGTTACCTGGATTATCCAGGTAACTGCACCCCCCTCCCCCCTGAAAGGTGCCGATTGTGGCACCAGAGGGGGGGAGGGTTCCGATGAGCGGAAGGTCCCCTTTAGGGTGGACCTCCGCTTTAATAGGCAGAAAACTCCTAGGGATCCTAGGACTCCTGGGCTCAGTGGCAGTGCTGGGGGGAGGGGAGGCCCCAAGTGCTGGGGGGAGGGGAGGGTGTGATCAATGGCAATGCTGATTTTTTTTATACCGACTACCAATATAAAGAAGAGTTTAAACATTGGCCACCAATGTGATAGGGGTTTACACTGACCACTAATGTAATAGAAGTTTACACTGACCACCAATGTGATAGGAGTTTACACTGACCACCAATGTAATAGAGGTTTACACTGACCACTAATGTAAGAGGGGTTTACACTGACCACTAATGTAATAGGAGTTTACACTGACCACCAATGTAATAGGAGTTTACACTGATCACCAACGTAATAGGGGTTTACACTGACCACTAATGTAAGAGGGGTTTACACTGACCACTAATGTAATAGGAGTTTACACTGACCACCAATGTAATATGGGTTTACACTGACCACCAATGTAATAGGGGTTTACACTGACCACTAATGTAATAGAGATTTACACTGACCACCAATGTAATAGGGGTTTACACTGACCATTAATGTAAGAGGGGTTTACACTGACCACTAATGTAATAGGGGTTTACACTGACCACTAATGTAATAGAAGCATTCACAGTAACCACCACTCAAAGGAGGGATTTACACTGGCCATCAATGTAAAGAGGACATTCATTCACACTGGCCACTAGTGTGAATGAAATGATTCTACACCAAGCACCAATGTAATTATAAGATTTACACTGACCACCAATGTAACTGAGAAATTTAGCCTGGGTTCACATTTGTGTGTGTTGGGAAAGCATGCAAAATTGCTTTCCTGACACCGCAGGAATGTGCTGCCCTTTAGCAGATACACATCAGTGCCATTAATTGTTAATGACAACCTCACACATCTGCTGACATGTGCCTTGGCACCGTGTGATTTTGGAAAAGGGTTTGGAAGTTTCTTCCACATTTTTTTTAGCGCATAGAGCAGCCCATTGAAATGAAGGGGCTGCTCTATACGTGACCTACATCTTTATTATCCACCCTGTCAGTACACCTTTGCATCCTTAAATCCCTGCTAACCTCTGCACCCCAAAACTCCCCCATCCTCTCTACTTCAATCCCCCTCCCCTTTAACTCTACCTGCCTCCTCTGCTCATCTTTGCACCCACCTTACTTACCTCCATTAATTTCCTCCTTGCTCACCTGTTCACCCCAAACTGTAATTCCTTCTCTGCCTACCTCTGCATACCCCCCCACTAATTTTCTTACCTTTGCAGAACAGGTTGATGTCGGGCTTAATGACCACAGTTGTAGGAAGGACTTTCAAGCATGCCCCTTTGCCTCCCCAGTGGGCAGAATTCAGTATAGGGGATGGTGGATATGACCTCAGGGGGGCATGATATACATATGAATACCGCCTCTATTTACATATGAATCCTGACGGTATGCCCCTATTTACATATGAATGCTGTTGCTATTTACATATCATGTCGGTATTGACATGTAAACACAGGGTCTGCAGGTGAGTCATCTGTACACAACAATAGGGCAGAGCTGGTCAGCATTAGTAACAAAACTCCACACTGAGATATCAGGACACATCACGGGACTAAAACCTCAGGGGACGAGGGAATTTAAAATGGGATAGTTGCCAAGTATGAGGCAGCTGCTTTGGGCCCCACAACAATGACAGGGCCCAGGGCAGCTGCCACTTTTGCCCTGCCTTAAAAACAGCCCTGGGTGGTTCTCTGTCAATGGGGCAAAAAATGTTAATAGGTTCTTTCCTGTGCTGGCAAATGTTTTCCATTGATTTACAGTGAAAAACACTGCATTTGGCCACTAGATAGCACTTAATCTTAGTAACTTCCTATGATACTTAGCAACATCTAGTGGCCAAATGTGGTACTTTCTGTTGTAACTTCCTATGATACTTATCGCCATCTAGTGGCCAAATGTGGTACTTTTTGTTGTAACTTTCTATGATACTTAGCGCCATCTAATGGCCAAATGTGGTACTTTCTGTTGTAACTTTCTATGATACTTAACGCCATCTAGTGGCCAAATGTGGTACTTTCTGTTGTAACTTCCTATGATACTTAGTGCCATCTAGTTTCCAAATGTGGTACCTTCTGTTGTAACTTTCTATGATACATAGTGCCATCTAGTGTCCAAATGTGGTACTTGATGTTGTAACTTTCTATGACACTTAGCGCTATCTAGTGGCCAAATGTGGTACATTATGTTGTAACTTCCTATGATACTTAGTGTCATCTAGTGGCCAAATGTGGTACTTTATGTTGTAACTTCCCATGATACTTACCGCCATCTAGTGGCCAAATGTGGTACTTTCTGTTGTAACTTCCTTTGATACTTACCACCATCTAGGGGCCAAATGTGGTACTTTATGTTGTAACTTCCTATGATGTTTACCGCCATCTAGTGACCAAATGTGCTACCTGTTTGCTTTGCTCAGTTTGCATCTGCCCTGGCGTGGTGGCCAGACACTATAGCATTGTTTATAAGTCCTGGGGGCAACCAATTGCTGGTAGGCCTGCTTGTCTTAAGGGAAAGGGGGCTGCTATAGGTGAAGCACACAGTAGCCAGGAATAGTGTCTGACTACCTGCGTTGGGGTAGATGTGACATTCGTGACATGCGCGAAATCACGTACCTGTATGTCATTTTGTGCAATAGATACTGTGAACGCGCGCAAGCCCATTGGACAAATGGGGGAGCCAATAAGCGGGTCCGACGGACCCAGTGTCTGCCGGCCACCCGCGATCGCTCCCCAGAGAGGCAGAACGGTGATCTGTAAACAAGGGAGATCGCTGTTCTGACAGGGATGAACAGAGGGATCTCCGTGTTCCTCCAGTGAGTCCATTCCCCACACAGTTAGGAAGCACCCACTAGGGACACACCTTTGCTCTCCCCTAGTGTTAACCCCTTCCCTGCCAATGTCATTAGTACAGTGAAAGTGCATATTTTTATCACTGATCACTGTAATAATAATAGAGTCAGTTAGGTGTCCGATTTGTCCGGCGCAATGTCGCAGTCCCGCTAAAAATCAATGATCGCCACCATTTGTAGTTAGAAAAAATAAATAAAAATGGCATGAATCTATATCATAGTTTTTAGACATGATAACTTTTGTGCAAACCAATCAATATACGGTTATTGGGATTTTTACCAAAAACATGTAGCTGAATACATATTGCTCTAAATTGATGAAGAAATTCGATTTTTTTTATTGGATGTGTTTATAGCATAAAGTAAAAAATATACTGTATTTAAAAAAAAAAAAATTAATTGTCGGTCTTCTTTTGTTTATAGCGCAAAAAATAAAAACCGCTGAGGTGATCAAATACCAACAGAAGAAATCTCAATTTGTGGTAAAATAAAAAGGACGTACATTTTATTTGGGTACAACGTCGCACGGCCGCGTAATTGTCAGTCAAAGTAACGCAGTGCCGTATCGAAAATAAAATAAAAAAATGGCCTGGTCATTAAGGAGGTAACACCTTCCGGGGCTGAAGTGGTTAGGGAGACTCACCCTCTCTTTTTTTTGTCCTGTTTATCATTATCATTGAAAGTGAAAGTAAAAGAAAATCCCAAATTTCGAGTTGTCCCCAGAAAAGTAATAGAGGGGAAATCTGCCAATGGGGACACTAGATCTGGTGACCTGAAAGGGTACTCAAGGAATTCTCTTAATTTGTAGGGATTTCCTATCACTTCCTGTTTGGCATAGGGGACAGGAAGTGAAGGTACACCTCCGCAACAGATGGCGGAAAAAAAAAATCTAACAGGGGTTATAACCCTCCCTTGTGCTATCCAAAATTTTAGAAAAAACAAGTTGTGCCTGTAGTTCTACTTTAAATACAAACCTCTATTTGAGAGCGTGTCTACACATCTGTATATGTGATAGTGTGCATGTGGCACGGCGAGCGTGTAAGATGTGAGCATCATAGGGAGCAACAAGATTGCTAAAAATATTCCAAAAATATTGTGTTTCCTACAAGGCTCCCTTCCTAAGAACAACTACAGATAATACATACAATCACTGCTTATGTCATGGAGATCAACTGGTGTATTTACCTGACATTCTTCCTTATATCCAACAGGTTTATTTTCCATAATCATCAGTGCCTACTAGTGACCATAATGCAGTATTTTCCTGATTGAGGTATTTCAGGATAATGCAGCATTATGGCCACTAGATGGAGCTGATGACCAGAGGAAATAAACACATTAGACACATTACAGGAGTTATTTGCGATGGGAACTTTTTTATTCTCATAAATAGACTCCACAGGGTGCACCCTGTTCAGAACATGCCTGGTAGACTTATATCAGGGGGAGGCAACCTGGGGCCCTCCAGCTGTTGTGGAACTACTTTTCCCATGAGGAATTGCAAGGCTATCCGTTAGAATTACTTCCAGAAGCATGAAGGGACTTGTAGTTCTCTAACAGCTGGAGGGCCCCAGGTTGCTTAGCCATGGCTCATAGGGGGGTACAGGGGCTGGGGTGGTGGGGTTGTGTGACTTACCAGTGCCCATCAATGCTGACCAGTAAACACACCTGCCTGACACTGACCATTACACTGACCTGCCTGACCTACATACACTGACCTGCCTGACCTACATACACCGACCTACATACTAGGGATGAGCCGAACACCCCCCGGTTCGGTTCGCACCAGAACTTGCGAACGACCCCCGCGTTCGGTACGAACGTTAGAACCCCATTGAAGTCTATGGGACTCGAACGTTCGAATTGGAAAGTGCTAATTTTAACGGCTAATATGCAAGATAGTATGCTAAAAAGGGTTTGGCAATCTGCCTCCTGCCTCAGGGGACATGGGTCACTGCAAAAAAAAGTTTTAAAAACTACCGTTTTGGCGGGAGCACTGATTTTAATGACGATTAAAGTGAAAAAAAAAGTGAAATATTCCTTTAAATATGGTGCCTGGGGGGTGTCTATAGTATGCCTGTGAAGTGCCACGTGTTTCCCGTGTTTAGAACAGTCCCTGCACAAAATGACATTAAACGGAAATAACACCATTTAAAACTGCTTGCGGTTTTAATGTTATATCTGGTTCCTGCAATATGGTTGAAAATCATTCAGAAAAATGGCATGGGTAGCCCTCCCTGCCCATTACCAGCCTATTTGGGTCTTGTACGCACATTAAGGGGAACCCTGTACCCATATTAAAAAAAAGGAAATGCGTGTGGCCCCCAGGCCCTATATACTCAGAACAGCAGTATACAGGCGGTGCAAACAAGACAGGGACTGTGTAGGTTTGTTGTGTTAAGTTGAATCTGTTTGTCATTTTCAACCGGTACATTTTTAAAGTGTAGCTCCAGTCAAAAAAAATATCTTTAAGCTTTTTGGAAAACATAGGGAAGGGTTATCACCCCTGTATAATTTGTTTTGTCGTCCATCTTTTTTCATCTCACTTGCTGTTGTCTCCTTCCGTTTGCAAGTAGGAGATGTTTGTAAATTGGATGTTTGAAAGTAGGGGCCTGCCCTATATGCTCTGCAGAAATGGCGGAACAAGGTGTTGGTTTTGCAACAACATTGTAAGCCCTCAAAGTGACTCTTGGTGGCCGCTGGAGCGCCCTGCTGTGAACGATTATATCAAGAATTGTAATTACATGCCATTGTTGAACAGTGGTAGAAAAATTGACCTTTGGTGGTTGTGGTGCTGGTGCCACAACACTATAAGTCCTCACAGACAGTTACTCTGGGTGGGCACAGGAAGGGGCCCTCCTGTGAAATATTATATCAAGAATTGTAATTACATGTCCCTGTTAAACAGGGGCAGAAAAATTGGGCCTTAGGCACTGGTGCCATCACACTGCAACCTCTGCCATACACTCTAGTTTTTTTGCAGGAATTAGCCCTGCTGCAAAGCATTGCATCAAAAATTTTACTTAAACGCCCCTGTTAAACAGGGGCAGAAAAATTGGGCCTTAGGCACTGGTGCCATCACACTGCAACCTCTGCCATACACTCTAGTTTTTTTGCAGGAATTAGCCCTGCTGCAAAGCATTGCATCAAAAATTTTACTTAAACGCCCCTGTTAAACAGGGGCAGAAAAATTGGGCCTTAGGCACTGGTGCCATCACACTGCAACCTCTGCTATACACTCTAGTTTTTTTGCAGGAATTAGCCCTGCTGCAAAGCATTGCATCAAAAATTTTACTTAAACGCCCCTGTTAAACAGGGGCAGAAAAATTGGGCCTTAGGCACTGGTGCCATCACACTGCAACCTCTGCCATACACTCTAGTTTTTTTGCAGGAATTAGCCCTGCTGCAAAGCATTGCATCAAAAATTTTACTTAAACGCCCCTGTTAAACAGGGGCAGAAAAATTGGGCCTTAGGCACTGGTGCCATCACACTGCAACCTCTGCCATACACTCTAGTTTTTTTGCAGGAATTAGCCCTGCTGCAAAGCATTGCATCAAAAATTTTACTTAAACGCCCCTGTTAAACAGGGGCAGAAAAATTGGGCCTTAGGCACTGGTGCCATCACACTGCAACCTCTGCCATATACTCTAGTTTTTTTGCAGGAATTAGCCCTGCTGCAAAGCATTGCATCAAAAATTTTACTAAAACGCCCCTGTTAAACAGGGGCAGAAAAATTGGGCTGCTGGCATCACCCAGAACCAAAAATGTTCTTCCAACATATCAGCGGAGGAGGAAGAGGATAGACAATCAACATAACAGGACAGTCACTCAGCATCAGCATAGGCAGTCTTGAAGGGATGTGGTATTTCAAAAAAAATTATTCGGTTACATCAGCTTCAGGTGCTTGGTAGCTGTGGGTGATCCAAGACTGATTCATCTTGATGAAGGTCAGTCGATCAACTGATTCGGTGGACAGGCGCACCCTGTGATCGGTAACGAAGCCACCAGCAGCACTGAAGGTGCGTTCCGAAAGAACGCTGGATGCAGGACAGGTCAGTAGCTCAATTGCATACTGTGCAAGCTCTGGCCAGTGATCCATCCTCAAGACCCAGTAAGCCAGAGGATTTTCAGTGGGAAAGGTGTCCAAGTCTGACCTTGCCCCTAGGTATTCCTGCACCATGTAAATTAGACGCTGGCGATGGGTGCTGGAACCAATCATACCTTGGGGCTGCGGACTAAAAAATTGTCTGAAAGCATCAGTCAGACGGCCACCTTCTCCACCGCTCCTTCTGACTGATGCCTCAGCAACACGTTGTCCAGGACCAGGAGTTTGTGACCTCCCAGTCTCTGGGAACGCGTTGCACAGAGCTTTCTGCAAGGCCTCCCGGAGATGTCTCATCCTCTGCTCCCTCTGCGATGGCAAGATAAGGTCGGCAACCTTACCCTTGTACCGTGGATCAAGGAGAGTGGCCAGCCAGTAATGGTCCCTCTCCTTGATCCGAAGAATACGAGGATCCTTCCGCAGGCTTTGCAGGATCAGGGAGGCCATGCAGCGTAGGTTAGCTGAGGCATTCGGTCCGGAGTCCTCTGGGTCACTAAGGACAACATGATCCGCAGCTACCTCCTCCCAGCCACGTACAAGTCCACGTGTTTCTTGGGACTGTAAATCATCCCTATAAGACTGCTGCTGCTGCTGATGCTGAGTGCCAGCCTCCACCTCCATGCTGACACAATCATCCTCCTCCTCCTCTTCCTCCTCCTCACCCTCTTCCTGTGTGATGGGTGGCACAGCAGGAACACTGTCTGGATAAAGGGGGCCTTGAGAGGCAAGGAAGTCCTCCTCTTCCTGCCTCTGTTCTGCCTCAAGTGCCCTGTCCATTATTCCACGCAGCGTATGCTCCAAGAGGTGGACAAGAGGTATAGTGTCACTGATGCATGCACTGTCACTGCTCACCATCCTTGTGGCCTCCTCAAACGGTGACAGGACAGTGCATGCATCCCTGATCATGCCCCACTGGCGTGGTGAGAAAAAACCAAGCTCTCCTGACCCTATCCTGGTGCCGTAGTCGCACAGGTACTCATTGATGGCCCTCTGCTGCGTGTGCAGCCGCTGCAGCATGGCCAATGTTGAGTTCCATCTGGTGGGCATGTCACATATAAGGCGGTTCTTGGGCAGGTTCAACTCCTTTTGGAGCTCAGCCAGCCGAGCACAGGCATTAAATGATCGGCGGAAATGCACACAGACTCTCCTGGCCTGTTTCAGGACATCCTGTAAGCCGGGGTACCTGCCCAAGAACCGCTGCACCACCAGGTTAAGGACGTGAGCTACACAGGGCACATGGGTCAGTTGGCCCTGTCGGAGGGCGGAGAGGAGGTTGGTGCCATTGTCGCAAACCACCATTCCTGGCTTAAGCTGGCGTGGCGTCAACCACCTCTCGGCCTGCCCCTGCAGAGCTGACAAAACATCCGCCCCAGTGTGGCTCCTGTCCCCCAAACAAACCAGCGCAAGCACGGCATGGCATCGTTTTGCCTGCGTACTTGCGTAGCCCCTGCAACGCCTACGGTGCACCGCTGGTTCTGAGGACAGAGCACTGGAAGAGGCCATGGAGGAAGAAGAAGAGGAGGGGGTGGAGGAGAGAGGTGTGTCACAACCAATAGTAGCATTTTGGAGGCGTGGTGGCGGAACAACCTCCAATACTACTGCACCTTGTCCTGCATCCTTCCCAGCAGCCAGAAGAGTGACCCAATGGGCCGTGAAAGACAGGTAACGTCCCTGTCCATGCCTGCTGGACCATGAGTCAGCGGTAATATGCACCTTACCGCTGACCGCCCTGTCCAGCGAGGCAAGGACATTGCCTTCCACATGCCGGTAGAGAGCCGGAATTGCCTTCCGTGAGAAAAAGTGGCGTTTGGGGACCTGCCACTGAGGAACCGCACATTGTACAAACTCACGGAAGGGGGCCGAGTCTACCAACTGAAAAGGCAGCAGTTGAAGTGCTAGCAATTTAGCCAAGCTAGCATTCAACCGCTGGGCATGTGGATGGCTGGGAGTAAATTTCTTCCGCCGGTCCAGCAGCTGGGGCAGGGACATTTGTCTGCTATAATCGGACGTGGATGTACCACTAGCAGAGTTCCCGGAAGCACTTGGCTGTGACACACCTAATTCTACACCTTCATTCCTCTCAGAGCAGGTTTCAGAGAGGACTGAAGGTCTAGTGGGGTTGGAGATGCCAGCTGATGAGGAGCAAGGAGAGGTCCGCTTTGTTCTTTGGTGTGGGTCTTTGAGGTATGCTTGCCAACGAGCTGCATGGCAGGTCAACATATGTCTGGTCAAGCATGTGGTGCCCAAGCGGCTGATGTTTTGGCCACGTGAGATACGCTTGAGACATATGTTGCAAATAGCAGCGGTGCGATCTGATGCACTCGTCTCAAAAAAGGCCCACACCAAAGAACTTTTAGAATAACGCGCAGAGGAAGCGCTCTGCGCAGAGGAAGCGCTCTGCGCAGGCGGAGCTCTGCGGTGTGATTCAGTCGGTGTGCTGCCCCTAAGCTGGCCCCCGGAGGGCATCCTGCCTCGTTGGACATGTGCCTCCTCCTCCTCCTCCTCCTCCTCCCTCCTTCCAGGCACCCACGTGGAGTCAGTGCCCTCATCATCCCCTCCCTCTTCATCGCTGTAGCAAACCTGGCAGTATGCTGCAGCTTGTGGAACATGACTGCCAGATTGCTGTCCTTCTTGAGCATCCCCTCTCTCTCTGCTCACGCTACTGCCTTCCTCTAGCTGAGTGTCATCATCAGAGCCCACCAAACACTGGGCATCCTCCTGGAGCATGTACCCAACACTGTGCTCAAAGAGTTCAGGAGACTCCTCAGGAGGACGTGGTGGGTCTAGGGAAGGAGTCACTGATGATGACATTGAGAGGAGGGACGACGATGTGTTGGCAGCTGCTTTTCTACTACCCTGAGACTGGGTGAGAGAGGATGAGGAGGATGAAGAGGGCTTGGTCATCCACTCTACCAAGTCGTTGGCATGTTGCGGTTCAACATGTCCAGCTGCAGAAAAGAAGGACAAGCATGTCCCATGGCCACGTGCTGATGACAATGCACCGCGTCCACGACCAGCACTGTTGTCTCTAGACACAGAGCCTGCTTGCCCTCTTTTATCGGCTCGCGCCTGTCTGCCTCTCCTTGCTGGCCTTCCAGACATGGTAATGGCCTGAAGGGAGTTGGGTAAAACAGTAGTTGGGTAGTTTATATTGTGCTGGAGGCACACAGCACCCACTAACTCCTGCAGATGCCTTTTTTATAGAACAGCAGAGTTAAAGGGGTATATACAGATGTATACTGTGCTGTGCTGGAAGCACACACAACTTCCAATAACTCCAGCAGATGTCAATCGGGCCCAAATAGAGAACAGCTATGTAGGTGGATAATAGCGGTATGTACTGGGTACAGAGCAGGCACACAGCACGCACTATCTCCTGAGTGACACTGCTGACTGCAAGCTCTATTGTTAAAGATGGACCACTAGCTATATAGGTGAGGTGAATATCACGGTGTATACTGCGGTCAGGGCACGCAGACAATAACCAGAAAACAGCAGAGTTAAAGGGGTATATACAGATGTATACTGTGCTGTGCTGGAAGCACACACAACTTCTAATAACTCCAGCAGATGTCAATCGGGCCCAAATAGAGAACAGCTATGTAGGTGGATAATAGCGGTATGTACTGGGTACAGAGCAGGCACACAGCACGCACTATCTCCTGAGTGACACTGCTGACTGCAAGCTCTATTGTTAAAGATGGACCACTAGCTATATAGGTGAGGTGAATATCACGGTGTATACTGCGGTCAGGGCACGCAGACAATAACAAGAAAACAGCAGAGTTAAAGGGGTATATACAGATGTATACTGTGCTGTGCTGGAGGCACACACAACTTCCAATAACTCCAGCAAATGACAATCAGGCTCAAATAGAGAAGAGCTATGTAGGTGTATATAGTGGTATGTACTGGGTACAGAGCACGCAGACAGCACGCACTAACACTACTGACTGCAAGCTCTATTATTAAAGCTAGATCACTAGCTATATAGGTGAGGTGAATATAGTGGTGTATACTGCGGTCAGGGCACAGACAGTAACCACTACACAAGAGCAAAATAGTAAATCAGCCAAAAACGATTGGTGTGTAACTGTGTTGAAGGTACACAGAACACCCACTGCTTCAGATGCTAACAAACACTACACGAGGCCGCCTGAAAGGCAGCTTTATATAGTGTGGGGCGTGCACTACACAGTCTGAGCTATGATTGGCCACAGGCAGGATGCCTGTGGCCAACCATTGCTCTTCCCGCTACTGGCGCTGCGATTGGCCAAGCATGCGGGGTCACAGTGCATGCTTGGCCAATCGTGAGACAGCAATGCATTGCGCCATCGCAGTGCATTGTGGGCCACACGAATTTTGCCGCGAACGGCCCAAACGTTCGGAATTCGGCGAACGCACGAACGACCGATGTTCGAGTCGAACATGCGTTCGACTCGAACACGAAGCTCATCCCTACTACATACACTGACCTGCCTGACCTACATACACTGACCTGCCTGACCTACATACACTGACCTGCCTGACCTACATACACCGACCTACATACACTGACCTGCCTGACCTACATACACCGACCTACATACACTGACCTGCCTGACCTACATACACTGACCTGCCTGACCTACATACACCGACCTACATACACTGACCTGCCTGACCTACATACACTGACCTGCCTGACCTACATACACTGACCTGCCTGACCTACATACAGTGACCTGCCTGACCTATATACACTGACCTGCCTGACCTACATACACCGACCTACATACACTGACCTGCCTGACCTACATACACTGACCTACATACACTGACCTGCCTGACCTACATACACCGACCTACATACACTGACCTGCCTGACCTACATACACTGACCTGCCTGACCTACATACACTGACCTGCCTGACCTACATACACTGACCTACCTGACCTACATACACTGACCTGCTTGACCTACATACACTGACCTGCCTGACCTACATACACCGACCTACATACACTGACCTGCCTGACCTACATACACCGACCTACATACACTGACCTCCCTAACCTACATACACTGACCTGCCTGACCTACATACACTGACCTGCCTGACCTACATACACTGACCTACCTGACCTACATACACTGACCTACCTAACCTACATACATTGACCTACCTGACCTACATACACTGACCTGCCTGACCTACATACACTGACCTTCCTAACCTACATACACCGACCTACATACACTGACCTGCCTAACCTACATACACTGACCTACCTAACCTACATACACTGACCTACTTAACCTACATACACTGACCTGCCTGACCTACATACACTGACCTGCCTGACCTACATACACTGACCTGCCTGACCTACATACACCGACCTACATACACTGACCTGCCTGACCTACATACACCGACCTACATACACTGACCTGCCTAACCTACATACACTGACCTACCTAACCTACATACACTGACCTACCTAACCTACATACACTGACCTACTTAACCTACATACACTGACCTGCCTGACCTACATACACTGACCTGCCTGACCTACATACACTGACCTGCCTGACCTACATACACTGACCTGCCTGACCTACATACACTGACCTGCCTGACCTACATACACTGACCTGCCTGACCTACATACACTGACCTACCTGACCTACATACACTGACCTACCTAACCTACATACACTGACCTGCCTGACCTACATACACTGACCTTCCTAACCTACATACACCGACCTACATACACTGACCTGCCTAACCTACATACACTGACCTACCTAACCTACATACACTGACCTACTTAACCTACATACATTGACCTACCTGACCTACATACACCGACCTACATACACTGACCTGCCTGACCTACATACACTGACCTGCCTGACCTACATACACCGACCTACATACACTGACCCACATACACTGACCTACCTGACGTACATACACTGACCTGCCTGACGTACATACACTGACCTACATACACAACTGAGCTACATACACTGACCTACCCGACCTACATACACTGACCTACCTGACCTACATACACTGACCTACCCGACCTACATACACTGACCTGCCTGACCTACATACACCGACCTACATACACTGAACTGCCTGACCTACATACACTGACTTCCAGACTCTGGACTTTTTGGGGTTACATTCGGGGCTTCAGCCCCCCCCCCAGCCACCCCCTCTCGACGCCCCTGGGGAGGTATGATGATCAGTAAGGCACAACCATTGTGTAGCACTACTAGGCAGAATGTACAGCAACAGGAAGCAAAAACTGCATATGTAATAAGCAAATATTTTTTTATATATTTACAAATGATAACGTTTTGAAAACATGAATACAAACCGATAAGATAATTTACATAACACTGATCACCTTTACATGTATATCTATAGAGCATGAATACATCTACTGTCTTCCTTTACTAAGGCAGTGCAAAGAGTGAGACTGATCTGCAGTAAAAGAAGAGCACTTATCTCTACCAACCAGACGAATGGTCTTAAAGTGGGTGTAAACCCTTCCATCTACTCAATGAAGTGACTGGCCTCAGGTGACACACAAATCCTCCTACATATGTTGTACCTGTTTATCTACAGTCCTCTCTTCTCTACAGCCGTTCAAAGTGCAGCGTTTATAAAGCTTGTCTCAGCTTTCAGAAAGCAGGGGGGGGGAGCGAGGGGAGCTCTGAGAGCTGATTGGAGGGGAAACGAGGGAAGTGAAAGGAGGGGACCCCCCCCCCCACACACACACACAGCACACAGGAGCACAGCTAAGGTTGTCAATCCCAGGCTGTGTGCTGGAGCTCCCTCCCCGTCACCCTTTTTTCTCGTGGTGTCAAGAAAACTTGTCCGAGGGGATTCATACAGATAGCAGAGTAAGGAAGCAGCAGACAGAAATGGCACTTAGTGCTCTGGGTTGAGACAAGTACACACTATAGAGGGAATATGCTTTGTTCATATTTCATGTCTGAGGTTTACAAGCACTTTAAAATAAAACCTTATTAAAACAGTTTCCTACCGTAAAACCAACCAGGTCACACCCCTGCCCGCAGACTCGCTGTCCTCCGGTACCCGCCAATGGTTCAGTACACAGGCAGAACAGCGATCTTTCAGTAGGGAAGGCATGGATCCTGCGTTCCTGCAAAGCAAGGACATGGATCCATGCCTTCCCCTAGTAAAAGGGCCTCCCCCACACAGTACACAAAATCACCAGCTAGGCACGCAGTTAACCCTTTGAGCCCCCCTGCTGGCATCCCCTTCCTTGCCAGTGTCATTAGCACAGTGACAGTGCACATTTTTAGCGCTGATCATTGTAGTGGTGTCAATGGTACCCAAAAAAAAGTGTCAAAAAAGTGTCAGTTAGGTGTCTGAATTTTTCCTCCACAATATCGCAATCCTGCTATAAGTCGTTGACCGCCGGCCTTACTAGTAATAAATAAATAAATATATCCCATAGTTTGTAGGCGCTATAAATTTTACACAAACCAATCTATATACGCTTATTGGGGTTTTTTTTTTTTTTTTTACCAAAAATATGTAGCAGAATACATACTGGCCTAAACCGATGAATACATTTAAAAATGTTTTAAAAATTGTATTAGGTGTTTTATAGCAGAAAGTAAAAAAAATATAGTTTTTTCTTCAAAATTGTCGCTCTTTTTTTGTTTACAGCACAAAAAATATAAACCGCAGAGGTAATCAAATACCACCAAAAAAAAAGCTCTATTTGTGGAGGAAAAAGGACATAAATTTTGTTTGGGTACAGCGTCACACCACCGCGCAATTTTCAGTTAACCACTTCATGCTAATCGGCGTACCACTACGTCGGTACTTTGATGCTAAATACCGTGGTGGCTAGCTGGTAACCTTGGTATTTTCAGAAATGGCGTGCGTTTCTCTTTCAGATAAAAGTGGTCTCTGTGGCGGATTCGCTACAAGATAAATTTTATCGGTGGCGCGAGAGAGCCACCCCGCCTCTTACCAAAGCTGTCGGCAGCGGCGGAGACGATTGGTTCCTGTCCCCTCACTGCCTGGATGCCGAGTGGGGGGAAGATGGCCCCCATTCGGCTCCATAGCATTGGAGGGCAAAAGCGACGTCAAACGTCACTTCCGCCCAATGCTCTTAAAGGAAATTTTTTTTTCTTCAAATGACATTTTTGTGTAAATATGAGATCTGAGGTCTTTTTGACCCCACATCTCATATTAAAGCGGTCCTGTCATGCTTTTTTATTTTTATTATTATTATTTATTAATAATTCTTTCCCTTCCATTTGTTTAGATGCGGCATTCGTTATTTCGGATAATTTGTATCTGTGGATAAATTTTTAATTCATTACGCTCACCAACTAGCCAAATTTGAAAGGAAATTCCAATACCTAACTTTTGCTAACTATTAAATGATAGGTATTGTAATTTCTCATTCGTTACGTTCGTAAATTCAAATTCGTTACGTTCGGCCAAATTTGAAAGGAAATTACAATACCTGTAATTTAATCATTAATAAGAATTAGGTTAGTGTTAGTTATTATTTCAGATTTTGAATTTCACATTTACAAATTTACAAATTTTATAGTTTACAAATTTGATAATGTTTGAATTTACGAATATTCAGAAAATGTCATTAAAAAGGGGTTTTCGTTAATTGGGATATTTTTCCGAATGAACAAATTTGTCGAGATTCGTTAAAAAAATTATTCGGAAACTAAACAAATTGCACATGTCTAATCTTTATTTCCAGTCAGAGGAGAAAATCAGTACAGTGGTATGGTGGTATTGGTGGTATGGTGGAAAATCAATACAGTGGTATGGTGGTATTGGAGGTATGGTGGAAAATCAATACAGTGGTATGGTGGAAAATCAATACAGTGGTATGGTGGTATTGGCAGTATGGTGGAAAATCAATACAGTGGTATGGTGGAAAATCAATACAGTGGTATGGTGGAAAATCAGTACAGTGGTATGGTGGTATTGGCAGTATGGTGGAAAATCAATACAGTGGTATGGTGGTATTAGTGGTATGGTGGAAAATCAATACAGTGGTATGGTGGTATTGGCAGTATGGTGGAAAATCAATACAGTGGTATGGTGGAAAACCAATACAGTGGTATGGTGGTATTAGTGGTATGGTGGAAAATCAATACAGTGGTATGGTGGTATTGGTGGTATGGTGGAAAATCAATACAGTGGTATGGTGGAAAACCAATACAGTGGTATGGTGGTATTGGCGGTATGGTGGAAAATCAATACAGTGGTATGGTGGTATTGGAGGTATGGTGGAAAATCAATACAGTGGTATGGTGGAAAATCAATACAGTGGTATGGTGGTATTGGCGGTATGGTGGAAAATCAATACAGTGGTATGGTGGTATTGGCGGTATGGTGGAAAATCAATACAGTGGTATGGTGGAAAATCAATACAGTGGTATGGTGGTATTGGTGGTATGGTGGAAAATCAATACAGTGGTATGGTGGTATTGGTGGTATGGTGGAAAATCAATACAGTGGTGTGGTATTGGCGGTATGGTGGAAAATCAATACAGTGGTATGGTGGAAAATCAATACAGTGGTATGGTGGAAAATCAATACAGTGGTATGGTGGTATTGGTGGTATGGTGGAAAATCAATACAGTGGTATGGTGGAAAACCAATACAGTGGTATGGTGGTATTGGCAGTATGGTGGAAAATCAATACAGTGGTATGGTGGAAAATCAATACAGTGGTATGGTGGAAAATCAGTACAGTGGTATGGTGGTATTGGCAGTATGGTGGAAAATCAATACAGTGGTATGGTGGTATTAGTGGTATGGTGGAAAATCAATACAGTGGTATGGTGGTATTGGCAGTATGGTGGAAAATCAATACAGTGGTATGGTGGAAAACCAATACAGTGGTATGGTGGTATTAGTGGTATGGTGGAAAATCAATACAGTGGTATGGTGGTATTGGTGGTATGGTGGAAAATCAATACAGTGGTATGGTGGAAAACCAATACAGTGGTATGGTGGTATTGGCGGTATGGTGGAAAATCAATACAGTGGTATGGTGGTATTGGAGGTATGGTGGAAAATCAATACAGTGGTATGGTGGAAAATCAATACAGTGGTATGGTGGTATTGGCGGTATGGTGGAAAATCAATACAGTGGTATGGTGGTATTGGCGGTATGGTGGAAAATCAATACAGTGGTATGGTGGAAAATCAATACAGTGGTATGGTGGTATTGGTGGTATGGTGGAAAATCAATACAGTGGTATGGTGGTATTGGTGGTATGGTGGAAAATCAATACAGTGGTGTGGTATTGGCGGTATGGTGGAAAATCAATACAGTGGTATGGTGGAAAATCAATACAGTGGTATGGTGGAAAATCAATACAGTGGTATGGTGGTATTGGTGGTATGGTGGAAAATCAATACAGTGGTGTGGTATTGGCGGTATGGTGGAAAATCAATACAGTGGTATGGTGGAAAATCAATACAGTGGTATGGTGGTATTGGTGGTATGGTGGAAAATCAATACAGTGGTATGGTGGTATTGGTGGTATGGTGGAAAATCAATACAGTGGTATGGTGGTATTGGTGGTATGGTGGAAAATCAATACAGTGGTGATTTATATGGTGTGGTGCAGGGCTGCTGTTAGAAATCACCCCTGTATTGATTTTCTGCTCTGAACAGGAACAGTGAACCATGCCTTACAGAAGGCTTCAGCCACATGAACAAACTTCTCATTCATGTAACCAGAATATCTGTGGAGGATGAAGCCTTAATTGTGTTGTTTTTTTGTTTTGTTTTGTTTATTTACCATTTTTTTTGTTTTGTTTTTTATTTATACATTTTTTTTGAACAGCCCTGTGGGGGTTGGTGAAATATCAGGGATCTAAACAGACACCCAACAGAAAGAGATTGAGGAAACAGATTCCTCAATCCTTTTTCTTGAATAGGTAGCTCCCTGTTCATTCACAAACTGAAGCATTGTTCCAGGAATTGCATCCACTCCTGCTGCTCTGGGCTCTCCTGTTGAACTTATGCGGGTCTGTGCCCCTTACAGGAGGACAGGTGCTACCCCCCCCCCCCCCCCCTGGTGTTGCACAACCCCACTAAACCATAGTAGATTTCAATACCAATTGTGATTAACCGCCTGCCGCCCACCCACACATTTACTGTCTACAACCTACCCATACATCGCCTAGCACATGCACGCTAAGGCACCCCCCCAGCAGCACGATCTACTGGGACACAGCGGATCATAATGTTTCCATAATTTTGAATAACCCCTGTAAGGCAGACTAGTATAATATGGCCTAAACTTCCCCGAGCCCACTTTTTTTTTTCTTCTTATTCCAGAGTTTACCACCACTTGAAGGTGAATTAAAGTTTAACTGTAGCAGAGAAAAATCATATCTCCTTTACTACTTAGTCTAGCAAAGTTGTTCAAATCCCAGGACTGGGTGGACAGAACTGCGAATCCTTCGGCACATAAAACCGCTCTTGTATATGAATAAGTGTATCCTCAATGCTCTCTGTGCAAGTCAATGACGTGAATCAAAGTACTCCTTTATCTCTTTCGGTCCCCTGGAGCAAACTTCAATCGGAGGACACTGCAGTGGATTCCCTTCCAAATTATAGGAGCAATAATTGTATCCCCAGTCCAACCTAATAAGATTTCCAAATCCCACAGGAAGTTCTTGCAGCTCATTGCTCCCCAGCCACAGGCAAGACAATTTGGTCAGGCAGCAGAATTCCTCCGGGAGGAATTTGATACAATTGATCATCAGTAGAAAGGTTTGCAGCTTTCTCAGTTGATTAATGCTGGGCGGAATGGCTTCTATTCGATTGTCGCTGATGTCCAGAAACGTTAAGTTTAAGAGCTGACAAATCACCACCGGAAAGACTGTAAAACAGTTATTGGCCAGGTGCAAACTCTGCAGATTCTGAAGTTTGGCCAGTTCCGCAGGTAAAACCTGTAAAGAGTTATTACTCAAAGTCAGTCTCCGGAGGTTCTTCAGAGTCCCGACCTCTGGCGGGATTTCTGCAAGCTGGTTGGTGTCCAAATATAAGGCCGTCAAGTTTGTCAAGAGCTGTATTTCCTTTGGGATGAAACTCATGTGGAAAGAGAGGATGTTCTCCCTCTCCGGAGTCATCTTCAATATCTGCAAATCTTTGAATTTAAAGACTTCCAAAGGAGGGCAGGAGAGCTCCTTGCCCTCGATCTTGACCTTCCGTTGGACCTTCCCGCTTAAAGTCTTTTCAGAAAGTTTTTTCCAGCCTTGCCCAAAACTAGAGAACGACGAGGCTGACAAAGCTTTGCTCATCGTGGCGTTGATAACGTTGATCTGAAAACTTCCCTCTCTCAAAGTATTTTTATAGCAAGAGTCCTAGTCATAAAGCTGGTGTGTTTATTTGTTTGGCAATTAAAGCGAGCATATAAGTGGTAAATTGAATTGCCTATAATAGATTTATGTTCTGGTTATGTTTAGTCTATTAGTCTTTTTGTGACAGTTGCTAAGATACCGCCAATTCCAGAGCCCTTCCCATGAACTACTTTTAGAGAGTTGAAGTGTGGATATAACAATGCCTCACGGAGAAGTTTGCATTGTGTTGTTCAGTCTGTTTGCTTAAAAGTTTAACTGTTGTATTAAACAAAATAAAGTATTGTAAAGACGGCAGAACCACTAATCGTCTAATCCATTGCAAACATGTTTCAGTTTAGATGAATCATTGATACCGGGGAGACGTCAGGAGATTAAATGGAGCGAAAAAAGGAAAGTTTTCTTCTTTCTCTACAGTAATTAGCAAAAGTTGCATGGTCATAGCTAGCCATAGATATACCACGGTGTTTTATTATAGAACCATGATCAACAAGAGGCATGTCTATTGGTTGGTTGTCACCTAAACATGTACACTCGGGTTGCCCTGGCACTCACATAAAATGTTAAAGTGATAAGTGGGTAGATAGCAATCATGAACCATATGTGGTAAACAAATGGGCAATGAGGACATTAAATGATAAGGGGATGAGTAGACAGACAACAATCCTGACCGTACATGGTAAACTGCGAATGTTAAGAAGGTGAGTGGGTGGACATCAATTATGACCATACGTGATACACAAATGGGCAATCAGGACAATGAATTTTAAGGGGATGAGTGGACAGACAGCAAACCTGACCATACGTGGTAAAGAAATGGGAAATCGGGACAGTGAATTTTAAGGGGATGAGTGGGCAGACAGCAATCCTGACCACATGTGATAAACAAACGGGCAATCAGGACAATTAATTTTAAGGGGGTGAGTGGACACTCAGACAACAATCCTGAGCATACATGGCAAACAAACGGACAACCAGGACAGCAACTGTTAAGGGAATGAGTGAGCAGACAGCAATCCTGACTAGGGATGAGCCGAACACCCTCCGTTTCGGTTCGCACCAGAACCTGCAAACAGAACAAACATTTGCATGAACTTTAGAACCCCATTAAAGTCTATGGAACTCAAACGTTCAAAATCAAAAGTGCTAATTTTAAAGGCTAATATGCAAGTTATTGTCCTAAAAAGTGTTTGGGGACCTGGGTCCTGCTCCAGGGGACAAGTATCAATGCAAAAAAAAACAGCCGTTTTTTTGGGAGCAGTGATTTTAATAATGCTTAAAGTGAAACAATAAAAGTGTAATATTCCTTTAAATTTTGTACCTGGGGGGTGTGTATAGTATGTCTGTAAAGTGCCACGTGTTTCCCGTGCTTAGAACTGTCCCTACACAAAGTGTCATTTCTGCAGGAAAAAAAATAATTTAAAAGCACTCGTGGCTATCATGAATTGTCAGCTCCCCATAATACAGAGAACAGTCATTGAAAGTCATTAATAAAAAAAATAAATGACGTAGGGTTTCCCCCAAATATCCATACCAAACCCTTTATCCGAGCACGCAACCTGGCAGGCCGCAGGAAAAGAGGGGGGACGAGAGAGCGCCCCCCCCTCCTGAACCGTACCAGGCCACATGCCCCCAACATCGGGAGGATGCTTTGGAGGTCTGTGACCTCTCAAAGCACCATGTCCCCATGTTGATGGGGACAAGGGCCTCATCCCCAAAACCCTGGCCGGTGGTTGTGGGACCCCCAGATCCCGCCTCCCCATTTTAAATGTTAACGGGTACATTGTACCCCTTTTCCCTTTTTCTTTATCAATTATTGGGGATGGAGTTTTGTGTACTGGATGGTCTCGGCTCATATAAAGTCCCACTTGCATTTATCTCTTCTACATTGTACCCCTACCATTTCACAAAGAAAGTGTAAAAAAAATGTAAAAAACCACACAGACACCGTTGGGATAAGTCCTTTATTAAAAATAAAAAGAATTTAAAAAAGATTCCAGCGGTGGTAATCCACTCTTGGTATCCTGCGATGGCTGATCTCTTCTCCGAGGTCCAGCGATGGGTGATCTCTTCTCCGGGGTCCAGCGATGGGTGATCTCTCCCGATTGTCCAGCGCAGCGCATCCTGTCTCCACCAGAGACACTGTAGGAATCTCGGCAGCCTGACAGGTATTAGCTGAGGAGGACAGGGCCACCCGTCACCTGACCCCGCCTCCTCTGACGCAAGGGGGAAACCCGAGCTTCCCCAGTGATGTGCAGGTGATGCAGGTTTCCGTTACATCAGAGGGGGGCGGGGTTGGGATAAGTCCCTTTTAATAAAGGATGTATCCCAATGGTGTCTGTGTGTTTTTTTTTTTATGTTTTACACTTTCTTTGTGAAATGGTAGGGGTACAATGTACCGTTACCATTTCAAACAGGGGGCCGGGATCTGGGGGTCCCCTTGTTAAAGGGGGCTTCCAGATTCTGATAAGCCCCCCGCCTGCAGACCCCCACAACCACCGGCCAGGGTTGTGGGGATGAGGCCTTGTCCCCATCAACATGGGAACATGGTGCTTTGAGGGGTCACAGACCCCCAAAGCATCCTCACAATGTTGAGGGCATGTGGCCTGGTACGGTTCAGGAGAGGGCACTCTCATCCCCTCCCCCCTTTTCTTGCGGCCTGCCAGGTTGCGTGCTCGGATAAAGGGTCTGATACGGATTTTTGGGGAGAACTCCACGCCATTTTTTTTTTTATTTGACGCGGGGTTCCCCTTAATATCTATACCAGACCTGAAAGGCCTGGTAATTGAATTTGGGGGGATTTTTTTTTTTTTTTTAATGACTCTCAATGACTGTCTCTGTATTACAGGGAGCCGACAATTCATTATAGCCGCAAGTGCTTTTAAATTACTTTTTTTCCTGCAGAAATTACACTTTGTGCAGGGACAATTCTAAGCACGGGAAACATGCGCCCCTTTACAGACATACTATACACACCCCCCAGGTACAAAATTTAAAGGAATATTACACTTTTATTGTTTCACTTTAATCATTATTAAAATCACTGCTCCCGAAAAAAAAGGACGTTTTTAAAACTTTGAAGCTCATCCCTAATCCTGACCATACATAGTAAAAAAATGGGCCATCAGGACAGTGGATGTTAAGGGAATGAGTGGGCAGACAGTAATCCTGACCATACATGGTAAACAAATGAGCAATCCGGGCAGTAAAAAAAAAGAAAATGGTACTGCGCTACGGATATATGAGTGTTCTACAAAGTTTTACTTCTGCAAAAAAGAGTTGGCAGCTGCCCCTACAAATTACTTCCCCCCTAAGGTAGAGTAAGACTGTAAGGAAGGAGAAAAGAAAGTAGGAATGGCGCTACCCTCTAGTTTGCTAAGAAAAATTATACTTATCAAGGTGCTTATATTAATAATGAGATGAAATATAAAAATAGAATGTAAAAAATTGTAAAATAGGTAAAAATAAATAAATATGACCAATATAAGTGGTATAAGTAGACTTCAAGGAATTACCTACTACATTTTTTATATATGTGTGTCTCATATATAAAACTTTATTTTATGTTATAAATATAATATGTGTTAGCCCTTGTACACACGGTCGGACATTCTGACAACCAAATCCGTTGGATTTTGTCCGACGGATTTGGTCCGAAACTGTTGCATGCACACGGTCAGACAAAGTTGTCCAAAAATCAGATCGTTCAGAATGTGATGACGTTATTTCGTTACGATGTGACTACGTTCAGGCTAGTAGCCAATAGATTTGGTCTAGGAAATGCGTGGCACTTTGTCCGATCGGAATTCTCTACAAACGATCGGACAAAGTCGGATCGGATCATGTTGTCGGAAAATTTTATAGCCCTGCTCTAAAACTCTGTTGGTCGGATATTCCGACGGAAACAGTCCGATGGAGCCCACACATGGTCGGATTATCCGACAACACGGTCCGAGCGAACATTTTCCGTATAAGGGCTTAGACCCTCTGTGCTGAAAATGTAAAAAATAAAAGTAAATAGTTGCTATACCAAAAAAAGTTTTGAATTATCCAAGCAACTTGTAGTGAACGAGGGTTAGTAAAAACCCCTTAATGAACAACGCCTATTTCTGTGATAGTGATTATCAGATAGTGATAAAAATAGTGATAAGATGATATGAACCTACTTAAAAGTGGGGTATGCCTGTATATATATAATATTTACACGTAACTTAAATATCTGAAGCAAGTATTAATATATAAAAACAATTTAGGCATAAATGTATAAGTTGTAAGGAAAAAATAAATATTTGAATTGCCTTAACAATTATTATACAGTTCATAAACGTGCAAAAGTGACTTGTGCACAAAATGCTGTTATTTAATGTGAAAGTGACAAGTGCCGTAGTCAATTCTTGATGCTGAGAGAAGGTGCCAGTGCACTTTACCGTGCAGATGATGGTTTTGCACTCACCAGATATCCTGCCCCTTTAAGGGTAGTTGCGCCTTCACAGTGCAAGCCCCTGTGTTGCTATTTGGTGCTTTTCCTGGGACCTTCTTAATTCAGCAATTATTGTCACCCAGTTATTTCATGTAAAAAAGAGGAGTATCCGTAGTGTAGTATGTTGTAAACTCACGATTTTATTGGATTCAAAATTATACTCACATTTAGCAGAGTTTTAGCATGCAGTAATACAACCAAGCTTCACCGCTCTCAACGAGAGAGGAAATGTACTGTGGCTACGTCCTATGCGTTTCATCATCAAGACGTAATCAGGGAAGTGACTGTTAAGTGGATGAGTGGACAGACAACAATCCAGACCATACGTGATAAACAAATGGCCAATCAGGACAGTGCATTTTAAAGGGGTGCGTGGATAGACAGAAAACATGACCATACGTGGTAAATAAATTTGCAATCAGGACAGTGAATGTTAAGGGGATGAGTGGTCAGACAGCAATCATGACCATACGTAATAAACAAACAGGTATTCAGGAGAGGGTTAGTTAAGGGAATGAGTGGGCAGACATCAATCATGACTATATGTGGTAAACAAATGGCCAATCAGGACAATGAATGTCAAGGGGATGAGTGGACAGACAACAATCCTGAGCATACATGGTAAACAAATGGGCAATCAAGACAGTGACTGTTAAGGGGATGAGAGGACAGACAACAATCCTGACCATATGTGATAAACAAATGGGCAATCAAGACAGTGACTGTTAAGGGGATGAGTGGACAGACAACAATCCTGTTGGTAAACAAATGGGCAATCAGGACAGTGAATGCTAAGGGAATTAGTGGACAGACAGTAATCCTGACCATATGTATTAAACAAATCGGCAATTAGGACGGTGGCTGTTAAGGGGATGAGTGGATAGACACCAATCCTGAGCATACATGGTAAACAAATGGGCAATCAGGACACCTGTGCATACATGGTAAACAAATGGACAATCAGGACAGTGAATGTTAAGGGGATGAGTGGACAAACAGCAATCCTGACCATACTTGATAAACAAATGGGGAACCAGGATAGTGACTGTTAAGGGGATGAGTGGACAGACAACAATCCTGAGCATATGTGGTAAACAAACGGGCAACCAGGACAGTGACTGTTAAGGGGATCAGTGGATAGACAACAATCCTAAGCCTACATGGTAAACAAACATGCAACCAGTACAGTGACTGTTAAGGGGATGAGGTGACAGACAGCAATTCAGACCATACATGGTAAACAAATGAGCAATCAGGACAATGAATATTAAGGGGATGAATAGACCAGTGTTTATCAACTCCAGTCCTCAATGCACTCCAATAGGTCATGTTTTCAGGATTTCCCTCAGATGAAATGGTTGTGGTAATTACTAAGGCAGTGAAACTGATCAAATTACCTGTGCAAAATAATGAAAGCCTGAAAACATGACCTGTGGGGGCGTCTTGAGGACAGGAGTTGAGAAACACTGGAGTAGACGGACAACAATCCTTACCATACATGATAAGCAAATGGGCAATCAGGACAATGACTGTTAAGGGGATGAGTGGGCATACAACAAAACTGAGCATACATGATCAACAAATGGGCACTCAAGACAGTGACTGTTAAGGGGATGAGTGGACAGACAACAATCCTGACCATATGTGATAAACAAATGGGCAATCATTACAGTGACTGTTAAGGGGATGAGTGGACAAACAACAATTTTGAGCATACATGGTAAACAAATGGGCAATCAAGACAGTGACTGTTAAGGGGATGAGTGGACAGGCAACAATTCTGAGCATACATGGTAAACAAATGGGCAATCAGGACAGTGACTGTAAGAGTCCATTCACACAGGGGCAATACGACTTCCAGCGATACTTTGGGAGGCAACTTGGACACAACTTGAGTATGAATCACAGCACATTTGAGGCAACTTACAAGGCCACTTGAAGTTGCCTCCAGGACAGGGGAATTTGCCAGTGGCCCATCACATAATAATCAGCTCTGTGGGAGGGAGGGGTTTGCCTAGAAAACTATTTTTACTTCCTGGAAAGTTGCTTCAGTTAAGACAGGGGATCAGACTTGGAGGCAACTTCCATTGAAATCAAGGGGTACAAGTCGTCTAGAAGTCAGATTGAAGTCGTACAGGAACCTTTTCTGAAGTCGGAGCGACTTCAGTAGTGTACATTAAGACGGCTCTCATTCACTTACATTCATTTTATCATGTTGTGCGACTTGAGGCAACTTGGGACAACTTCTAGTCGGATCCAAAGTTGCCCCTGTGTGAATGGACTCTTAAGGGGATGAGTAGACAAACAACAATCTTGACCATATGTGATAAACAAATGGGCAATCAGGACAGTGACTGTTAAGGGGATGAGTGGACAGACAACAATCCTGAGCATACATGGTAAACAAATGGGCAATCAAGACAGTGACTGTTAAGGGGATGAGAGGACAGACAACAATCCTGACCATATGCAATAAACAAATGGGCAATCAGGACAGTGACTGTTAAGGGGATGAGTGGACAGACAACAATCCTGAGCATACATGGTAAACAAATGGGCAATCAAGACAGTGACTGTTAAGGGGATGAGAGGACAGACAACAATCCTAAGCATACATGGTAAACAAATGGGCAATCAGGACAGTGACTGTTAAGGGGATGAGTGGACAGACAGCATCCCACCCGCTATTCCAAATTACTGTGAATCCGCCCTCGATGCCAAATTGCCTAAAGTAAAAAAAAAAAGAAAAATGTGAACACTGCGATACATTGTTACAAGGCATTGCAACTCACACCGCCACGTGCACGCGCACCAAACTTTTTTTTTTTTTTTTTTTTACTCATGTGCCTGAGCCTCATTGCTGCACAAACTGGCAACAGCTCCTCGCTTTTTGGTTTTCCTTTGCAGTATTTATTCAGCAACCCTCCACTTCTGTGCTCTTTGTAAATGGTGTGTGTAAAAGATCCCTTTTAATAAGCAGCTCAGACTCAGTTTAAGTCAGTTGTTAATTAAAGAGGATTAATAAAATATTAATGGCGAGCCCGCGGTGCGGCATGTTTAATGGGGATGTTTGCGCGTTTGATCAAGTCGCCCCATCTATAATAATGAAAATTGTTCTAGCAGCTCGTCCATGTATTATTGAGGGGAAGATGACACAATAGGTTTACTCTCTGATCACAGATGAACCGGGGATTAAATATTTATTTACTAAGCAGGATTTGAGTCTCCGGAGTGGAAAGAGATTTGCTGCGGCTGCCCGCGTCTTAAAAGGGTATTGAAATACTTCAACAAAGATTTCTTTTTTAATTAAAAAGGAGGTTGCTGTTTTAAAACGATAAGCCTCAGAAAACACTAGCAGTAAACAAATAAAGAAGATCTCTATTAAGGGAAATGTATTGCAGTTTTGTACATTTTTATAGGGAAGCCCGGAAACGCAGGCTAGACGTAGGTGCAGGGCTGGCATGACAAATGCTAGGTAGCCCCTATAGGGTTAAATTGGAAGAGTAGGAAGAGGGAGGGGTGGAGCGGCAGGAGAGAGAGAGGAGAAGGCGGAGCGCCATATAAGGAGGGGGAGGAGCTGCAACAGGAAGCGTGGGTCACAAGAGTGGAAGTTGCCCACCCACCCGCCCCTTTAGTTTAAGTTTTTGTGCTGTTGTTTTCCGATGGCTGTCGGGTTTCTAATTTTTCTTGCAGGTTCGGTGGTGGAGGTCATCATAGCAGTGGAAGGCGGTGTCTTTGGTCTTTGACGGGGTAAAACAAATTAGGTGATGGAACGGTGTGGGGGGCTCATAGGTCGTATGTGCCCCTTTTGGTGTATCCCAGCGGAAGGGTAGGCTGGGACAGAGGCGGCTCTCCAATTAGGCAAATTAGGCGATCGCCTTAGGCCTCACGATCGCAGGGGCCTCGCCATCGCTGAATTTGCCTGATATGTGGAGTGCCAGGATCCCCATCCCTTGCTCTCCCCGCCAGCCGCCGGCAAATGACAGGTGCAGTCCGAGAAGGAGACCTCCTTCACCCCCCTGCTTGAGCCGCCGCTGAAAGACTGGAGGGTTCTCTGTGCTTCCTGCCCATTCCCCCTCCAGAGCAGCAGAAGATCGGAGCGGCTGTGTCTGTGTGGACAGAGAGAGCAGCAGCAGCAGCTGTGGGCTTTTCTCCCCCCTCCTCCTCTCATCACTGTAGTCGGGAGCTGTGCTGACTATGTTTCTTCCCCCTCCTTCTTATTGTGCAAGAAAAAAAAAAAAAACACTAAACTGAAGCAGAGAGGAGAATTGTGGGAATTGTAGTCCTGAGGTCTGGACATTGCAACTCCATTGGAAGAAACTGCAGCCCTCAGCGTGTCCAGCTGAAGAGGAGGCAAAGAGAGCCAGGAGCTCAGGAGAGCTTTTGGGGAAGTGCACCCAGAACTCCAGCGAGAGAGAGAGAATCTCATTGCACTGCACCACCAGGGAAAGCCACACAGCCAGCACCATCCCTTGTGAAGAAAGGCATGAAGTTATGTCCAGAATACAGATCTGGGTTCTACCCAGCGGAATCGCCACAGGCAACCCAGAATGAGCTGTATCCCCAGGTATGGTAAGAGGGTCACTCGGCCATTATCTACTGCCATCTATAGGAACTGCCCACTCTGTTATTCTTTGGCCCGAAGGGTGCTCTCAGACTGGGGCGTCAGCAGTAAAGCACCGCTAATTTTAGCGGCCATTTACTGTAGTTTTTGCAGAGGTTTTCAGCTGCTAGCTGGGTGCTTTTAACCCCCAGTAGCGGACAAAAAATGGTTAAAACCACCTGCAAAGCGCCGCTTTGCCGGTAGTTCAGCAGCGCTGGCCATTAATTTCCATGGGCAGGAGCAGTGGAGGAGTGGTGTATACACCGCTCAGGGGCGTAACTATAGGGGGTGCAGCAGTTGCGACCGCAACCGGGCCCTGTGCTGCAGGGGGCCCATGCAGCGCCCTCTACATATGTCCGGCAGCAGCATATGCAGCTAGGGGTACCAGTGCACCATGCACACGGGTGGCTGGAGGTGGAGGGTGACTAGCATAGCTCCATGCTCGACTATCGCACTGGCTGCTCTTTAGTTGTGCATTCCCCGCATGACCTGTGTCCTCGGCCGACTCCTCAGAGTACCCCTCTCCTGCTCCATGCATTGCCGCTCAGTCCGATGTCTGTTCTCCCCAGCCAGAGTCCCGCCCCCCCGAGTCCGGCCCACACTGCACTGCATACTTCTCCCGGGTAAACAAACTTTAAGCACACAGATGCAGTGCAGCCCTATGAGAGCCCCCCGGAGGACACTGCAGGCTTGTCTGCCAGCCCCCCTCCTCCCCCGTCATACACAGATGATGAAAGGTCTTTCTGGGAGATATGCTGATCACCCGTCCAGCACACTGGATGGAGCCCAGGCCAACATGGATGAGTGCGCGGCCTGCAGCTTGGTCATGGTGAGTGAGAGGACCCCATCCCCCACACACCATTACATACCCCCTCCATCTCCCCCTGGGGACAGGGACCCCTTCTCACATGGGGACAGGGACCCCCATCTCCCCTGGGGACAGGGACCCCTTCCCACCTGGGGGCAGTAACTTCATCTGCCCTGGAGAAAAGGACCTCATCTCTTCTGGGGATGGGACCCCATCCTGCCTAGGGACAGTCCCCCAATTGGGCACCTAAAAATAAAAAATAAACTAATAAAAAAAAACTACTGATGCTAGTGGTAGACTCGGAGGGAAGGGCCCTGGCTGGGGTTCAGGGGGGCCCTTCATGGTTTCTTGCATCGGGGGCCCTGAAGGTTCTAGTTACGCCTCTGACACCGCTCCTTCACCACTCCAAAGATGCTGCTTGCAGGAGTTTTTATAACATCCTGCAAGCGCAGCACCTCAGTGTGAAAGCACTCGGGCTTTTACACTGAGACTGCAGGGGAGCCGTGTTTTCAGGTGCTTTACAGGTGCTATTTTTAGCCCAAAAGCGCCTGAAAAACGCCTCAGTGTGAAAGGGGTCTTATACTGCCTGCAGGCCCTATTCACAGCTGCAACATGCACCAATGATTAGAGATGAAGATTTCAGACTTAGGCTGGGTTCACATCATAGCGATGCGGGAACGCCGCGAATCCGCAGCATTTTCCCGCATCGCATACCTCCCGCCGGCAGTTCACACTGCCCTATGCGGACGGCTGGGAGTGTCAATGAAATGTTAATGACACCCCTAGATCCGTCCGCATATCGCAGTGCGATCTGCACACTCGCACAGGAATCCGATCGCATGGTGTGAACACCCATGCGATCCGATTCTGCTGCGGACCAAAAAAAGGGTCCCGTGCGAGTTTGCTGCGGGAGCGATGTGAATTCAGCCATACTATCTGTATGGCTGACCTCGCATCGCTACGGAGATCGGATGTGATCTCCCCCCGCAGCAGTGTGAACCCAGCCTTAGTGCTAGTTTACACTGCAACAATGTCCGACATTGAATGCGATTTGTACCACACTGCAGTGCAAATCGCATGCAATTTCTGTGCAATGCGATTTCAGCCATACAGCTAGTATGGCTGAATTCACATTGCATTCAGACCAAACTTGCACAGGACCCCTTTTCTGATCCGCAGCAGAATCGTAACGCATGGGTTTTCACACCCATGCAATCAGATTCCTGTCCGAATTTGCAGTTTGCACTGCAATATGTGAACTGATTTGGGAGTGTCATTAACTTTTATTTAACACTCCCAGCAGTTTGTGCCATCGGGTGACATGTGATGCGGGAACCCACAGTGGGTTTGCAGGTGTGATGCGAGAATCCTGCGAATCCACTGCGGGTTCCCGCATTGCAGTGCAAACTGTCAATTCAGACATGAATCAGATCACATGGGTGTGAACACCCATGCAATCCAATTCTGGTGCGGGCCAAAAAAGGGTCCTTCACATGTCATTTGCACTGCAGTGTGAAAAACTGGTGTGAACCAAGCCTAAAAACTTCCCTATAACAGTGGCCCCAGGGCTATGGCCCGCACTACCATATGACGGCTTAAGCCGCCACCTCAGGGGCTAGGATAGGGGGGCAGTAAAATGCTAATCCCCAGCCACTTGCTGGGGATTCAGATTTTTACAGTGCTGAATGTGTTTTTTTTTTGTTTTTGTTTTTTTACACACCAAGCCACTATAGCAGCTAGGAGTATGTGTACTTTAGTAAAGCCAACTGTGACCTTTCATGTGGAAGTGTTACAAGTGGCTGTGAAGCCGCCTATCATTTCCACAACTGCCACAATGTGCAACCCCCTTCACCGTGTTTACCGGGCATCACTGTCTCACCTGCGGGCCCGCTGCTTTTATGGTGGGTGGCACTGAGAAGGGTGGCAGGAGCTCAGCAGACCTTCGTCCACTTAGCCACCCTCCTGTACACAGACTGAGAAGTGTGATGTATGATGTCAGGGGCGGGCTGGGCCAGGGTTCACAGTGGCAATTTCCCCCTAGGCCACCCTAACCTATGGTGAAAACAGCCGGCAGCTGCTGCCCGCTGCCTTTATTTTTTTCTCTCCTGTAGGAGGTTGGGCCGGAGGCTTAGGGGGGTGTATTTTTTTCCATTATCTGTGTCCCTTTCTGATGATGATGTGCTGGTCGGAGCAGATGGACTATTTCTTCAGTTTCCAGGATATGCCCATTCAGCTCCGCACACATGTTCTTCTGCCTTGGCTAAAATCCCAGCCAGTCATTTTCCTCCGCTCCCCACCCAGTAGTAGCCGGGGCCCAGAGATGGAGACCTGAGAGGCTGTGAGGCAGGTGGCGAAGGCGACGGGCAGAGAGAGGCAGCTGAGCTCAGCTGATGATGTCCAGCAGCAGGAATAGAGGGGAAGCAGATCCAATCGTGGGGCTGCCAGTGCCTTCAAGACTTCAACACAGGTGTGCTTTGGGGGTGTCTGTGAATAGACTACATTGCATCCTATGTAAACAAGGCAGTTCGCCATTCTGTCAGTATGGAAGACATTGATCCTGTGTTCCTGCAAAGCAATTACAGTGATCCATGTCTTCCCTTAGTAAAAGCACCTCCCCCACAGTGCGAAAACACTTGTTAGGCACACATTTAACCCATTGATTGCCCTAGATGTTATCCCCTTCCCAGCCATTGTCATTAGTACAGTGACAGTACATATTTTTAGCACTGATCACTGTATTAATGTCACTGGTTTCCACAAAGTATCAAAAGTGTCACTTAGTGTCCGTTTTGTCCACCGCAATATCGCAGTCCCGCTATGAGTCACTGATTGCTGCCATTACTAGAAAAAAAAAAAAATGTCCCCGGATTTCATTTTAAAAATCTGGTCACCTTACCTTAACACTGCTGTGCTCAGGCAGCGTTAGGAGCCCTGTCTCACTTAAGACCCCTTTCACACTGAGGGCGTTTTGCAGGCGTAATAGCGTTAAAAATAGCGCCTGCAAAATGCCCTAAAACAGCTGCTCCATGCACTCCAGTGTGAAAGCCTAAGGCCGCGTACACACGGGCGGACTGTTCGCCCAACCTTGTCCGCTGAACAGTGTTTGGGCGGACAGTCCGCTCGTGTGTGGGCTTTCAGCGGACAGTTTCAGCGGACAGTTGGACGGACAAAGTCTTTCGGAAATTCCGAAAAACTGTCCGCTGAAACTGTGTTTGAGCGAACAGTCCGCCCGTGTGTGGGCTTGTCCGCTGTACTTTCGAAATGAGCGGACTGTTCCCGCTCGGAAAGTCCGCCCATTTCGAGCGCGTGTACAGGTAGGCGGGGCCCGCGAAGGAGACGTCGCGGGCTCCGCCGCCTGGAATGGGCTTAAAGGGGAACCCCAACGCCGAAAAAAATCGGCGTGGGGGTTCCCCCCAAGTCCACACCAGACCCTTGTCCGAGCACGCTACCCGGCCGGCCAGGAAAGGGGGGCGAGCGAGCGCGCCCCCCCTCCTGAGCCGTACCAGGCCGCGTGCCCTCAACATGGGGGGTGCCTTGGGGAAGGGGGGGCCGCGCGGCCCCCCCACCCCAAAGCACCTTGTCCCCATGTTGATGAGGACAAGGGCCTCTTCCCGACAACCCTGGCCGTTGGTTGTCGGGGTCTGCGGGCGGGGGGCTTATCGGAATCCGGGAGCCCCCTTTAAGAAGGGGGCCCCCGGATACCGGCCCCCCACCCTATGTGAATGAGTATGGGGTACAATGTACCCCTACCCATTCACCTGTGAAATAAAGTACAAAAAAAAACACAACACATGGAAAAAGTATTTTATTGCACAGCTCCGGGGGTCTTCCGTCTTCGGGGGTCTTCTCGCCGGACTCCTCCGCTATGTGTGTGTAGCTCTTTTACTAGCGGAGGAGTCCGGCTTTCTTCCTCCCCGCCGCCGGCCTCTTCTCCCGACTTCGGGGGTCTTGTCCCCCTCTTCGGTTCTTCTGCCGGGCCACCGCGCCTGGTCCGGTGGCCCGGTCTTCTGTCGCCGTCTTCCGTTCTTCTGTCGCCGCCTTCGGTTCTTCTGCCGGGCCACCGCGCCTTCTTGTAGCTCTTTTACAGGCGGTGGCCCGGTCTTCTGTCGCCGCTGTCGTCGTCGCCGCCGCCGCCTTCCGTTCTTGTTCTTCTTCTTGTTCTTCTTCTTCTCCTGGAGATGTTGACTCGACGATCTCTCCGGCCGGAATGCCAGAGCCGCGCTGTGCGGTCACTTATATAGTGACAATGGGGCGGTGTCACATGGTATATGTCACATGGGTTGGTCACATGGTGACCCCGCCCCCTTACGATGTCATAGTCCCCATGTGACATCAACCCATGTGACCAACCCATGTGACATATACCATGTGACACCGCCCCATTGTCACTATATAAGTGGCAGCGGAGCGTGTCCCTGGCATTCCGGCCGGAGAGATCGTCGAGTCAACATCTCCAGGAGAAGAAGAAGAACAAGAAGAAGAACAAGAACGGAAGGCGGCGGCGACAGCGGCGACAGAAGACCGGGCCACCGCCTGTAAAAGAGCTACAAGAAGGCGCGGTGGCCCGGCAGAAGAACCGAAGGCGGCGACAGAAGAACGGAAGACGGCGACAGAAGACCGGGCCACCGGACCAGGCGCGGTGGCCCGGCAGAAGGACCGAAGAGGGGGACAAGACCCCCGAAGTCGGGAGAAGAGGCCGGCGGCGGGGAGGAAGAAAGCCGGACTCCTCCGCTAGTAAAAGAGCTACACACACATAGCGGAGGAGTCCGGCGAGAAGACCCCCGAAGACGGAAGACCCCCGGAGCTGTGCAATAAAATACTTTTTCCATGTGTTGTGTTTTTTTTTGTACTTTATTTCACAGGTGAATGGGTAGGGGTACATTGTACCCCATACTCATTCACATAGGGTGGGGGGCCGGTATCCGGGGGCCCCCTTCTTAAAGGGGGCTCCCGGATTCCGATAAGCCCCCCGCCCGCAGACCCCGACAACCAACGGCCAGGGTTGTCGGGAAGAGGCCCTTGTCCTCATCAACATGGGGACAAGGTGCTTTGGGGTGGGGGGGCCGCGCGGCCCCCCCTTCCCCAAGGCACCCCCCATGTTGAGGGCACGCGGCCTGGTACGGCTCAGGAGGGGGGGCGCGCTCGCTCGCCCCCCTTTCCTGGTCGGCCGGGTAGCGTGCTCGGACAAGGGTCTGGTGTGGACTTGGGGGGAACCCCCACGCCGATTTTTTTCGGCGTTGGGGTTCCCCTTTAAGCCCATTCCAGGCGGCGGAGCCCGCGACGTCTCCTTCGCGGGCCCCGCCTACCTGTACACGCGCTCGAAATGGGCGGATTTGCCTCCTCCTTACGTGGGCGAGTCCGTTCATTTCAAAAGTTGAGCGAACTGTTTGCCCAACCTTGTTCGTCAAACAGTCCGCTCGTGTGTGGGCAAGTCCGCTCATGCAAATTTTGAGCGGACTGTTTGATGAAACTGTTTGCCGAACAAGGTTGGGCGAACAGTCCGCCCGTGTGTACGCGGCCTAAGGGCTTTCACACTGGAACAGTGCGCTGGCAGGGCGTCAGAAAAACTCCTGCCAGCAGCTTCTTTGGAGCTGTGAACTCACCGCTGCTCCCAATTGAAATCAATGGGGCAGCGCTGTGATACCGCTGCCAAAACGCTACTCCAGCAGCATTTTGCAGGTGGATTTAACCCCTTTTTGGCCGCTAGCTAGTTAAACCCCCCCCCCACTAACGGCCCAATAGTGCAGCTAAAACAACAGTAAAGCGGCGCTAAAAATAGTGCCACTTTACCACTGACACCCTAGGCGGCTCGGTGTGAAAGGGCCCTAAGCATGCCGAACATCTGATTTGCAGCACTTTAAAAACATTACCAGACATCTTAATGCTGCTGTGTGCAGGCAACGTTAAGAGCCCTGTTACACTCACCTCTCGCCTAACCTAAGACTCCTGATGTTCTGCCTGCCAGCCATTGAGGAGTGATGTTGCGTCCCCGCACATCACTTCTCCCATCCACCGCAGGAGAATCTCAATCTGGGAACGCCTTCTGCGTATATTAAGGGCATCAGTGGGGCCTCATGTCTAAGTTTTGCCTAAGGCCTCACAATGCCTAGAGCCGCCCCTGGGCTGGGATACGGGTTTGGTTACACTGCGGGAAGGTGGGGTTGTCTCCGGGCTGTTAAACGACCGGAGGCCTTGTATGGTACAAATTTGGTCCCGCAGTGGGTTTTTGGTTTTGGAAAATGGTAACGTTAAATGGAACCGAGGTACCGTCAAAGACCAAACGACTGGGAGTTGTAATTGCTGTTGCAATATGTATATAAGTATGTTTCTATTATAACATTAAAAGTTATTTATTTTATTTTGGTTAAAGTTCTGGTTAAATAAAAGGCTGCTATGGCCAATTTATACTCCAAACTCCGGTGTGGTCTATTTATTGGGAATGGGAAAGGTAAAATGGTATTGATACAGGTATGGGTAGAAAAAACTTACGGAAGGGGTAATTACCGAATGCATAGGTCAAGTTTTTTTTTTAATGGTAAAAAACAATGGTGAATAAGGTCAAGCTGTGTTAACTTTAAGTATCCAATCATGTGCAAGCAAAAAATGCAGATTTTTTTTTTCCTGCACATGATTGGGTATTCTTTGCAAAGTGAACTATTACCGCATTTGCTAAGCTAAGTGAAAATTTACTTTGCAAAGTGAACATGCTAAACTGGGCCGCGGACTCCGGCTCTGTGCCTGGCTGGAGCCGCGTGACGTCACTCCTGCGCACGCAACGTCACTCCTGCGCAAGCGCGTGGGAGCCGCCAGTCATGGCACTCGCTCATGAAGGAACGGCTCAGGGGGGCCGTTTCTTCACAGTTCATGCGCCAATGACATCATCACCGCAAAACGCAGTAAATATCCCCTAAACGGCTCATGTAGGAGACATTAACAGTACCTATAGGTAAGCCTTATTCTAGGCTTACCTATAGGTTCAACTTCCACAGAGAGCTTTACAACCTCTTTAAACCTTACTCTTCTCCTCTGCATCCAGAACAGGAAAATAACATTTTGGCTTTATTTGGCCTTTAAAACAAGTCTGCACCATTCTGTATTGTTCAAAATGCATGACCAGTGTAGATAAGATGCTCAACCCTCATATAGGGCAGCACAGTGGTGTAGTGGTTAGCACTTTAACCTAGCAGAAAAAAGGGTTGCTGGTTCGAATCCCGACCACAACACCATCTGCCTGGAGTTTGCATGTTCTCCCTGTGCCTGTGTGGGCTTCCTCCCACACTCTAAAGACATGCTGGTAAGTTAATTGGCTCCTGTCTAAATTGGCCCTAGTCAAGTGCATTAGGACCCTTTAGGGTAAGACCGCGCTATATCAAGATACCACTCAACTAAACTCATTTGACTGCCACCATTAGGGATGAGCCGAACACCCCCCGGTTCAGTTCGAATGGACTGAAAATTCGTACGAACTTTAGAACCCTATTAAAGTCTATGGGACTCGAACTTATGAAAATCAAAAGTGCTAATTTTAAAGGCTAATATGCAAGCTATGCAACAGACAACACCAGCAATAAGGGGTATCTTCAGGTGTATACTGTGCTGGAGGCACACAACACCCACTTTAACTCCTGCAGATGCCTGTATTAGAGAACACCAGCAATAAAGGGTAGATACCGGTGTATACTGCGCTGGAGGCACACAATACCCACTAACTCCTGCAGATGGCTGTATTATAGAACACCAGCAATAAAAGGTAGATACTGGTGTATACTGCGCTGGAGGCACACAACACCCACTAACTCCTGCAGATGGCTGAGAAAAGAACTATCAGGGAAGTAATTTGGATCAAACTCACCATCTCCCTGTGCAAAGACGCACACAAATTCGCCATGGATCGGCGCTCCGGCACACGCACATTCGCGGCCCAACTGAGAGGCGTGCGCGAGTGCGCACAAGCACGTGCATAATGTGAATTCCCTGACCAGCCTATAAAAGGAGCCTTAGCACACAGACAAGTTGCTGCTTTGGCTCAGCTCACCTGTGTTACTCTGCTTCCTGTTCCTGTTTGCCACTTCCTGTTGTGACCCGGATTGCCTGAAGACTATGCTGATTCTCTCCTCACCTGACCCCTGGCTTGTTTAAGGTCAAGTACAAGCCGGGTCGGTAGCAGGCGGGCAGCAACGGTACACAGGGGAAGACAGAAGCGTGGTCAAACAGTCCGGAGGTCAGAGGCTGGCAGCAAGCAGGCGTAGTCAAGAACAGGCCGGATAACAAGGAGTAATCAGGTAAGCAGGAGACAGAGTAACCGGAACGCTGTAGACTGGACAGCACAGGGGCACTGTAACAGGTTCCTTAAGTAGCCCTTTGGGCGCCAAGAACGGTCGCACGGCGTGTCTGCGCGCGCCCGCGTGAAACCGTGCAGCCGTTCGTGACCCCGCGCACCCGCGTGCGCCCGTTCGTACCATCGCGCACCCACGTGCGCTCGTTCGCAACATCGCGCGCCCATGGATACCTGTTAATTCTCAACGAGGGGATTCCGTGGGCAGGCCTTCCATGAGTCACTGGATTTTGGGAACGACCATGACACTGGCTCTCGGACTGATACCTGTGTTTGACCCTTGGCCTGCCTCTGGATTATACTCTGTCTGCTGCACTTAGCCTTGCTGGCTCCCGGACTGATACCTGTGTTTGACCCTCGGCCTGCCTCTGGATTATCCTCTGCACTCAGCCTTGCTGGCTCCTGGACTGATTACTTGTGTTTGGCCTGTTTCTGCACTTTTCTTACCTGTTTTACAGACTTGCTTGCTACTTACCTTCTGGTCCGGTCCATCCTGCACAAGCCCTCTTCCAGACCTTCACACAAGTCAGGTATCCCACTGGAGGCTTGTGCCTCTTGGTGCAACCCACTCCCTGTATCACCTCCAGGGGTGGTGTGCGCTGAGTCGCAACAGCCACCGCTCTCTGCATCTTGGCCTCGGTGAGTACCTCTTTGCTGATAAGAACACGCTGCCCCTGCCTATCTAGCTCTTTCCCTGCACGCCAACACACTATACAAGGCCGCCACGCTGGTGGCCTTATATAATGTGGGGCGTGTACTAAACCCCTTGAGCTATAATTGGTCACAGTCATCCTGCCTGTGGCCAATTATGGCTCTACTCGCTGTTGGCGCTGTGATTGGCCAAGCATGCGTGGTCACAGTGCATGCTTGGCCAATCATGAGCCAGCAATGCATTCGTGCCACACGAATTTGGTGCGAACGGTCCACAAAGTTCTGAATTCGCCGAACAGACGAACGGAATCGAACACCGAATCGAACACCGAGCTCATCCCTAGCGACCATTATCATACTCCAACCCTGCCCCACTTATCACTACCTACAATTAACAAGACCACACTTGAGCTGGAGTATAACTGGCCATAGCAGCCTTTTTATTCAATATATAAACATTTTAACCATAACAAAAGCCCACAAATATCAGTTGCTTCCCCTGGTGGTCTTTGACGGCACTTCCCAACATAACTCTGTTCTACTTCCACACTGCAGGCTTTTTTCTGTACTAGGCCTCCAGCCGTGTCACACCAGCTCGTAGACAAACCCATTACACGCAGTGCCACCATTACCATCTTCCAGTTAACCCGTGCTACAGTAGGTGCTACAGTAGGTGCCACCGATATTGTGTTTCCAGCGTGATCCTGTTACGCTGGTTCCCGGCAACAGGCTTCTCTAACCAGTGCAATCCCGTCATCCCGTCTACGCTCTCTCCGGCCGCAATGCTAGGGACGCGGTGTGCGGTGACTTATATAGGGACAAGGGGCGAGGTCACCATGTGACATCAACCGGTGACCCCACCCCTTGTCCCTATATATGTCGCCGCACACCGCGTCCCTGGCATTGCGGCCAGAGTGAGCGTTGAGTCAACATCTCAAGAAGGAAGAAGCAGAAGAAAAAGAAGAACGGAAGGCGGCGGTGACGATGGCAGCAGAAGACCGGGCCACCTCTAGTAAAAGAGCTGGAAGAAGAAGCGGTGGCCCGGCAAGAAGAACCGAAGGGGGACAAGACCCTCGAAGTCGAAAGAAGGGGCGGCGGCGACGGAAGACCGGGCCTCCGCTAGTAAAAGAGCTAAAGGAAGAAAGTGGAGGCCCGGCAAGAAGAACCGAAGAGGGGGACAAGTCCCCCAAAGTCAGAAGACTCCCGGGCAGCGGCGAGAGGACCCCCCAAGACGGAAGGGGACTCCCGAATTCCGATAAGCCCCCTGCCCGCAGACCCCAACAACCAACGGCCAGGGTTGTCGGGAAAAGGCCCTTGTCCTCATCAACATGGGAACAAGGTTATTTGGGGTGGGGGAGCCACAGGGCGCCCCCCTTCCCCCAAAGCACCCACCCCCTCATGTTGAGGGCATGTGGCCTGGTACGGCCGGGCTGCGTGCTCAGATAGGGGTCTGGTATGGACCCCACGCCGTTTTTTTCGGCGTAGGGGATTCTCCTTAAAATCTCTACCGGACCTAAGGGCCTGGTATGCCTCCGGAGGGGGAACCCATGCCGTTTTTTTTTTATTTGGCGTGGAGTTCTCCCTTAGGATTCATAGCAAATACAGTGCCTGGTATTGGCGGGAATCCAATTCGGATCCCTGCACCAGTGTGAACCCGGCCAGCGATGCTTTTCGCTTATCGGGAAAAGAAAAGAAACATTTTTCCTTTCCCGATGCGAGTCGACTCAGCACTGGCTCCCGCGAGGGGGCTCGCAGGGTGTCAATCTCGCCGATAAAAGTGGCGAGATTGACACAATATCGCGGTCACCTACTGTAACTGAATACACCGTGGGCCCATACCACGATGGGTCCCCCCACACTTACATCTTGTAGGTTATTTTGCCACCATCAAAGACCACCACCGCCATTTTACTGCTGCCAGGACATGTCCCATTGCGACACCTGAAGACTTAACTCACCAAAACGGGGAGGGTGGGTGGCAAACTGTTCCTCTGAACGATCCCCTGCAGTGTTGCTCCAGTTACCCCCCAACTCCTTAAATAAACTAAACCCCACCTATTCCTACTTTTTCCTCCAATCACTACTCCCCCCCCCACCTCTGAACTATTTTCTTAACCCTTGCTGTTCTCCTATCACTCTCGTCATACCGGCCCTCTGCTAGTTCTTTTCAATCCCCTCGCTCCAGGCCTCTCTTTCAAAATAAACAAAAATCGAAACAGGCTATACAGAAAAGAGCAGTAGGTTCAAATAGAAACATGCAGCACAACTGTTTCAAGGAGAATTCTACAAAGCCATTCTCTGCAGTATTTGGGTCAGTCGTCATTGTCTACAAGGTAAAATGTATGTGAACCCAATCACCAAAACCTCATATCAGTGTAGCGCTACCCTCAAAGGAGCAGCTGGGTGGTTGGGTTCCCTGGTTCCTCAGGATAATGACCCATCGGGTAATACTGTACCTTCTGACACACAAAGGCTGGAGGAAAAGAGGATTATTTTGGCGGCACACCGGGCAGAGTAAATAATAGCGACAATAACCATACACAATAACGTAAAGCAGTCACAAAAATATTAATTTCCAAGCAAAAGATTATCAAAATGAATTTCAAAGGGTACCCGGAACCTGGCTCATAGGGATAGATCATCATAGGATATATTTACAGTTGTGTTCAATATAATAGCAGTCCAACATCACTAACCAGACCAATCACTGTTTTTGGTATAAATTATATTTCTACATGGCAAATAATTTACTAGTAGGTGTAGTAGAGTAATAGAAAACCAACAGTCATGACATACATGCTGCTGATTCTGTGTAATTGAATCATTAATTGTGTACCTCCCAACATTTTGAGATGGGAATGAGGGACACCTACTAGCAAACGTATGTAGGCATGGGACACGCCCTTTGCCACGCCCCCTTAAAGGGGAAATAACAAAAAACTCTCACCTTCCCCCTCTGTCAGCCCCCCTCTCTCAGCTGCCCCCTCTCTCTCATCTTGCCCATCTCTCAGCCCCCCTCTCTCTCTCATCCCCCCCATCTGTCAGCTGCCCACTCTCTCTCAGCTCTGCACTCTGTCCACCAGCCTCCCTCTCTCTCAGCCCCCCTCTCTCTCTCATCCCCCCATCTGTCAGCTGCCCGCTCTCTCTCAGCTCTGCACTCTGTCCACCAGCCTCCCTCTCTCTCAGCCCCACCTCTCTCTCTCATCCCCCATCTGTTAGCTGCCCACTTTCTCTCAGCTCCGCACTCTGTCCACCAGCCTCCCTCTCTCTCAGCCCCCCTCTCTCTCTCATCCCTCCATCTGTCAGCTGCCCGCTCTCTCTCAGCTCTGCACTCTGTCCACCAGCCTCCCTCTCTCTCAGCCCCCCTATCTCTCTCATCCCCCCATCTGTCAGCTGCCCGCTCTCTCTCAGCTCCGCTCTCTGTCCACCAGCCTCCCTCTCTCTCAGCCCCACCTCTCTCTGAGACCCTTCTCTCTCATTCAGCCATGCTCTCTCTGAGACCCCCTCTCTCTCTCAGCCACCCTCTCTCTGAGCCTGCTCTCTCTGTCAGCCCCCTTCTCTGTCCACCACCCTTTCTTTCAGCTCCCCTCTCTCTCTCTAGTAGAAATAGAGTGCTCTGCAGAGTGTAGAGGGGTATCTAGGGGTATAATCAAGGTAATGGTATCTGGGAAGGTGTGTGATCAGCGTTGGGTATCTGGGGGTGTAATCAGTGTAGGGGTATCTGAGTGTGTGTGATCAGATTGGGGGGTATCTGGGGTTGTAGTCAGGGTAAGGGTATCTGGGGGGGTGTGATCAGGGTGGGGGGGTATATGGAGGTATACCATATACTATTTGGGGGGTGGGATCTGGGAGTTTGCTTATGGGGGCAACCCAGCCATTGGAAGTTTTAGTTGGCCTCAGCTGCCTGTGGCCAGTGAGGGTAAGCGAGGAATGCAGTGGTGGAGTGGCAGAGGCTGCAATTGATGGGCCCAGTGGCTGCATTTGATGGGCACAGTGGCTGCATTTGATGGGCACAGTGAGGCTGCAATTGATGGGGGGTTTCAGTATTTTTCAGTTTGTTTGCGCCCCCCATAACACAGTGACCACTAGAGGGTAGCATCTGAGGGTTTAAATAGACAGTACACAATTGTATTTATATAGATACTTTTTTTTTATTATGATCACTACACATTAACTAGTTTTTCAGACTTGGTGTTTACAAGTTAAAATCACTTTTTTTGCCAGAAAATTACTTATTGGTCATTTCAATACTTTATGTCACACTGTATTTGCGCAGCAGTCTTACAAACACATTTTTTTGGGGAAAAAATACACTTTTTTGAATTAAAAAATAAAGTAAAGTTAGCCCATTTTTTTTTAATATATTGTGAAAGATAATGTTAGTAAATTGATACCCAACATGTCATGCTCATGGCACGGCGACAAACTTTCACCTTTAAAAATCTCCATAGACGACGTTTAAAAATATCTACTGGTTGCCAGTTTTGAGTTACAGAGGAGGTCTAGTGCTAGATCGTGGCAATACCTCACATGTGTGGTTTTCATATGCGAGCGCAACTCACTTATGCATTCACTTCTGTGCCAAGCTTGGCGGGACAGGGCGCTTTACATTATTTTTTTTATTTTTTTTTACACTGTCCTTTTAAAAAAAAATAAAAATGTGGCTCACTTTTGCTCCTATTACAAGGAATGTAAACATCCCTTTTAATAGAAACAAAGCTCGACAGGACCTCTTAAATGTGAGATCTGGGAGGAAAAAAAGCACAGATCTCATATTTACACTTAAATGCAATAAAAAAAAAAAAAAAAAAAGTATTTTTATTTTATTTTTTGCCAAAGAAAAAAAAAATTCCCCTTTTAAGAGCATTGGGCGGAAGTGACGTTTGACGTCATCCAATGGTATGGAGCCGAGCGGGGGCCATCTTTCTTTCACTTGGCATCCAGTCTCACAGGGGAAAGGACACGATCGTCTCCACCACTACCGATGGCTCCGGTAAGTGGGGTAGATGACTGGAGTGGGGCGGGAGGGGCTCCTTCCATTCTCCGATAAAAGTGATCTTGCAACGAATCCTCCACGTTGGCCTTCTTTATCTGAAAGAGGACCGTCCGCCATAACAACGGGATTTTTAATTCTAGGAAATATATAAAAAAAATCAAATTTTAGACAACATTGTTAATATTTTGCAGTATACAAAACATCGTTGGACATTCCATAATGTTCAAAAGTAAATTTCCATGTGTGTTTTGGTATATATATACCATTACCTAGATGGAGAGGTGAGAATGTATCACACAACAAGGATTGCTAAAAACAACTGCATTGCATGCATGGTCCCCTAAATGACCCATTTCATTTCTGGTCTTCTTTAGGGGGATTTCTAATTCTAGGAAATATCTATCTATCTATATATATATATATATATATATATATATATATATAGATAGATAGATAGATAGATAGATAGATAGATATTATTTTTATTTATTATTATTTATTTTTTTTGTTTAGCAAAGACATGTAGGAGAATACATTTTGGCCTAAATATAGGAAGACATTTTATTGGATATGTTTTATAACAGAAAGTAGAAAATATTGTTTGGATATTGATAAAATACCACCAAAAGAAAGCTCTCTTTGTGTGAAAAAAATGACATCAATTTAATTTATAAATAAATTGATGTCGATTTTTTTAATATATTTTATATATTTGTGTACATAATCATTTATACTTTCCCTTTAATACGTACCATGATAGTCTGCTAGCTCCCTTTTTCTGGTGGTTCTGGTTGGGGACCAGACCTCCAAATTTCTATTCTATCAATTGAATATAGGTACAATGTTGCATGACCGCATAATTTCCAGTTAAATTAGTGCAGGTCATGAAGGGGGGGGGGGGGGGGCGGTAAATTGTTCTGGAGCTGTAGTGGTTAGGCTACATCTGATGTCCGCTATAGTTCCAAGCAGGTTGAATGTGCACCACCCCATCCTGACCCCCCATGTAACACCAACATTTCTCTATTGCTCTACTACTAATAATATTGTTCTTGTTGTTATTATTATTATTATTATTATTATTATTATTAATCGAATAATAAAAATAATAATAATACCAACATAATAATAATATTTGTCATTTTCCTTTATATCAGGAAGCAATTGCAGCGTTGGGAGATGTGGTGGTCGGTGTAATTGGTGTCGATGACACTCTTCTGGGTAGAGTTGCCCCTGTAGGAGAAGAGAAGTGTCTCTCGGTGGAGGAGATGTAATGATGTGATAAGTGTTGGGGAATATCACAGTATTGCCGTTTCAGGTTCCATGTCACTGTCGGAGTCTCATGGGAAGTCCATGTGGATATCTCTATAACACTTCCAGGGAGGCTGATAAATCATTTCACTTATCGCTCGCTTTGCTGAATGACATTGAGGATAGCAGGATGGAAATCTGAGAACCCACGCCACGTGCTCTGTGTCTGATTTTAATAATGAACTAAAAAAAATATAAAAAGACGAATTGATGCTAAGGTTTGTTATTCACTCTAACCACTTCAATACCGGGCACTTTTACCCCCTTCTTGCCCAGGCCAACTTTCAGCTTTCAGCGCTGTCACACTTTGAATGACAATTGCATAGCTCCCAACTGTCCCTGATTTGGAGGGACTGTCCCTGATTTGAAGCAACGTCCCTCTGTCCCTCATTCCTCCTCATTTGTCCCTCACGTTGGTCTGTATATAAAATTATAAAATGCACTTTTTATCTATCAAAAAGCATTTCTCTGTGCTAAACCTTTCATCTGGTTTCTAAATTGCTGCATTTGTAAATTCCAAAAGCCAATATAAAGGAATAGTAGAGGTAAAAAAAAAGCACTTGTGGGTTTAACCAATCTCGCTTTTTTGTACAAGTCTCCTTTAAGGGGGCGTGGCAAGGGGTTTGTCCTATACCTGCATACTTTTGCTGATAGGTGTCCCTCATTCCCATCTCAAAAAGTTGGGAGGTATGCAATTGCGCGGTCATGCAACACTGTACCCAATGCAAATTTATATTTTGATTTTTTGTTTTTTTTTCACATAAATAGAGCATTCTTTTGTTGGTATTGAATCCCAGCTTTTTTTTTTTTTTTTGCAAAAATGAAAAAAGACCAAAAAATTTAGAAGAATTTTTTTTTTTTTCAAATAAATAATCTTTCATCATAAATGAAAGTGATTGTAAAGCTTTGTTTATTTGAAAAAATAAATAAATAACAAAACATGTTATACTTACCTCCACTGTGTGCAGCTCGTTTTGCACAGAGTGGCCCCGAACCTCGACTTCTGGGGTACCCCGGCGGCTCTCGCAGTTCCTCCCCACATCAGATAACTCCCTAGGAGAAGCGTTTTCCCGAGGGGGTTATATTTATCTCTCCCGAGGGGGTCCATGCCCGCCAAATGTATGACTCGGCCCCACCTCCCCCCGGTAACCGCATCATTGGATTTGATTGACAGCAGTGGGAGCCAATGGCTGCGCTGCTATCAATCTATCCAATCAAGAGCCAAGGACCTCGGGCAGAGAGACAGCGCGTCCCCGCCGGACGAAGTTCCAGGGCTCAGGTAAGTAAAACGGAGGGGGGGGGCCGAGTCATACAATCGGTGGCTATGGGCGCTGAATGCTGGACCTGGGAGCACGCCCGCAAGGTAAGCCCCTCGGGAGAGCACTCCTCGTAGGGGGTTATCTTATGTGAGGAGGAGCCATGAGACCCCAGAAGATGATGATCGGGGCCACTCTGTGCAAAACAAGCTGAACAGTGGAGGTAAGTATAACATGTTTTTTTTTTTTTAAATAAACAAAGCTTTAAAATCACTTTAATTTATGAAGAAAGATTGTTTATTTGCCAAATATTATAACTGAAATAAAAAAAAAAAAAAAAAAACAGCTGGGATTAAATACCAACAAAAGAATGCTGTATTTGTGTGGGGAAAAAAAAAACAATATAAATTTGTTTTGTGTAGAGTATTGCATGACCGCGCAATTGTCATTCAGTGTTTTTTCACCTTAATGCATAGGATGCATTAAGGTGAAAAAACACGAAAGTTTGCAACCCCTTTAAGGCCAGAATGTATTCTGCTACATTTCCTTGGTGACAATAGCCCAAATGAGTGTATATTAAATTATAGAGTCCACAAACTATGGGATACCCACTATATTACCAAAAGTATTGGGACGCCTGCCTTTACACGCACATGTCCCAGTCTAATGCCCCGTACACACAACTTGAAAATCAGACGACAGATCGTCTGTTATTTTTTTTTTGCATGCTAGCCATATATTGAACCCGAAGAGTTTATTAAAGTTTACGAAAATTCTCGTATGACAGAATAAAAAAATCGGAAGTGATGTCACATGCTGTAGTGTATTTGAATTGTATTTTCGTATGACAACTGTACTGATTAAACAAAAATCGTACAAGAAAATTTGTCTGATCGGATAATATCAGATGAACTGTCGTGACCGGCTCTCGAAAGCTCTGTACTAACGATCCGGTTATCGTACAATCACACCGAAAGCGGTATTTTTTGTCCGATTTTCAGATCATGTGTACGGGCCATTAGTCTGTAGGGTTCATTATTGAGTTGGTCCACCCTTTGCAGCTATAACAGCTTGGTAAACCACCAAACCACTTTTTGGCTCCTCAATCACAAGGGAGAGAGCCGAGAGAGACATTCACGCTCGTTGCCTGTAAAAAGCAATCCAGCGGCTAATCAGCCACTAGGATTTTTTTTTTTTTTCCAAAAGATTTTATTGAAAGGTTATGGCAAACAGATTACAACAATAGTAACAAGATTGTTTTAGCCCTTGTACACACGGTCGGACATTCCGACGGAAAATGTCCGATTGGACCGTGTTGTCGGATAATCCGACTGTGTGTGGGCTCCATCTGACTGTTTCCGTCGGAATATCCGACCGACAAAGTTTTAGAGCTGGGCTATAAAACTTTCCGACAACCTGATCCGATCGGACTTTGTCCGATCGTGTGTAGAGAATTTTGATTGGACAAAGTGCCACGCATGCTCAGATCAAATTCCTAGACCAAAGCTATTGGCTACTAGCCTGAACGTAGTCCCGTCGTAAGGAAATAATGTCATCGCGTTAAGTACGATCAGATTTTCCGACATCTTTGTCCGACCGTGTGTATGCAACACCAGTTTCGGTCAAAATCCAACGGATTTTGTTGTCGGAATGTCCGACCGTGTGTACAAGGGCTTACAGAGTAGTTGAAGTAAGTACCGTAGCTGGGAAATAAGCATATGTGTGGGTTGGTCCCAGGATTTAGGTACAACTTGCTAAGATATCAGTTACTAGGTATGGTACCCCGAGGGATCTGTTGCGGGGTATCCTAAGGTTACAACCTATTAAAGCGAAATACAGGGAAAGAAAAGAAGAGAAAAAGGGGCGGGGGGGGGATGAGGGAGAGGGGTGCACCAGTTATTGCTACGTAATGGAGAGAGACGTAGGCACCAAGGTTTTGTCCATAGTAAAGAGAAGAGAGGTTATGTTGAATAGGTGTGGGGTCCGGTCAGACGTTTCGAGAGATCAAGGACCCCCCGTAGGGGGGTTGGTCGGCAGGTGAGGTCGTCTTCCCTGGGAATGACTCAAAGTAGGGGAGTGAGTACTTTTCAAAGTTATCCCGTTCCTCGGGGGAGAGTGACGAGTCCATGAAAGCTTGCCATCTGGAGAGGAATCGGGTTTTGGCCTTTCGTGTTTGAGGTCAGTGTTGAGCCTTTCTTTGAACAGTAGATGCAGAAGCTCTCTTTGGATTTGCGGGATGCTTGGGCAGTGGGTGGAAGTCCAATCTTTCAAAAAGGATGGCTTTAACGAGAGAAAATCACTGGATGAAAACAGATATCTGGATGATGCCTGTAGCTGCATGCATCATCCAGCTATCTCCACTTCAGGTCCAGGACATCATATGACCTCCTATGGGCGGAAAGGGGTTAAAACACTCACTAAAAACACATGAATGCTCACTCACATTAAAATGTGCATTGCCTTGCACCAGGGATACAACGCGGGCCGGCAGGAAGTGATGTCATCCCTCTGTTATGGTCTGAATGGTCCATGTGCAGACACAGTGGACCACTGCCAGTAAACCGGAATATACATTACATTGTCAAAAGTATTGGGACACCTATCTTTACATGCACATGATCTTTAACCACTTGCTTACTGGGCACTTAAACCCCCCTCAGTCCCAGACCAATTTTCAGCTTTCAGCGCTGATGCACTTTGAATGACAATTGCGCGGGCATACAACACTGTACCCAAATGAAATTTTTTTTTTTTTCCCCACAAATAGAGCTTTCTTTTGGTGGTATTTAATTACAGCTCGGAGTTTTATTTTTTGCTAAACAAACAAAAAAAGATGCAAAAAAAAAAATCATGTTTAATAGTTTGTTATAAAATTTTGCGAACGGGTCATTTTTCTCCTTCATTGAAGTGCGCTGATGAGGCGGCACTGATAGGCTGCACTGGTGGGCACTGATAGGCTGCATTGGTGGGCACTGATAGGCTGCACTGGTGGGCACTGATAGGCATAGTTAAGGCGGCACAGATAAGGCAGCACCGATGGGCACAGATAAGGCGGCACTGATGGGCACATAAGATGGCACGGATGGGTGGCACAGATGGGTGGCACGGATGGGTGGCACGGATGGGCACTGATAGGTACCACTGATAGATGGGACTGATGGGCACTGATAGGTGGCACTGATAGGTGGCTGTGATAGGTGGCACTGCTGGGCACTGATGGGCGGCACTGCTGGGCACTGGTAGATGACACTGATGGGCACGGATATGTGGCACTGGGGTGCAGCACCTTTGTTAAGGCAGATTGTGGGCACTGCTGGGTGGCACTGTGGGCACTGCTGGCTGGCACTGTGGGCACTGCTGGGTGGCACTGACGGGGGGCACTTACTTTTTTTAATGTGGTACTTGCAGGGGGCAGGTGGGCACTGGCAGGGGGCAGGTGGGCACTAGCAGGGCTGGCCATGATCGGGACTGATGTCCGGATCACGGCCACCGGTGATCGGCTTTTTTTTTTCTCCTCGCGCTGTCAGCGCGAGGAGGAATAATAGCCGATTACCGGCTCCGTTATATCACATGATCAGCTGTCATTGGCTGACAGCTGATTACGTGATAAGGGGTCGGGATCGACCCCTTGCACGGATCGGTGATCAGGCGAGTCTTGTAGACTCGCCGATCACAGAGCGCGCCGCACGCGCCCCTCAGGGGGCACGCAGGCCGCTCGTGCACGGGACGACGTCAATAGACGTAGTCCCGGAAAAGGAGATCCGCGCTGTAGCCGTCATTTGACTATAGCGCGGATCTCAAGTGGTTAATGGAATCCCAGTCTTGGTCCGTAGGGTTCAGTATTGAGTTGCCCCACCCTTTGCAGCTATAACAGCTTTGACTCTTCTGAGAAGGGCATCCACAAGGTTTAGGAGTGTGTCTATCAGTGGCGGCCCATCCATAGGGGGGGCAGGGGCGCCTCACCCCCAGCTAGTCAAAAAAAGATAAACATTTGGCCTTTTAAGTGTGTACGGGGCACCAGACACCGATGTCTATGGGAAGTGTGATGTCTTTGCAATCACGTGATTGTGGCCAAGACACTTCATTGGATTTTCTTAGAGTGTCTTTGGGGCGCAGAGCAATGCGAACTGAACACTCTATCATTATTCTGCCTGTGGGGATCGTCATTGGCACGGTCCGGAGGACGTGGGTGGGGCTTTTCGCTGAGCCACGGTGTCACTTCTGGTTTCTCACCGGCACTGCATGGAACGCAGCAAGGCCTGAGCGGCGCCTCCTCTCTGAGACTTTGCCAGGACGGTAAGCACCGGCAGCAGCGTGAGTTGCTAACTGCCTTGCATTGTGGCCTGCTATATGGGAAGATGTGGTTGGTTAGCTGGTGCGGTGGACTTCAAACTGGGCAGTGCCAGTGAGTAAACTGCTGTCTTGTAAACTGTAAATTGATGGCTGCTGCTAGATATCTGTGCAGGGAAGGGAAGAGTGGTTGCTTGTGCTTAGGAACCATGTCATGTGTTAGATGGTGCCTGGTGGTGGACTTCAGACTGGCAGCAGAGTCCCACTCCCTGTGTGTTGCTGCTGCTGGCTGCGTTGCATTAGTAGGAACCCCTCATAATTTTGCACAGCAGCCAGCAGGTGTACAGACCCGGGAACTTGGCACAGAGATGGTGGGAACCCTTCATAATGGGCACAGCAGGTGTACAGACCCGAGAACTCAGCACAGGGATGGTAGGAACCCCTCATAATGGGCACAGCAGCCAGCAGGTGTACCGACCTGGGAACTCAGCACAGGGATGGTGGGAACCCCTCATAATGGGCACAGCAGGTGTACAGACCCAGGAACTCAGTGCAGGGATGGTGGGAACCCCTCATAATGGGCACAGCAGGTGTACAGACTAGGGAACTCGGTACAGGGATGGTGGGAACCCCTCAATGCACACAGCAGCCAGCAGGTGTACAGACCTCAATTTGTTTGTGCCCCCCTAAAAAAATTTGAGCACCAGCCGCCACTTGTCTATGGGAATGTTTGACCATTCTTCAAGAAGCAAATTTGTGAGGTCAGGCACTGATGTTGGACGAGAAGGCCTGACTCACAGTCGCCACTCTAATTCATCCCAAAGGTGTTCTATCAGGTTGAGGTCAGGACTCAAGTCTATAAAGACATGGATGAGTGAGTTTGGGGTAGAGGAACTTGACCTGACCTCAACCCGATAGAACACCTTTGGGATAAATTGTATGTAAGTGGACACTGTGAGCCAGGCCTTCTTATCCAACATCAGTACCTGACCTCACTAATGTTCTTCTGGAAGAATGGTCAAACATTCCCATAGACACACTCGTAAACCTTGTGGACGGCCTTCCCAGAAGAGTTGAAGCTGCTATAGGCTGCAAAGGGCGGGCCAACTCAATATTGAACCCTACGGACTAAGACTGGGATGACATTTAAGTTCATGTGTGTGTAGAGGCAGGCGTCCCAATACGTTTGACAATTTAGTGTATCTGCGTCATATCTGCACATGCGCGAGATCCTGCATAAACTGCCTCCTGGAGTGAGTGATGCAGAAATCCCAGTAGGCAGTTCTCAGGACCACACGCCACAAAGGATCCAAGATTGACCCATGGAGTTCCTGCACATGCATGGGGTCCAGGTACGTCATTTTCACCTTGGCCGAGGACCTCACATTTTTTTTTTTTTAACTTTACTTTAATTTTTTATGCAATTTTGTTACAGTGAAGGTCAACTTTAACTTTTTTTTTTCTTTTCTTTTTAAACTCATGTCAGTTTTTATAGCGTGGGGGGGGTTGGCGTACTTTGATATCCTTGCCTATGGGTGCCAGAGGACAGATCATCAATTTTTCATGCACAAAAGTACAGTATTTTTCAAGCATGTACAGGCACCTACAATGGTCCACATCAGCAAAAATAAGATACCATGACGTAGTCACTCTAAAAAGGGAAAAAACACCAAACGAAATATCTTTTCTAAGAGTCAACATCCCTTTATGACAAAAAAAAAAATAAAAAAAGATATTCGCTCAACAAAGTAAACTTTTTGTTTTCTTTGTAAAAAAATAAAAAAAAAACAAAAAAAAAACAACATTAATCCGTACAAATTTATGAATCGTGATCACAACTTTACGAGTTGCGTCTAATTGACATCCTGTGCGGGACCCAAATGTCACGTTAATCTGACAAAAAACAATTTTCGCAGGAAATGGAGTTTTAGCACTGCAGAGCTATTAAGGAGGAGTGAGAGGTTTTAGATTATTGAGTAATGTTACTGCAATGCTGAGGAAGCAGCCTCTGACTACCAGACCTTCTCGCTGGATCGCTTTGTATCATCATTACGCCGATGTGTTTCTTGGGTAATAATTAAAGGAAGATTATTGTGCACGGAGCAGGATTTGGAAATTCTGTGTCGCTTACATTTTGCACGCTCTGTGCTGGCTATTGCAAGCTGGCAATTAATTAATAAAATACCTTGTAGGGGCTTTCAAACAAAATGGGGATCCTGATAATATTTTCTGAAATTAAAAGAAAAAAAAAAATGAGTATCCCACATTTTCTGCTTCCTGTAAGCCCTTGTACACACGGTCAGAGATTCCGACAACCAAAAGTAATTCCCGACGGATTAATTCCGGAAGAGGTCTGGAAGTGATGTTGCATACACACGGTCGGACTAAGTTGTCTGAAAATTCGATTGTACATAACATGATGACGTTATTTCGTTACGATAGGACTACGTTCAGGCTAGTAGCCAATAGCTTTGGTCTAGGAATTTGATCTGAGCATGCGTGGCACTTTGTCCATCGGAGTAGGCTACACATGATCGGAGTATGTCCGATAGGAGCATTTTGTCGGAAAATTTTACCGGCAAGTTGGAAAACTTGGTCTGTCGGATATTCCGACGGAAACAGTCCGATGCAGACCACACACAGTCCGAATATCCGACAAAACGGTCCGATAGGAAACATTCCGTCGGAATCTCCGACCGTGTGTACAAGGGCTAATGCTTTGAAAAATTGTGATTAGCAGATCTGTACTCTGGGTCTAGGGCAGGGGTCTCCAAACAGTCTTTGGCGCTATTCCTCACACTGATAACAATGATTGGGGGGGCATTCACCCCCAATAATGCAATTAAGGGGGCACTATCCCTCCCACTGACACCAATGATGGGACACTATTCTTCCCACTGTCACCAATGAAGGGACACTATTCCTTCCACTGTCACCAATGAAGGGACACTATTCCTCCCACTGTCACCAATGATGGGACACTATTCCTTCCACTGTTACCAATGATGGGACACCATTCCTTCCACTGTCACCAATGAAGGGACACTATTCTTCCCACTGTCACCAATGAAGGGACACTATTCTTCCCACTGTCACCAATGAAGGGACACTATTTTCCCACTGTCACCAATGAAGGGACACTATTCTTCCCACTGTCACCAATGAAGGGACACTATTCTTCCCACTGTCACCAATGAAGGGACACTATTCCTTCCACTGTCACCAATAATGGGACACTATTCCTTCCACTGTCACCAATGATGGGACACTATTCCTCCCACTGTCACCAATGATGGGACACTATTCCTTCCACTGTTACCAATGATGGGACACCATTCCTTCCACTGTCACCAATGAAGGGACACTATTCCTTCCACTGTCACCAATGAAGGGACACTATTCCTTCCACTGTCACCAATGATGGGACACTATTCCTCCCACTGTCACCAATGATGGGACACTATTCCTTCCACTGTTACCAATGATGGGACACCATTCCTTCCACTGTCACCAATGAAGGGACACTATTCTTCCCACTGTCACCAATGAAGGGACACTATTCTTCCCACTGTCACCAATGAAGGGACACTATTCTTCCCACTGTCACCAATGAAGGGACACTATTCTTCCCACTGTCACCAATGAAGGGACACTATTCCTTCCACTGTCACCAATGAAGGGACACTATTACTTCCACTGTCACCAATGAAGGGACACTATTACTTCCACTGTCACCAATGATGCGACACTATTCCTCCCACTGACACCAATGATGGGGCATCATTCCTTCTACTGACACCAATGATGGGGCACTATTCCTCCCACTGACATCAATGATGGGGCATCATTCCTTCTACTGACACCAATGACATTTATTGTCACCACTTTTAACGGAGGGGGAACAGCCATTTGGGTTGTTGGGTGGATTGCTTCTTAGCTCCCCTCTGCTGCTCATCACCAGAAGCCTCTCTCTTTCTTGAGGCTACCTCAAACTCCATTTCAGAATCTGAACTTTGCTCCGAAGAAGCTCCAGATGAAGAAATATACCATCCAGAGGACCTACGATGGTTGGAGACAGGCACTGGAGCCTGTTCCGGCCTCGCCGCCTGCTTCCGCTTCCCAACCTTCCTTCTCTCCTCCAGGTACTGCAGGTCAGCTTCAGAGATGCCATCATCTCTTGTTTTTTTCTTTGGAGTCTTCACAGAGGACTCCTTTACAGAGGAAGAAGCGACCTTTTTAGTACATGCTACCACTCCTGGTGGGGGTGGTATTGCCTTTGAGACAGACTTAGAAGGGGTAGACACCTGGGGGGTAACTGACCCAGGGGGCACAGACTTGGAAGGTTCTGACACAAGAGGAGCGGGTACAGTAGGCTGGGGGAACACAGAGACAGATACAGAAGGAATATTTACAGACACAGGGGGGGTGGCCACAGGAACTGAAGAGGGATCCTGAGCAGGACCAGGGGAGTCAGTCACCGCAGAGGAGGATGGTACACCAGGAGCCTCACTCTCCATCCTGTCCAGCCCCGACAAGTCATTCATTACCTCCTTCTCCATATTGTGCCAGGCTTCAGGACATCTGCTGTAGGGATGGCCAAGGCGCAGGCACAGGTTGCACCTGATCATATCGGTGCAGTCCTTGGCCATATGACCCTGACCCCGACACACTGAACATATCAAGGCTGAACAGGAAGAGCTCAAATGCCCCTTTTCTCCACAGCGGTGACACAGCTTCGGCTGACCAGGGTAGAAAATAGTCATCCTATCCCTCGCTATAAAAGCCGAGGAGGGCAGGTGACGGACAACATTCCCATCCCTGGCCAACCTGACTGTTACTGACTTAATCAAAACCTCCCCATAGTTCTGCAACCAAACCTCTAGATCCCAAGCGGGGACGCTCTCATTAGTCAGAATAATTGTGATTTTTTTTTTTACTGTTGACCTCTGAGAAATCGCAACTGGGGCCAGACCTTCCCATTCAGGTCTTGACCTGCACCGAGCCTCATATCGCTCCCAGAACAGATCAAGACCCTCTGGCCTGGTGAAGCTAACCGTATAATCCCTTGTCCCAGCTACATGTATAAAGGCATACAGGACATTTGCCTCAAAAACCATTTCCAGAATCAGATCCACCACCGCATGCCACGCTGGAGGGACTGCACCACCTTCCCATTTCAAAATTACTACATTACGTCTGGGACCCCCAGCAGAAGCCAGAGACCCAAGACCAGATCCCAGGGTGCCCAAAGTTGTAGCCTGTAGGGGAAAACCCCGCTTGGGAGTGGAGCTACCAGGAGCAGAGTGTACCATCTAAACAAACGTAGGTTTATCAGGGCCAAGGCTCCACACTCAAGTCACATTAGTCTGTACATTATTATTATTAGCATCATCATTATTAACAGTTTGAAGTGAATTAGCAGAATCCGTAGCAGGGCGATTGTCCATCACACTGGTGCTAGGGTGATTGTTATCAGTCACAGAAATGTTCAATCTCCCATCAGGAATGGTCACAGTCACTGCTGCAGTACCAGCTGTCTCCTGATGCTGCGCTGTAGAGTCTTTAGCAGCAGTGGGGCAAACAGCTTTGGACTCAGCTAAAGAAGGGTTAATTGACTCTGCTGACACCTGTAGTTCCTTCACGGAAATGACACTTTTTAAATGTAAGTCTTGCTGCATTGCAGCATCATCAGGCACAACATTGCTGCACACAGCATTAGCAGGCTGACTGTCATTAGGCACATTGTCAGCATCAGTGAAAGGCACAAAAACAGTCTTATCCACAACATGGGACTTGGCAGGCTTTACCTTATCAGGTACATCATCTGTAATGTCCTCCTCATTAAATACTAACTGATTCACCCACATAGGAGACTCCATTACCTGGATGGCCCTCAGCATGCCTCCTGAGTCCTGGGAAGGCATGGGGCTGCTTACCTCTCCCTGGGGGGCAGGGGGGCAGAATTGGGGGTCTCCTCCTCAACCTCCATCTTTGTCACCCTTTCAAACCTCCTGTCATTTCCAAACTTCTCCCTGAAGGGCCCATCTCTGCCTTCCATCATGGCCACGATGGTCTCCTGATGGTCCACATGGGCTTTGGCCAATTGGATCTCCGGATCCATGGATCCTCGTTTCTGGCTGTGTAAGCCCTCACACTGCCTTCGCAGATGCTTCAGCTCCGCTCATAGCTTATCCCTCTCCCGATTTAAGACCTTTATCCCGGCCACCACTCGCTCCCAAATGGCTTGCGAGCCTTCGTCCTCACCAGGGGCAGAGAGATCGGCTTGTACACAGGAAGGCATGTCACCCGACTGCCCAAGAGATGGCTGAGAGCTTCCAACAGGAGAGGCCCTGCTGGCTCCCAATGGTATCACCAGAAAGGGGCCAGGAGAGCTGGGATAGATTTCACCACCACTCCCCTCTCACACCGATCACCTGGAGGAGCTCCAGGGACACCTTCCACCTGACACACCTGTCAATGATGGGACACTATGATGGGACATGATTTCTCCCACTGACACCAATGATGGGACATATTCCTTCCATGGACACCAATGATGGGACATATTCCTTCCACTGACACCAAAGATTGGACACTATTCCTTCCACTGACACCAAAGATCGGACACTATTCCTTCCACTGACACCAATGATGGTGTCCACCTAAGTTAAAGGAGGAGTCATTTTAGTTCTCCCATAAAGAGGAGTGTATTTCTCCCATGGTTCAAAAGTGGGATCTTTTATACTATGAATAGTGTCAGACCCACTGATAATGGGGTACTTTGACGCAGTAGTGGGCACCATGTGGCACTGTAGGCCACATGGTGCAACCAAATCCCTATATTTGCTTACTTGCTTATTATGTTCAGGTGCTTTAAATAGCCTTGTAGGATTTAAATGACATTTTTGTATGTGTGCACTATAATCTTTTGTTCTGTTTGTATGGTCTTATAGAAACACCATCTTTAATGTGCATGCATGGTTGGGGGGCACATCTTAAGTCTTTGTTTAACAAGGGGGCCCCCAGATCCCGCCCCCCCCCCCCCATGTGGATGTGTATTGTGTACATTGTTTTCCGTACCCATTCACCAAAAATACGTCAAAAAGTAAAAAACACAACAGACAGTTTTTGACAATTCCTTTATTAAAAAAATAAAAAAAATAACGTGTCCTGCGAAGTTCATCCATCTTCAATCATAGTGCCTGACAAATAGAAGAAAAAAAATCTCGGCCTCGATGGGAGGCCTCCCTCCGACTGCTGTCTCTTGGCTGTGACAGCTGTTAGATCATGGGCGGGGTCATGTGATGTCAGAGGGGGCGGGGTCATCCGGTTACATCAGCGGGTGGCCCCGCCCCTTGCCTATATAACAGCTGTCACAGCGAAAAGACAGCAGTCGATGGGATGACTCCCATGGAGGTGGAGTATTTTTTTTTCTATTTTTCAGGTCCGTTAGGTGGCATGATTGGCGATGGATGGACATCGCGGGTCAGTCTTTTTTTTTCTTTTTTTAATAAAGGAATTGTCAAAATTTGTCTGTTGTGGTTTTTACTTTTTGACACTTTTTTTGGTGAATGGGTAGGGGTAGAATGTACCTCTATCCATTTGAATAGGGGGGGGCGGGATCTGGGGGTCCCCTTGTTAAAGGGGGCTTTCAGATTCCGATAAGCCCCCCCCCCACCTGCAGACACTGGCAACCAATGGCAAGGGTTGTCGGGACCAGGCCCTTTTCCCCATCAACATGGGGACAAGGGGATTTGGGGAGGACCTCAAAGCACCCTCCCCATGTTGAGGGCATGTGTCCTCCAGGAGGCATGCTCAGATAAGGGTCTGGTATGGATTTTGGCTTGGAGTTCCCCTTAAAATGGACTGGGGGGGACACATGCTGCTTTTTTTCCTTCATTTTTGTTATCTATATTGCCGGGAACCGGCAATACATTACAGCCACGAGCAAGTTTAAATTACATTTTTTGCTTTAGAAATGTCCCCCCAGGCATGATATTTAAAGCGGTTGTATACCCGCAAATGAAAAAAAACCTGTAAGGCAAAGGCATAATAAGCTAGTACTTACCTTGGAACAAAGAGCCGTCATCACCTCCCGTTCACCGCTGAGGGAGCTGACATGTTCCCTCTGCGTTTTTTCCGGATTCGGAATTACATCACTCCCGCGCATTCTCTTTCTGGCAAGGATCTCTGATTTTCCATCAGCATCCGCCGGACCTTCAGAGCGCACGCGACGCTGACGTCAGTGACTGCATGCAAAGTGAATATCTCCTAACTGTATTATATGGGCTTGCCAAGATAGACCTCTAGCAACCTACCCAACGTAGGGGGTGCAACATAAAAAACTCCAAATTCCAATAGGCATGTAATCAGATAAGCGATACAAACCAGGTAGTCCGCATCCAGAGTGCGTTCCACAGACAACCGGAAGTGACGTTGTCTGGACTCGGCAGCGGAAATTATGTCAATGCGCCTCGCCCTCCCACAAGGCGTTATCACTTGCGGTTTCAGTGGAACGCGCGCTGGATGGGGCGTTCCTGGATTGTATCCCTTATCTGATTACATACATATTGGAATTTGAAGTTTTGCAAGTAGGAACTTTTTGTTTGCGCAATAAACACCTATCATACAGAACTTCACCATTATGCCCTGTAGACACAATAGGAGTTTCAGTCGGAAAATGTTTGATAGGAGCTTGGTGTCGGAAATTCCGACCGTGTGTAGGCTTTATCAGACATTTTCCATTGGAATTTCCATCACACAAAATTTGAGAGCTGGATCTCAAATTTTCCAACAACAAAATACGTTTGCGTAAATTCTGATCGCGTGTACACAATTCCAACGCACAAAGTGCCACGCATGCTCGGAATCAAGCAGAAGAGCAGCACTGGCTATTGAAATTCATTTTTCTTGGCTTGACATTCGGAATTTCCTTTGTGTGACCGTGTGTATGCAAGACAAGTTTGAGCCAAAATCCATTGGAAAAAGAACATGGATTTTGTTGTTGTGGGAATGTCCGATTGTGTTCCCATTCCTTTTTTCCTTAAATATTTCAACTTTAATTACGTCGGGAGAGATCTCTTGTGGACCTGTCCAAATCATCATCCTCAGCCAGATTTCAACCTTACTTAACTCTTATGCCCTGTACACGCGGTCGGATTTTCCGAGGGGAAACGTTCGATGGCAGCTTGTTGTTGAAAATTCTGACCGTGTGTAGGCTCCATCGGACATTTTCCATTGGAATTTCCGACACACAAAATTTGAGATCTTGATCTCAAATTTTCCGACAACAAAATCCGTTTTCGAAAATTTCCGACCGTGTGTAGGCTCCATCAGACATTTTCCATCGGAATTTTCGACACACAAAATTTGAGATCTGAGATCCGTTGTCGAAAATTCCGTTCGTGTGTACACATTTCTGACGCACAAAGTTCCACACATGCTCGGAATCAAACAGAAGAGCCGCACTGGGTATTGAACTTCATTTTTCTTGGCTCGTCGTACATGTTGTACGTCACCGCGTTCTTGACGTTTGGAATTTCCGAAAAAATTGTGTGACCGTGTGTATGCAAGACAAGTTTGAGCCAACATGGATTTTGTTGTCGGAATGTGCGGTCAATGTCCGATCGTGTGTACGCGGCATTAGACTGCAAAGCTAGGGGTCCATTTTATCTGGTGAGTGGGGACACTGAAGGGGAGTGTGTCACAGAGTGTAAGTTTGAAACACTTTTGCACTTTTCAATGGATTGGAGCACAAGAGCACTTATATCTGGACGTTATTTCAATATTAGTTAATCTCATATTTTATGTCTGTTTATCAATTTTGCACTGTTTCAAGCATTGTATTTTTGTAATCATATACAGTGTTTGAAGTTTTTTGGAGCACCAGAGCACTTTAATAGTACAATTTTGGATTATACAGCAACACAATTTGTGATAAGATTTTTGAGAGTTATTTGCTTTATTTTCATTTTTTTTTTTTGCGAGCGTTGTAATTTATTTATTGCATGATTCAAGTGATTAGCACTTTGTGTACAGCAGCTGCAGGTTCTCTTCATAATAACAATTATTGTCTTTCACCGTAGTGCGAGTGTAGATTGCTTTCACTGTTCCTTTATATTGGCTTTTGAAATTTACAAGAAATTTTGAAATTGGAGGAAAGGTTTAGCGCTGTGAACCAAGTTTTGAAAGATAAATAGTGCATTTTATATACAACTATAGAGATCAGACCAAAGTGAGGGACAAATAAGGAGGAAAGAGGGGACTTTGTTCCGAATTAGGGACAGTCCCTCAAAATCAACGATAGTTGGGATCTATGTAGGGTTGCCACCTTTTCTTCAATTCAAACTCCAACACTTTAGCAGCGGAAAAGCAATTTTTTTTTTTTACAGTATAAACTATACATATATTTTGCATTTAAATAACATTTCTAATCATATGACATTAATAACAAGAGTCCCCCTTTACATCAGAGTCCACAGAGTTCCCCTTTTACATCTGAATCCACAGAGTTCCCTTTCACTGTAAGCCCTTGTACACACGGTCGGAGATTCCGACAACCAAATCCGTCGGATTTTGTCCGACTGATCTTGTCCGAAACTGTTGCATACACACGGTCGGACAAAGCTGTCGGAAAATCCGATCTTTCAGAACGTGATGACGTAATTTAGTTACGATGGGACTACGTTCAGGCTAGTAGCCAATAGCTTTGATGTAGGAATTTGATCTGAGCATGCGTGGCACTTTGTCCGATCGGAATTCTCTACACATGATCGGAGTATGTCCGATCGGACCAGTTTGTCAGAAAATATTTCCAGCAAGTTGGAAAATTTGGTCCGACGGATATTCCGACGGAAACAGTCCGATGCATACCACACACAGTCGGAATATCCGACAAAACGGTCCGATAGGACACATTCCAACGGAATCTCAGACCGTGTGTACATGGGCTAAGGGGGGATTCTGCAGACTCTGTAAGAAAGAACACTGTGGCCTCTGGTGTAAAGGGGAAATCTGATGTAAGGGGTGCTCTGAGAACCCTGATTTACCTTTGTGTACTCATTCAGAGGCAGGAGAGAGAAGGGGAGAGACTTCAGTCACAGACAGGGATGGATGGTGAGCTCACTCAACGCTTGGCAGTGAGCACCTTTCATTCAGATGTATCTGAGGCTGCTGGACTTCCACTTGCCAGTCCTCCCACTTCCCTTTTCCGAGGCACAGCGCTGGGGATTGGAGTGCGGGCAGACACAGAAGGGTAAGGGCGGGAGGAAGAGGTGCAGATCAAGCCCTCTCTCATCTCTCGTCAGTGTGGGGGGCCGGGGGTGGGGGAATTGTTAGTATTGTTAGTGCTGGCTTTGGATCAGCAATGGGTAGAGAGCTCCACTTCATCTCAGGTGCCAGCGAGGTGGGGTTCTGGTATGGGCTGGTATTAATAAAGATGAGTTCGTGGGTTTCCGCCGTGTACTCCGGTTTCCTGCCACAAACCAAAGACATGCAGGTAGGTTAATTGGCTTCTGTCCAAAATTGGCCCTAGTGTGTGAATGGGGACCTTGGATTGTGGGCTCCTTGAGGGTAGGGACTCATGTGAGTGTGTAATGTACAGGGATAGGGACAATTGTAGGCACTCAGGTTGAACTGGATGGACTGGTGTCCTTATTCAACCTTACTAACTATGAAACTATGAAACTATGAGTTAGTTGGACCTTTTTGGTTTGAAGATGAACTCAAAATCAACTCTCAAACTTTTAAAAATTATATAGTATATAGCCCTCGTGAATCTATTGTCCAATATATACCATATTGACAGCGCTAAAACAACAAAACAATCATTCTTAAGAGGGTAGAAGCCCCATGGTTTACAACAAAAACCACAGTAATGTCCTTAAAAAGTCCCACACATCTGAGGATGGGATTTTAGTTGAAACACCAAAATGATGGAAAACAGAAAGAAAAGTCCATCTCCAAGAAAAGACCACCAGTGCAGAAAGAGCTTGTTAGCCGGTGACACCCCTTATGGTAAAGCACTCACCAGAACCCAATGGGTTAACAGGCACCTCTTTATAAATAGTCTTTCACTGGTATTCCTCTGTACCCAATTCCTGTGTCCTCATAGATTTTTCGGATTTAATACTTCACTCCCAGCAGCAAGTTCACATATAGAAAACAGCAAAAAGAGGTTCCATAGTGCAAACTGCTTTATTCTTTAAAAAATTTGTGCGCATATACACCATACGTACATAATCAATAAAAATTCATTCACAGAGATGTAACCACTAGAACAACCGGATTTGTCTCACCGCGGCTCCGGGCGTCTTAGATCGAATGCAGGCTCGGCTTCCACGGCGGGTCCCGGGCAATCGTACAAATCGACCGCTCTGTAGTTACGAATAGCTGCTTGGTCACGCCCATACGCGTTTCGTCATCACGTCTTCATCTGTGGGCGTGGCCAAGCAGTGCAGCTAATCCGATTAAATATGAATAGGGGCGGAGAGGTGGCTCATGGGCATTCCCACGTCCAGCCCCCTAGACACACTCACTCCCACCCAATGCGGAAATGAAAAGGCCACGTCGTGCAAGCCATCGCCATGACAACATGCCTAAATGTACACTGTTCGCAAAAAAACTTTCGTTTCTCACGAGTACGTCCCTGTGGGTAAAATTTGTTCACACAAACCTTCGTTTCTCATGAGAACAGTATTAATTCATTAAATCACCGAACAGCATACATTAAGTGAGCAGGTTATCTCATTATTCCAGGAAATCACCATTATCATACTAAAATAATAATATAATAATAAATTTACATCATTATTACCTAAAATACCCATTATCATACCAAAATAATAAATATTGTCAATATTGCAGGTATCCATCTTAGAAAAATGCATTGAGATAAAAGGCACATATATCTCAAATCTATATATACCACCAATATGTATGCAGAGCAAAATGCATTACATTCAATAAAATATTAAATAATTCTCCACACTATCTTAATCAATAGTCTTGTCTGATAGATTAATAAAAAATGATAAGATAAAATAAAACCCGAATGTTGAGTACCAGCAAAGCTAGAAAATGCAGACCTCTTGGTCTACTCGACTGCAAAAGTAGGTGTCCCAAAAAATAGAATAGAATAGAACCGACCTATACTCTTTTTTGTATACATGTATGCTGTGTTCACATAAAAAAATATATTAATAAAACAAGGCTAAATATGTTATGCAGAAACTGTTCTAAAATATATTAAGCTCAAATCCTCCTCAATATTTCCCCAGTGTACTGCAATAAAAACTTAGTAGTCACTAATGAAACAGTTAACATCCACCTCTATATTTAAACCGTAGGGACTCAAAGTGTTCATACGGAACAGCCACTCGGTCTCACGTTTAGATATTTCCCGGACTAAATTACTGCCCTTCCAATTCGGAAAGACCCTATCTACACCCCAAAACTTAAGACCTGTTGGGTCCCTGTCGTGTTTAAGTCTGAAATGTAGGGAAACACTATGGTCCTTATAGCCAATGGAAATATTGTAAATATGTTCTGCCACCCTAGTACATAATTTCCTTTTTGTTCGTCCTACATACATCAGCCCACACGGGCACTGAAGTACATATACTACATGTGTGGTCACACATGTGATAAATTGATCGATCTTAAAATTTTGTCCATTACCAGTGGAGGTGAATTGATCAATCCCCCGAATGTGATTGTGAACAGATTTACAGGCTTTGCACCTTCGACAGGCAAAAAAGCCAGCTCGATCCCAGAACATAAGAGGCCTGGAGGGTGGATCCAAAACCTTTTTGACAATTTTATCCCCAAAAGAGAAATTACGTCTGTAAATAAATCTAGGGTTCTCAGGAATTACTCCCTTGAGCGTCCTATCTAATTTGAGGATGTCCCAGTGTTTTCGGATAATCCCCTCTACCTCCTTGTATTGGCCATGGAGGGTGCTAATGAAACCCCATTCATGAGTACTACACATTATCCTTTCTTTCCGTTGTAAACATTGCTCCTGGGGTACACGTAGCACCTGTTGCAATTCCTGATCCAGCATGTCAAAGGAGTAACCCTTTTCCACAAATTTATCCCTGACTAAAGATGCCTGTGTCAAATAATCATCATCAAAGGTACAATTTCTTCTAACACGAAGAAACTGACCTTTCGGTATCCCACGTAGCCAAAGCGGATGATGTCCACTATGAATAGGAATAAAACTATTTCTGTCCGTTGGCTTAAAAAACACTTTTGTGGACAAATTAGTCATTTCTCTCATTACAGTTACATCCAGAAAGTGGATTGACTTTTTATTCCAACTGAAGTCTAATTTTATATTGTTATTATTGTTGTTCAAACCATCAGAAAAGTCCTTCAGAGATTCCTCCGTGCCTTGCCAGATGAAAAACATATCATCTATATACCTATGATAGAAAAGTAATTCCCTTCTCCGGTTCGCAAAAATCCGTATATCCTCCCAATGGCTCATAAATAAATTCGCCAAACTCGGCGCAAATTTTGAACCCATCGCTACCCCTTTCTTTTGGTTATAAAATTTACCATCATACCAAAAGTAGTTGTGCGACAGGCAAAATTCCAGAGCCATTCGCAAAAACTTTTTTTGTATGTAAGGCAGGTCGTCCCTCTGAGAGAATGCCCAATTGAGAGCCAACAGGGCATCCTCGTGCTGTATAATCGTATAGAGAGACGACACATCTGCTGTTACTAAAAAGATTTCAGCGTCTCCAGGAAACTCCACACCACGCAACAAACCTAAAAAGCTTGTGGTGTCCTTTAAATAGGCACGTGTAGTGACCACACTCATCTGCAAGAAATGGTCTAAATATTGACCAATCCTAGCAGTCACTGATTTTATTCCGTTAACGATTGGCCTAGCCGGGGGTTCCGTCTGACTCTTATGGATCTTAGGTAACGTGTAAATATTGGGAATTCTATTATAACTAGGTACCAAAAATAACCGTTCCTTTTTTGTTAGGACCCGCATATAATATCCAAAATCCACCAAATTGCCCAAATCCTCACGATACGATTTCGTAGGGTCTCTATCTAGTAGAGTATATGTTGTTTGATCTGACAACATATCGCATAGCTGAGTGTGGTAATACTGCTTATCCAACAGTACCACACCTCCCCCTTTATCTGCTGGTCGGACAATAATATCCTTTCTTTCCTCTAGGGCTTTAATCCCTTCTTTAATATATATAGGACAAGGATTTTTCTTTAGTGGAAGGGCATCTAAATCCCTAAGGACTGATTGTTTAAACACCTCCACTTGGTGGTTGGAAGGTAGTGGTGGATTAAATAATGACTTATTCCGGAGATTGCTGTTCACGCCAATTATTCCATTATCCCTATTATTCGTTATCATACTGCTATTAGAAAGCATATATTTCTTAATATTGATCTTCCGTACGTATTTCTGTACTTCAATATAGACATTAAATTTATTCATTGGTTGGCGTACAGAACATTTCAAACCCGCATTTAGAATGTTTTTTTCTTTCTGGGATAAAGTTACTTGAGTCAAATTATAAATCCCTGTCATTCCGTCTCCCTGCGTCTTTTTTTGTTTGAGGCGTTTACCGGCTCTGCAGCCTCTTTTTCCATGGTTTTTTGTTGTTGTCTGACCGGACTGTATGGCATTCCCCAATCCTGGGGATGTCTCCAATCCTGATTGTTCTGGACGGATGGTGGATAAGAGGGTCGACCTCTCCATGGTCGCCCCCCTCTTGGTCTCCCCCTCCAATGTCCCCTCCCGCCTCTCCCTAAAAAAGGGGGCATCTGAGTATTACGGGGTGAGGATGATCTCACTAGAGGAGCAAAACGGTTATGTGTGTCAGGCTGATATATCCCTTGTTGATTATAACCCGGGCGAGTTTCCTTGTATCCCTTATTCTTACCCACAAAATTGGACTGTTTACGTGCCTGACTGTTTTGGGGGTTTTTTTTCCCAAAATTTATTTTTCTTGGTAAGGCCTCCTCAGTTACCTTAGGGATATTATCCAATGCTTTTGGTACGTTAGTTACTGGTTGTGTAGATGTAACCCCAACCCCGGTTTCTTCTTGTGTTGATGGTCTAAATCCTACCTGCCAACTATACATAGTGTGATTCCTAAAATCATTTAAATCCCTTCTAAATTTCTTTATTTTCTTTTTTTGTGTATCCCTATCCACCTTTTCCAATTTTTTCTGAATATCACTATTGAAAGAAGCTAGTTGTGGAGTGCCTCTTATTGGTTCTAATAAGGACTGCAAATCTGTGATTCTTTTTTCCAAAATCACCATTTTTCTCTTTTTACGTGCTAATACCAGTTGCTGTAATTTATAGCCAACTCCATTAAAGAAATCAAGCCACTCTGACATAGAACCTGTGTCATCAAGTCCGTCCTGAGGTGCCACATCCCACCTCAGGCTTCTCATTATTAATTTGTCCTTGAGGTACTGTTCAAACGTACAGATATCCCACCAGGTGCGAACTTGTTTCTCAAGGGTGTTGGCTAGTGCTGTTAGAGTTTCCGTATAATCATTATCTTCAAGTGTTCCCCCTTCACAGGAAAACACTGCTTCTAAATCAATTTGTCGATCCCTCAAAAAATTGATTGCATCCATGTTCGCTAAGGGTAAATTTAACTATGTAACAAGTACTGATATCACTGGCAAACAATCTAAACAAAAATTGCTAAGAATATTCCCCACCGATCCCAGCGCACACAGAAACAAAAGATGATATAATTTGCAAGCTGCTATCATACAAAAGATAAATCATAAAAATTATATAGTATATAGCCCTCGTGAATCTATTGTCCAATATATACCATATTGACAGCGCTAAAACAACAAAACAATCATTCTTAAGAGGGTAGAAGCCCCATGGTTTACAACAAAAACCACAGTAATGTCCTTAAAAAGTCCCACACATCTGAGGATGGGATTTTAGTTGAAACACCAAAATGATGGAAAACAGAAAGAAAAGTCCATCTCCAAGAAAAGACCACCAGTGCAGAAAGAGCTTGTTAGCCGGTGACACCCCTTATGGTAAAGCACTCACCAGAACCCAATGGGTTAACAGGCACCTCTTTATAAATAGTCTTTCACTGGTATTCCTCTGTACCCAATTCCTGTGTCCTCATAGATTTTTCGGATTTAATACTTCACTCCCAGCAGCAAGTTCACATATAGAAAACAGCAAAAAGAGGTTCCATAGTGCAAACTGCTTTATTCTTTAAAAAATTTGTGCGCATATACACCATACGTACATAATCAATAAAAATTCATTCACAGAGATGTAACCACTAGAACAACCGGATTTGTCTCACCGCGGCTCCGGGCGTCTTAGATCGAATGCAGGCTCGGCTTCCACGGCGGGTCCCGGGCAATCGTACAAATCGACCGCTCTGTAGTTACGAATAGCTGCTTGGTCACGCCCATACGCGTTTCGTCATCACGTCTTCATCTGTGGGCGTGGCCAAGCAGTGCAGCTAATCCGATTAAATATGAATAGGGGCGGAGAGGTGGCTCATGGGCATTCCCACGTCCAGCCCCCTAGACACACTCACTCCCACCCAATGCGGAAATGAAAAGGCCACGTCGTGCAAGCCATCGCCATGACAACATGCCTAAATGTACACTGTTCGCAAAAAAACTTTCGTTTCTCACGAGTACGTCCCTGTGGGTAAAATTTGTTCACACAAACCTTCGTTTCTCATGAGAACAGTATTAATTCATTAAATCACCGAACAGCATACATTAAGTGAGCAGGTTATCTCATTATTCCAGGAAATCACCATTATCATACTAAAATAATAATATAATAATAAATTTACATCATTATTACCTAAAATACCCATTATCATACCAAAATAATAAATATTGTCAATATTGCAGGTATCCATCTTAGAAAAATGCATTGAGATAAAAGGCACATATATCTCAAATCTATATATACCACCAATATGTATGCAGAGCAAAATGCATTACATTCAATAAAATATTAAATAATTCTCCACACTATCTTAATCAATAGTCTTGTCTGATAGATTAATAAAAAATGATAAGATAAAATAAAACCCGAATGTTGAGTACCAGCAAAGCTAGAAAATGCAGACCTCTTGGTCTACTCGACTGCAAAAGTAGGTGTCCCAAAAAATAGAATAGAATAGAACCGACCTATACTCTTTTTTGTATACATGTATGCTGTGTTCACATAAAAAAATATATTAATAAAACAAGGCTAAATATGTTATGCAGAAACTGTTCTAAAATATATTAAGCTCAAATCCTCCTCAATATTTCCCCAGTGTACTGCAATAAAAACTTAGTAGTCACTAATGAAACAGTTAACATCCACCTCTATATTTAAACCGTAGGGACTCAAAGTGTTCATACGGAACAGCCACTCGGTCTCACGTCGATTTGTACGATTGCCCGGGACCCGCCGTGGAAGCCGAGCCTGCATTCGATCTAAGACGCCCGGAGCCGCGGTGAGACAAATCCGGTTGTTCTAGTGGTTACATCTCTGTGAATGAATTTTTATTGATTATGTACGTATGGTGTATATGCGCACAAATTTTTTAAAGAATAAAGCAGTTTGCACTATGGAACCTCTTTTTGCTGTTTTCTATATGTGAACTTGCTGCTGGGAGTGAAGTATTAAATCCGAAAAATCTATGAGGACACAGGAATTGGGTACAGAGGAATACCAGTGAAAGACTATTTATAAAGAGGTGCCTGTTAACCCATTGGGTTCTGGTGAGTGCTTTACCATAAGGGGTGTCACCGGCTAACAAGCTCTTTCTGCACTGGTGGTCTTTTCTTGGAGATGGACTTTTCTTTCTGTTTTCCATCATTTTGGTGTTTCAACTAAAATCCCATCCTCAGATGTGTGGGACTTTTTAAGGACATTACTGTGGTTTTTGTTGTAAACCATGGGGCTTCTACCCTCTTAAGAATGATTGTTTTGTTGTTTTAGCGCTGTCAATATGGTATATATTGGACAATAGATTCACGAGGGCTATATACTATATAATTTTTATGATTTATCTTTTGTATGATAGCAGCTTGCAAATTATATCATCTTTTGTTTCTGTGTGCGCTGGGATCGGTGGGGAATATTCTTAGCAATTTTTGTTTAGATTGTTTGCCAGTGATATCAGTACTTGTTACATAGTTAAATTTACCCTTAGCGAACATGGATGCAATCAATTTTTTGAGGGATCGACAAATTGATTTAGAAGCAGTGTTTTCCTGTGAAGGGGGAACACTTGAAGATAATGATTATACGGAAACTCTAACAGCACTAGCCAACACCCTTGAGAAACAAGTTCGCACCTGGTGGGATATCTGTACGTTTGAACAGTACCTCAAGGACAAATTAATAATGAGAAGCCTGAGGTGGGATGTGGCACCTCAGGACGGACTTGATGACACAGGTTCTATGTCAGAGTGGCTTGATTTCTTTAATGGAGTTGGCTATAAATTACAGCAACTGGTATTAGCACGTAAAAAGAGAAAAATGGTGATTTTGGAAAAAAGAATCACAGATTTGCAGTCCTTATTAGAACCAATAAGAGGCACTCCACAACTAGCTTCTTTCAATAGTGATATTCAGAAAAAATTGGAAAAGGTGGATAGGGATACACAAAAAAAGAAAATAAAGAAATTTAGAAGGGATTTAAATGATTTTAGGAATCACACTATGTATAGTTGGCAGGTAGGATTTAGACCATCAACACAAGAAGAAACCGGGGTTGGGGTTACATCTACACAACCAGTAACTAACGTACCAAAAGCATTGGATAATATCCCTAAGGTAACTGAGGAGGCCTTACCAAGAAAAATAAATTTTGGGAAAAAAAACCCCCAAAACAGTCAGGCACGTAAACAGTCCAATTTTGTGGGTAAGAATAAGGGATACAAGGAAACTCGCCCGGGTTATAATCAACAAGGGATATATCAGCCTGACACACATAACCGTTTTGCTCCTCTAGTGAGATCATCCTCACCCCGTAATACTCAGATGCCCCCTTTTTTAGGGAGAGGCGGGAGGGGACATTGGAGGGGGAGACCAAGAGGGGGGCGACCATGGAGAGGTCGACCCTCTTATCCACCATCCGTCCAGAACAATCAGGATTGGAGACATCCCCAGGATTGGGGAATGCCATACAGTCCGGTCAGACAACAACAAAAAACCATGGAAAAAGAGGCTGCAGAGCCGGTAAACGCCTCAAACAAAAAAAGACGCAGGGAGACGGAATGACAGGGATTTATAATTTGACTCAAGTAACTTTATCCCAGAAAGAAAAAAACATTCTAAATGCGGGTTTGAAATGTTCTGTACGCCAACCAATGAATAAATTTAATGTCTATATTGAAGTACAGAAATACGTACGGAAGATCAATATTAAGAAATATATGCTTTCTAATAGCAGTATGATAACGAATAATAGGGATAATGGAATAATTGGCGTGAACAGCAATCTCCGGAATAAGTCATTATTTAATCCACCACTACCTTCCAACCACCAAGTGGAGGTGTTTAAACAATCAGTCCTTAGGGATTTAGATGCCCTTCCACTAAAGAAAAATCCTTGTCCTATATATATTAAAGAAGGGATTAAAGCCCTAGAGGAAAGAAAGGATATTATTGTCCGACCAGCAGATAAAGGGGGAGGTGTGGTACTGTTGGATAAGCAGTATTACCACACTCAGCTATGCGATATGTTGTCAGATCAAACAACATATACTCTACTAGATAGAGACCCTACGAAATCGTATCGTGAGGATTTGGGCAATTTGGTGGATTTTGGATATTATATGCGGGTCCTAACAAAAAAGGAACGGTTATTTTTGGTACCTAGTTATAATAGAATTCCCAATATTTACACGTTACCTAAGATCCATAAGAGTCAGACGGAACCCCCGGCTAGGCCAATCGTTAACGGAATAAAATCAGTGACTGCTAGGATTGGTCAATATTTAGACCATTTCTTGCAGATGAGTGTGGTCACTACACGTGCCTATTTAAAGGACACCACAAGCTTTTTAGGTTTGTTGCGTGGTGTGGAGTTTCCTGGAGACGCTGAAATCTTTTTAGTAACAGCAGATGTGTCGTCTCTCTATACGATTATACAGCACGAGGATGCCCTGTTGGCTCTCAATTGGGCATTCTCTCAGAGGGACGACCTGCCTTACATACAAAAAAAGTTTTTGCGAATGGCTCTGGAATTTTGCCTGTCGCACAACTACTTTTGGTATGATGGTAAATTTTATAACCAAAAGAAAGGGGTAGCGATGGGTTCAAAATTTGCGCCGAGTTTGGCGAATTTATTTATGAGCCATTGGGAGGATATACGGATTTTTGCGAACCGGAGAAGGGAATTACTTTTCTATCATAGGTATATAGATGATATGTTTTTCATCTGGCAAGGCACGGAGGAATCTCTGAAGGACTTTTCTGATGGTTTGAACAACAATAATAACAATATAAAATTAGACTTCAGTTGGAATAAAAAGTCAATCCACTTTCTGGATGTAACTGTAATGAGAGAAATGACTAATTTGTCCACAAAAGTGTTTTTTAAGCCAACGGACAGAAATAGTTTTATTCCTATTCATAGTGGACATCATCCGCTTTGGCTACGTGGGATACCGAAAGGTCAGTTTCTTCGTGTTAGAAGAAATTGTACCTTTGATGATGATTATTTGACACAGGCATCTTTAGTCAGGGATAAATTTGTGGAAAAGGGTTACTCCTTTGACATGCTGGATCAGGAATTGCAACAGGTGCTACGTGTACCCCAGGAGCAATGTTTACAACGGAAAGAAAGGATAATGTGTAGTACTCATGAATGGGGTTTCATTAGCACCCTCCATGGCCAATACAAGGAGGTAGAGGGGATTATCCGAAAACACTGGGACATCCTCAAATTAGATAGGACGCTCAAGGGAGTAATTCCTGAGAACCCTAGATTTATTTACAGACGTAATTTCTCTTTTGGGGATAAAATTGTCAAAAAGGTTTTGGATCCACCCTCCAGGCCTCTTATGTTCTGGGATCGAGCTGGCTTTTTTGCCTGTCGAAGGTGCAAAGCCTGTAAATCTGTTCACAATCACATTCGGGGGATTGATCAATTCACCTCCACTGGTAATGGACAAAATTTTAAGATCGATCAATTTATCACATGTGTGACCACACATGTAGTATATGTACTTCAGTGCCCGTGTGGGCTGATGTATGTAGGACGAACAAAAAGGAAATTATGTACTAGGGTGGCAGAACATATTTACAATATTTCCATTGGCTATAAGGACCATAGTGTTTCCCTACATTTCAGACTTAAACACGACAGGGACCCAACAGGTCTTAAGTTTTGGGGTGTAGATAGGGTCTTTCCGAATTGGAAGGGCAGTAATTTAGTCCGGGAAATATCTAAACGTGAGACCGAGTGGCTGTTCCGTATGAACACTTTGAGTCCCTACGGTTTAAATATAGAGGTGGATGTTAACTGTTTCATTAGTGACTACTAAGTTTTTATTGCAGTACACTGGGGAAATATTGAGGAGGATTTGAGCTTAATATATTTTAGAACAGTTTCTGCATAACATATTTAGCCTTGTTTTATTAATATATTTTTTTATGTGAACACAGCATACATGTATACAAAAAAGAGTATAGGTCGGTTCTATTCTATTCTATTTTTTGGGACACCTACTTTTGCAGTCGAGTAGACCAAGAGGTCTGCATTTTCTAGCTTTGCTGGTACTCAACATTCGGGTTTTATTTTATCTTATCATTTTTTATTAATCTATCAGACAAGACTATTGATTAAGATAGTGTGGAGAATTATTTAATATTTTATTGAATGTAATGCATTTTGCTCTGCATACATATTGGTGGTATATATAGATTTGAGATATATGTGCCTTTTATCTCAATGCATTTTTCTAAGATGGATACCTGCAATATTGACAATATTTATTATTTTGGTATGATAATGGGTATTTTAGGTAATAATGATGTAAATTTATTATTATATTATTATTTTAGTATGATAATGGTGATTTCCTGGAATAATGAGATAACCTGCTCACTTAATGTATGCTGTTCGGTGATTTAATGAATTAATACTGTTCTCATGAGAAACGAAGGTTTGTGTGAACAAATTTTACCCACAGGGACGTACTCGTGAGAAACGAAAGTTTTTTTGCGAACAGTGTACATTTAGGCATGTTGTCATGGCGATGGCTTGCACGACGTGGCCTTTTCATTTCCGCATTGGGTGGGAGTGAGTGTGTCTAGGGGGCTGGACGTGGGAATGCCCATGAGCCACCTCTCCGCCCCTATTCATATTTAATCGGATTAGCTGCACTGCTTGGCCACGCCCACAGATGAAGACGTGATGACGAAACGCGTATGGGCGTGACCAAGCAGCTATTCGTAACTACAGAGCGGTCGATTTGTACGATTGCCCGGGACCCGCCGTGGAAGCCGAGCCTGCATTCGATCTAAGACGCCCGGAGCCGCGGTGAGACAAATCCGGTTGTTCTAGTGGTTACATCTCTGTGAATGAATTTTTATTGATTATGTACGTATGGTGTATATGCGCACAAATTTTTTAAAGAATAAAGCAGTTTGCACTATGGAACCTCTTTTTGCTGTTTTCTATATGTGAACTTGCTGCTGGGAGTGAAGTATTAAATCCGAAAAATCTATGAGGACACAGGAATTGGGTACAGAGGAATACCAGTGAAAGACTATTTATAAAGAGGTGCCTGTTAACCCATTGGGTTCTGGTGAGTGCTTTACCATAAGGGGTGTCACCGGCTAACAAGCTCTTTCTGCACTGGTGGTCTTTTCTTGGAGATGGACTTTTCTTTCTGTTTTCCATCATTTTGGTGTTTCAACTAAAATCCCATCCTCAGATGTGTGGGACTTTTTAAGGACATTACTGTGGTTTTTGTTGTAAACCATGGGGCTTCTACCCTCTTAAGAATGATTGTTTTGTTGTTTTAGCGCTGTCAATATGGTATATATTGGACAATAGATTCACGAGGGCTATATACTATATAATTTTTATGATTTATCTTTTGTATGATAGCAGCTTGCAAATTATATCATCTTTTGTTTCTGTGTGCGCTGGGATCGGTGGGGAATATTCTTAGCAATTTTTGTTTAGATTGTTTGCCAGTGATATCAGTACTTGTTACAACTCTCAAACTTACTGCCAGTTTTTAGAAGACGCTTTCTTCAAGCAGTGTTACTGAAAAAAGTCAGCATCTTTCAAGAAGACCATTATATGTATGCAGAACAATGCTCCATCACATGCATCAAGGTACTCCACTGCGTGGCCAGCTATTAAAGCCCTTAACCACTTTCAGCCCCGGACCATTTTGCTGGTCAAAGACCAGACCACTTTTTGCGATTCGGCACTGCGTCGCTTTAACTGACAATTGCGCGGCCGTGCGACGTGGCTCCCAAACAAAATTGACGTCTTTTTTTCCCCACAAATAGAGCTTTCTTTTGGTGGTATTTGATCACCTCTGCGGTTTTTATTTTTTGCGCTATAAACAAAAGTAGAGCGACAATTTTGAAAAAAATGCATTATTTTTTATTTTTTGTTATAATAAATATCCCCCAAAAATATATAAAAAAACATTTTTTTCCCTCAGTTTAGGCCGATACGTATTCTTCTACGTATTTTTGTTAAAAAAATCGCAATAAGCGATTATTGATTGGTTTGCGCAAATGTTATAGCGCTTACAATATAGGGGATAGTTTTATGCCATTTTTATTAATTTTTTTATTTTTACTATTAATGGCGGCGATCAGCAATTTTTATTGTGACTGCGACATTATGGCGGACACATCGGACATTTTTGACACATTTTTGGGACCATTGTCATTTATACAGCAATCACTGCTATATAAATGCAGTGATTCCTGTGTAAATGACACTGGCAGTGAAGGGGTTAACCAGTGGGTGGCAGTGTAGGGGTTAAGTGTTCCTAGGGGCGTGTTACTGACTGTGGGGGGCTGGGCTATAATTTAGTGAACACTGATCTCTGCTCCAATCACATGGAGCAGAGACCAGCGTCACTAGTTGCTAGGCAGAACGGGGAAATGCTGTTTACAACAGCATTTCCTCGTTCAGCCGCCCCGTGAGACGATCGCGGGTATGCCCGCGGCGATCGAGTCCACGGGACCCGCGACCAGACTCACGGGGGTCCCTACCAGCATGTGAGCGTGCCGCCGGCGGTGCGCTCATGATGGCAGGGCGGCATTAAAGACTGGACGTACCTGTACGCCAATATGCCTGCCCGTACCATTCTGCCAACATACATCGGCGTGCGCTGGTCGGGAACCGGTTAAAGACGAAGGTATAATGACATGGTCCCCATCCTCACCTGACCTAAACCCTTGTGGGCCCTGCTTGAATGGGAGATTTACAGTGAAGGAAAACAGTGCACCTCTCTGAAAAGTGTCTGGGAGGCTGTGGTTGCTGCTGCACTAAAAGTGTACACAAATTTGCATTCATGGCTTGAATGGGTTATACCGAGGTGATGCCTACAGCTGCAGGCATCACCCCCGTACCATTTTTTTAGAGCGGGTGGTTGGCTCTTTAGTGATAACAAACCATGTGGCTAAAAGCCGCTTGGGTGTTATCCTAATGGAGCTGGAAAGGACAACCCCCCTTCCACCGCCTTCCGCTGCTCTTCCTGGGTCTCCCGTCCCACTGGGAGACACTATCCACCACCCGGCGCGTCTGCCGGCTAGGCTGAGACCCGTACGAAGCCGGATTTGGCTCTGATGGGGTCTCTGATGTAAAATCCCATAAGCGACGTCACAACGTCACTTCCGGTTTACTCGGCTGCCAATGGCGCCAATAAAAAAAAAAAAAATTACAGTATTGAAAATCTCAGTTTTTGGCGATCTGAATACTTTTAAGTTTAAAGGAGGGATTTCGGGTCTTTCAGACCCCCGATCTCTCCATAAAGAGTATCTGTAACCACTTATTACTGTCTGGAGGTGTTTACATTCCTTGGGACATCAATAAAAGTGATCAAACAGATTTTTTTTTTTTAAAGGGACAATGTAAAAAAAAATGTTTTAGCCCTTGTACACACGGTCGGACATTCCGATGGACAATGTCCGATAGGACCGTGTTGTCGGATAATACAACAGTGTGTGGGCTCCATCGGACTGTTTCCGTCGGGGTATCCGATGGACCAAGTTTTCCAGCTGGGCTATAAAATTTTCCGACAACATGATCCCATCGGACTTTGTCCAATCATGTGTAGAGAATTCCGATCGGACAAAGTGCCACGCATGCTCAGATCAAATTCCGAGACCAAAGCTATTGGCTACTAGCCTGAACGTAGTCCCGTCCTAACGAATGAACGTCATCACGTTATGTACAATCGGATTTTCTGACAACTTTGTCCGACCGTGTGTATGCAACAGTTTCAGACAAAATCCGTCTGACAAAATCCGACGGATTTGGTTGTCGGAATGTCCGACCGCGTGTACAAGGGCTTACTTTTATGTAAAACGCATACCTAAGTTGCGCCCGCAAATGAAAACGTTGTCCAAATCACATATGTGAGGTATTGCCGCAATCGTCAGAGTGAGACCAATCATTCTAGCACCAGACCTCCTCTGTAATTCTAACCTGGTAAATTTTTTTAAAGTGTCGCCTACGGAGATTTTTAGGTACCGTAGTCTGACGCCATTCCACAACTGTGCGCAATATTAAAGCATGACATGTTACATATATTTTTTTTTTATTATTTTTTTTTTTACGTATATAAAAAAATATATATATATATATATATATATATATATATATATATATATATATATAATTTTTGGGGGCTCTAAGTAATTTTTTATATATTTTATATATTTTTTTTATTATTATTTTTTTTTATGTATATATATAAAAAAAAAAAAAAAAAAAATATATATATATATATATATATATATATATATATATATATATATATAATTTTCGGGGGCTCTAAGTAATTTTCTAGCACAAAATTTTGATTTTAACTTGTAAGCAAAACATGTCAGAAAGATTTTTTTGGCACCTTTTTTTCTCCAGTGTGTCTTTCCATTTCATCTTTTCACCGTCTTTTTTTACTGCCACCAAACTCACTCATAATGTATTTCTTTATTAGTAAAAATAATAATATGGACGGCTATCATTTCTGTGATTACATTTGTACATTTTCAATACATCCTCTTTCACTTCAGCAACTTTTTTTTATTTTCAGCTGCAGGTACAATAAATTACTTCATTCACGGTGAAGCTTCGGGATATGCTTCACGGTAGGGAAATCCATACAAAAACAATAAAAAAAAGAAAAACAGAAAAAAAAAAAATCTGTAAAAACATGGGTTTTAGCACAATCATATTTTATACCAATGAAATAAATGATGAATAATATAAAGATGCCTTTAAAGGACAGTTGGAAAATGCACATGATATAAATTAGCAATAGGCAAATGAATAGTGCATAGGGCTTAAAGGAGAACTCCAGACAAGGCAGTATAGGTTTATGACATGAGGCTTTGCATATGTAGCTTTAAAGGGAAACTAAAATCATTTTACAGCTTTTTTTTTTTTTTTTGGACTGCTTATATTTGGATGATCAATTTAAAGTGAAATGAAAATGAACAAGGCATATCCCTCTATATCCCTCTATCAGCATTATGGTTGCCCTCAAAGGACCGGTTGTATCTCTAAAGATATCCAGAGCATTCCACCACCCCCCTTACATCAGATGTGAAGAGCCCGACCCCCCACCCTCCCTTACATCACAGTGCACCCCCCTTACCATGGGCGGCTGCCGAGAAGAAGCTGGGGGGGGGGGGGTATGGAAAGAAGAAAGTGCAGGGTCTGGAGGAGGACCAGAGGAGGGCTGAAGTCTCCTTCCAGAATGAATGCTGAGACCAGGGGAGGCAGAGAGGAGGGAGCGGTGTCGCTGCACAGAGAGGCACAGGATCTGTAGGAGGACTTCTGTCCTCTCTGTTGCTGGCTGCTGAGAAAAGGTGTGGGGGGGGTAGAGACGAAGGGGGGGGGGGGAGAGGTGCATACCTCCCAGCTTTTTGAGATGAGGGACACCTACGAGCAAAAGTATGTAGGGATAGGAGACGCCCCTTTAAAGGAGATATCCAAAACTTATTAGTTAAATCCACAAGGGCTTTTTTTTTTACCACTACTATTCCTTTATATTGGCTTTTAAAATTTACAAATGCAGCAATTTAGAATTTGGATGAAAGGTTTAGCATTGAGAAACACTTTTTGAAAGATAAAAAGTGCATTTTATATACAACTATATAGATCAGACTAGGATCAAATGAGGAGGAATGAGGGACAGAGGAGCATTGCTCCAAATCAGGGACAGTCCCTCCAAATCAGGGACAGTTGGGAGCTATGGAGGTGCAAGGGCCATATGGAATGGCCTGGAGGGCCGGATTTGGCCCACGGGCCTTGTGCTTTACACATGTGCTGTATAGTATGATTCGTTTCTGCTCTCTCTGATTTCTCTGACAGTCTATGGCAAAACCAGACAATCCCACCCCAAGCACACAGCAGGTGATTGAGAGCCTCAGCTGTTCATGTTTCCCTATGATCTGTGTAGAGGGGGTGTGTTTATTCCTTCTGCTCAGGTCTCAGATTACACTCAGCTCCCTGCTCTATGCTATGCAGTGTGAGACATCAGATCCCCACCCCCTGCCTTCTGGAAACTGAGAAATGCTATGCAAATTGTGTGCTTTAGGAGGCTGCAGAGAAGAGAACACTGTATATAACCCGGTACAACTTATGTAGAAGGATTAGTTTTATCTCTGCGTATAACATGAGGCTATTTACTGCACTGGGTATATGTAAGTGTTTACAACCAATTGAATGTACATAATTTGATCAATGAGTGATAGTAATTAAGAAAGTGTTACTGGTTACATTTTTGCAAAATAGCAGTTTTGTGTGTTGGCAGCCATATTTATTACATAGTCCATAATAAGGTAAGCATTTAGACCAGACTTTCTCAACCTTTTCAACAGGGAGGAACCCTCGAAATAACCTTTCAGTCTCAGGGAACCCCTGTTAAAAATGGCTAAATCTACAACTCATGATACACTGGTGTGATGGTCAGTGGAAGAATGGTCCTTACATCTGTGGTCTTGGGGAAGAATTTTCGCCTACAGATAGCTAAAAAGATCATTGGGGTCAATGGGAACTTATCTTAGAAGCAAAAATTGGTCATTTCTCAAGGAACCCCTCGCAACCATTGGAGGAACCCTAGTTGAGAAACCTTGATTTAGACCAATGATAATAAGTGGTTCAAAACTGCAGTCAAACCCATTGCTAAGGTTCTAGGACTCGGGTGAGGCTAAGCTTGTCAGACAGGGTTACCCTATCTGGGCTACCAAGAATAAAAATCCAGAAAGGAAAAGGTGGCATAGAGAGCACCAGACCAAAAATCAGTCCAAAGAAGTTTTAATCATTAATGAAATAATTGAATAACACAACCGACATGTTTCAGGGGTCTGAACACTCCTTCATCAGGACTTATATGTTGTATGTATTCTTGAAAAAATTTGGAAACCACAATTATTAAATTAAATTGATATACAATTTGTATGAAAGATAAAATATCCAAAATGGGTTGGGCAGTATTATTATTACCTATGCAGATACTGCTTCCTAATGCATTTCACTGCTTTTTTTAGTAGAAGCAGATAACTAGCAATCTCAGGAGGCATTCAGATAGAAGCCCCCATATTGCTTATACTTTAAAGGAAATGTATAGTCTATTCAATAATATGTATACATGTAAGTGTAAGAAATATGTTATTCATGATTTAAAAAAATGCTGTTACTATGTACTGTATATTCTATATGTATATATGTACAAGAGGCAGCCATATATGCTTGCTACATAAGCAGGCTCTGCTTCCTGCTTTACAATATTACACAATGGTTGTATTATTTTACTGCTATTTCTCACAATGCCAGTCTAGGAGTTGACTGACCAATTGAATGCCATTCTATCCTTATGTGGTTGATATTTTAAAATATCAATTTTCATCAATTTATAAAGTATGGGCAAACCTATTTTGCCATACTTCTCTTCTGGGTTACAGGAGAGCACATCCTTATGAATTAGTTGACGGTGGACTAAAGTCAGCTATTGGCTTACATCGCTGAGCTACTGGAGGCTCTGGAAGGATCCCAACAATAATGTCGGGATCCACCCAGATATTTAATCTTCAGCTGGCTCAGCCTCTCAGTAAGTCACTAAGAGCCAGAGCCAGCCACTCCCACCCCCTGCCCAGCCTGGTGCTCAAGAGAGCCAGAGCCAGCCACTCCCACCCCTCCCCAGCCCGGTGTTCCAGAGAACCAGAGCCAGCCACTACCACCTCCTCCCCAGCCTGGTGCTTGGGAGAGCCAGAGCCAGCCACTCCCACCCCTCCCCAGCCTGGTGTTCCAGAGAGCCAGAGCCAGCCACTCCCACCCCTTCCCCAGCCTGGTGCTCCAGAGAGCCAGAGCCAGCCACTCCCATCCCTCCCCAGCCTGGTGCTCCAGAGAGCCAGAGCCAGCCACTCCCACCCCTTCCCCAGCCTGGTGTTCCAGAGAGCCAGCCACTCCCACCCCTCCCCAGCCTGGTGCTCCAGAGAACCATAGCCAGTCACTCCCACCCCTTCCCCAGCCTGGTGTTCCAGAGAGCCAGCCACTCCCACCCCTCCCTAGCCTGGTGCTCCAGAGAACCAGAGCCAGCCACTCCCACCCCTTCCCCAGAGAACCAGAGCCAGCCACTCCCATCCCTTCCCCAGCCTAGTGTTCCAGAGAACCAGAGCCAGCCACTCCCACCCCTTCCCCAGCCTGGTGTTCCAGAGAGCCAGCCACTCCCACCCCTCCCCAGCCTGGTGCTCCAGAGAACCATAGCCAGTCACTCCCACCCCTTCCCCAGCCTGGTGTTCCAGAGAGCCAGCCACTCCCACCTCTCCCCAGCCTGGTGCTCCAGAGAGCCAGATCCAGCCACTCCCACCCCTTCCCACGGCCTGGGGCTCCAGAGAGCCAGAGCCAGCCACTCCCATCCCTTCCCCAGCCTGGTACTCCAGAGAGCCAGAGCCAGCCACTCCCACCCCTCCCCAGCCTGGTGCTCCAGAGAACCAGAGCCGGCCACTTCCACCCCCTCCCCAGCCTGGTGCTCCAGACAGCCAGAGCCAGCCACTCCCACCCCTCTCCAGCCTGGTGCTCCAGAGAACCACAGCCAGCCACTCCCACCCCCTCCCCAGCCTGGTGCTCCAGAGAGCCAGAGACAGACACTCCCACCCCTTCCCCAGCCCGGTGCTCCAGAGAACCAGAGCCAGCCACTCCCACCCCTTCCCCTGCCTGGTGCTCCAGAGAACCAGAGCCAGCCACTCCCACCCCTCCCCAGCCTGATGCTCCAGAGAGCCAGAGACAGCCACTCCCACCCCTTCCCAGCCTGGTGCTACAAGAGAGCCAGAGACAGCCACTCCCACCCCTTCCCAGCATGGTGCTCCAGAGAGCCAGAGCCGGCCACTCCCACCCCCTCCCCAGCCTGGTGCTCCAGAGAGCCAGAGCCAGCCACTCCCACCCCCTCCCCAGCCTGGTGCTCCAGAGAGCCAGAGACAGCCACTCCCACCCCTTCCCAGCCTGGTGCTCCAGAGAGCCAGAGACAGCCACTCCCACCCCTTCCCCAGCCTGGTGCTCCAGAGAACCAGAGCCGGCCACTCCCACCCCTCCCCAGCCTGGTGCTCCAGAGAATCAGAGCCGGCCACTCCCACCCCTCCCCAGCCTGGTGTTCTAGAGAACCAGAGCCAGCCACTCCCACCCCTTCCCCAGCCTGGTGCTCCAGAGAACCAGAGCCAGCCACTCCCACCCCTCCCCAGCCTGGTGTTCTAGAGAACCAGAGCCAGCCACTCCCACCCCTCCCCAGCCTGATGCTCCAGAGAACCAGAGCCAGCCACTCCCACCCCCTCCCCAGCCTGGTGTTCTAGAGAACCAGAGCCAGCCACTCCCACCCCTCCCCAGCCTGATGCTCCAGAGAACCAGAGCCAGCCACTCCCACCCCCTCCCCAGCCTGGTGTTCTAGAGAACCAGAGCCAGCCACTCCCACCCCTCCCCAGCCTGATGCTCCAGAGAACCAGAGCCAGCCACTCCCTCCCCTCCCCAGCCTGATGCTCCAGAGAACCAGAGCCAGCCACTCCCACCCCTCCCCAGCCTGATGCTCCAGAGAACCAGAGCCAGCCACTCCCACCCCCTCCCCAGCCTGGTGTTCTAGAGAACCAGAGCCAGCCACTCCCACCCCTCCCCAGCCTGATGCTCCAGAGAACCAGAGCCAGCCACTCCCACCCCCTCCCCAGCCTGGTGTTCTAGAGAACCAGAGCCAGCCACTCCCACCCATCCCCAGCCTGGTGCTCGAGAGAGCCAGAGCCAGCCACTCCCTCCCCTCCCCAGCCTGGTGCTTCAGAGAACCAGAGCCAGCCACTACCACCCCCTCCACAGCTTTCTACATAAGCAGGCTCTGCTTCTTTCTGAAGAAAACAAACTGTAATGCCGTGTATACGCGATCAGAATTTCGGCCAGCAAAAGACCGATTAGAGCTTTTCATCAGAAATTCCGATCATGTGTATGCTCCATCGAAATTTAGCTGGCCGAATTCCCGCCAGCAAAAATTTGAGAGCAGGTTCTCAATTTTTCAGACGGAAAAACTTTCTATCGGAAATTCTGATCATGTGTATGCTCCATTGAAATTTAGCTGGCCGAATTCCCGGCAGCAAAAATTTGAGAACTACTCCCGTCGTACGTGTTGTACGTCACTGCGTTCTTGGCGGTCGGAATTTGGTGTGACTGTGTGTATGCAAGACAGCTTGAGCGAAATCCCGTCCGAATTCCGTCGGGAAAACCATCAGAGCTTTTTCTGACCAAAATTCCGATTGTGTGTACGCGGCATAAGACGCCTTTTGTTTTGATGCAAATGTAATGTACTGAGCTGATTTAAAGTGAAATTTTGGTTGGGGCTTTGAAAGGTAAGTTTCCTTACCCTTTGGCAACCACGCCCCTAAATAGGTCTAGACTGCCCTCCCTCCTCCCAGATGGGTTGGTTCCTATCCATCTACTAGCCCCGTAAAAAGCCTATGGGTCCAAACTGCGCAGGTGTAGACGTTGGCTCAGGAGGAGCTATGTAATCAATGCCGTGGAAACACATCAACAACAAACCAAATTGAGCGCTGTCCCCAATATTCCTGATCCTGCAATCAGCAGTCTATATGTATGTATGTACTCCTCTCTAGGTGTGCCTGGGCCTTGGAGCAAGGCAAATATACCGTTTTTGGGAGGGGCAAGATCTGCTTAGAAGGGTGGGGGGGGCAAAAGTGTAAGGAAAGTGTGTTAAAAAGAAGGGATGGAATAAAGCTGAGGTGTAATACAGAGCTCCCTCTACTGGTAAACCACACATCTTTATATTTAATATAATAACACAAATATATAACAACAATTTAAAGATCACATAAAAAATGTAAAACAAATACTGCAATGATAACTCTGTGTGCTCATTGGGATAACACTATACATTATTTTTAAGCCAGAAATGCTGAAAATATTTCTAAATATATAAATATTCACTAAAGGGAACACATTTGCATAAAATATAGTACAGTAGGCAAGTCAAAATATGTCCTTACAGGTAAATATGAGCATGAAATTTCAAAATATATATTATGGTCTCCCTTTTTGTATGAGCGACAGGAGGCCCTGTTATGAAGGTTAGCAATCAGTTGTCGGCATCTGCATAAGCATTTGACATTTACACAATGCCGGAATGTGGTCGTGTCGCCTGTTAAATCCAAACGACCATGGGGGTTGATTTACTAATACTGGAGAGTGCAAAATCTGATGCACCTGTGGATAGAAACCAATCAACTTCAAACTTCAGCTTGTTTCAGTTAAAGCCACATTCGTGGGGGAAAAAAAATAGCAAATAAAGAAAAAATAATATACCAATCACAAAAGAAGAATGGAGATTGAGGATGGCCTCACAATATGATAAATTAAATTACACATAAAACCTTACATAGCACACCATCATCCCGAATATGTATGGAATGGATTATTTGAAACTTCTGGTCTCCAGCCAGAAGTGTCAACGAGAACTGTGAGCAGGGGGACTATTGCGGTGCACCTTTAGACATATAAAAACATTGAAAAAACAATTATATAAAATAATTTTGTCTCAATTTATTTAAATATAAAAGCATTAGACAATACAACATATCAATAGCTCATGGGGGAAGGTAAGGTATTTCAACTAGTTTCGCTTGTCAGCTTCTTCAGGAAATACATACATCTAGAAATATACATATGAAACACAAATAGATCAACAATAGAAAGCAGTGGCGTAACTAGAACCTTCAGGGCCCCGATGCAAGAAACCCCAGCCAGGGCCCTTCCCTCCGAGTCCGGTGGTGGAACTCCAGGGCGTGGTCACAGGTATGATCTTTGTGAGCCCTGTAGTTCCACCACTGATATCAGTAGTTTTTATCTATTTTTTTTTTTTACATTTTTAGGTGCCCCATTGGGGGACTGTCGCTAGGCCGGATTGGGCCCCCCGTCTCCAGAAGAGATGAGGTCCTTTTCTCCAGGGCAGATGAAGTTACTGCCCCCAGGTGAGAAGGGGTCCCTGTCCCCAGGGGAGGTGGGGGTCCCTGTCCCCAGGGGGATATGGAGGGGGTAGGTAGTAGTGTGTGCTAGCTGCCTATGCTCCTGCTGGCCATATGTAGAGGGGGCTGCATGGGAACCCTGCATCACAGGGCCCAGTTGCGGCCACGACTGCTGCACCCCCTATAGTTACGCCCCTGATAGGAATGTAAAGTGACCTTGAATAACAACAAAACAAAAGGGAGAGAAAAAACATTTTTACAATACAGATAAACATCTTCAGAGTCTTCGGCCCAGGACAGCTCAGACAAGCCAGGGGGAGCCTCCCCCAGCGACTGGGAGAGGTATTAACCCCGACACAAGCCGATATCTACATAAAGATATTTATATTAAGCTCACTGGTTTATAATCTAGCCCCGGAGCATTTTACAGGTGGTGACCTGATGTGAACTTCGTGTACTTGACTTGGTCCTTTACATTTCTATTGTTGATCTATTTGTGTTTCATATGTATATTTCTAGATGCATGTATTTCCTGAAGAAGCTGAGAAGCAAAACTAGTTGAAATACTTCACCTTCCCCATGAGCTATTGATATGTTGTATTGTCTAATGCTTTAATATTTAAATAAATTGAGACAAAATTATTTTATATAATTGTTTTTTCGATGTTTTATATGTCTAAGCCCCCGTACACACGGTCGTAGAATCCGTCGGAATGTGTCCTATCAGACCGTGTTGTCGGATAATTCGACTGTGTGTGGTGTGCATTGGACTGTTCCTGTCGGAATATCCGTCGGACCAAATTTTCCAACTTGTTGGAAATATTTTCCGACAAACTGGTCCGATAGGACATACTCCGATCATGTGTAGAGAATTCCGATCGGACAAAGTGCCACGCATGCTCAGATCAAATTCCTAGACCAAAGCTATTGGCTACTAGCCTGAACGTAGTCCCATCGTAACTAAATTACGTCATCACATTATATTTTATATAATTGTTTTTTCAATGTTTTTATATGTCTAAGGTGCACCGCAATAGTCCCCCTGCTCGCAGTTCTCGTTGACACTTCTGGCTGGAGACCAGAAGTTTCAAATACTCCATTCCAAAAGAAGAATGGAGAAAGGGGCTATGGACTTTCTAGGCACTATTACAAAGGATTTCATTGTTAAAAAGATATAATTTTATTTACTGAAAAAAAAAACATTTACATAAATAAATATTTCAAATATTTATTTATGTAAATGTTTTTTTTTCAGTAAATAAAATTATATATTTTTAACAATGAAATCCTTTGTAATAGTGCCTAGAAAGTCCATAGACCCTTTCTCCATTCTTCTTTTTTTAATACAATTCAGGACGCGGCACGCTTATTTACCTATTGTGTATCCGCCACACCACATGGTGTATTGATACACTCAACCCCCCTCCTTTTTAATATACCAATCACGGCACTACCTACCTGGAGTTTGCATGTTCTCCCTGTGCCTGCGTGGGTTTCCACCGGGCACTCCGGTTTCCTCCCACTCTCCAAAGACATGCTGGTAGGCTAATTGGCTACTGTCCAAAAAATTGGCCCTAGTATATGAATGGGGACTTTGGATTGTGGGCCCCTTGAGGATAGGGACCAATGTGATGCAATGTACAGGGATAGGGACAATTGTAGACACTCACCCAGGTTGAACTGGATGGACATGTGTCTTTATTCAACCTTACTAACTATGTGACTATGTAATACAGCATATACGATTGCAACACAAGTCATATTGTAATTGAATGTTATTAAAAATGACCTTTCCTTTTCAATCTGAAGCCGCTGTCATTTTTTGAAAATGAAATATGGCTACCTGGAGTTGTTCTGCACACAGCATGTTTACTGACCACTCCCCAGAAACATCATTTCCTGCTTGTGTGATTGGCTCACCAATCTTCCTAGAAGTCTGCCTAAGATACAAATCAGATTTCAGGCATCCCCTGCAACAAAAATATTATTTTTGGTGAGATATTTCCAATAGGAACACGTCTAAAGGGATGCAGGACCAGCAAATTTCCTCATTAGTGCTCTGCAGCTGCACAGCTGGTTGATAATTATGAAACCCTTTCCATCAGACTCTCTCAGCACAGAGGAACAAATAATTTCTTCAGAATAACAAAAGGTAGGAATCTGCAATAAAGGTTGTTATAATCCTTGCAATGTACATAGATCACCCAATGGGGAATGTTTTTTTTTTACCCAACAAAAGTACAGTTACTATTTAAGCTTTGACAAAAAAAAAACCTGGAAGCTAATTGGTTTCTGTGCAGAGCTGAACCAGATTTTACACCATGCAGTTTTAGTAAATCAACCCTATTGTCTACAGAAGCTCTAAAATTCAGAAATGTATTGCTATTGAAAGACCCGGATAATACTGTACTTTTTTTTTTTTTTTTTCAAAAAAGTACAAGGCCAAAAAAAAAAAAAATGCATGTAAAAAAGGCTATCCATGTGAAATTTTTTGGAGTCAGGAGTTCTCTTTTAAACCTAAAACACACAAGATATACTATATAATAAACTGTAAGCACCATATTTATGGAAGGCTTACACCTTCCAACACACTCACAAAAAAAAAAAAAAAAAAAGATCAAATTTTAACAAATAACTTATCTTCAGTCCTATTTTATAGAGCTATAGCAAATAATATTCCATAGAAACATAAAAAGACAAGCAGAAACTGGGATAACCCAGGATCTAGTTTCCCCATGCTTCTGCTAGTAGGTTCTAATACTCTCCCGGTCTCGGAACACTCATTATATTCTATGTGAGAAAACGCAACGTATACGAGGGCCTTGGTGGGATAATAACACAGTACAGAACAAGGTTATTAGTAGGATGTTATTGCCGTAGATGAAATAGCTATTTATGTATCAGAATACAAGTGGGAATCGGGATAATGAGAAGGTTTAAAATAATTTACAAGGGTAATGAAAATACATTTTTAGTGGAAGTAGTTGGCTTAGGCTTCGCCAGTAGGATGTGTTGGGTATGGATGAAGGATATTGGGTGATACCTGTACAAGAAAAAGTTACTAAAGTTTTTTTTGTGTACTTTGTTTTCTAACATATCAGAAAAGGTACATTTTATTCTTTTAGATACTGGTTGTAAATAAAAGATCATGATAAGTTTTTTTTTTTTTACAGACTGGATAAGGTCTAAATGAGTGGTCTCCAAACTGTGGTTTGTAGTTTGGATACAGCCCTTTGCTCAGCTCCATCCAGCCCTTGGAGCACTTTTCGTTCCACTGATACAAGGCACTAATCCTTCCACTGACACAAATAGTGGGGCATAATTCCTTCTACTGACACCAATAATGGGGCACTATTCCTCACAGTGACACCAAAAATGGGGCACTATTCCTTCCACTGATACCAATGGTAAAGCATAATTCCTCCCCTTGACATCAAAGAAGAACAATAATTTCTCCCACTGACACCAACAATAGGGTACTATTCCTCCAATTGGGACATTCTTTCCACTGACACCAATAATGGGGCATTATTCCTTTCCCATGACACCAACGAAAAGGCACTATTCCTTCCACTCATATCAATGATAGGACCACTGACACATACAATGGAGCATAATTCTTGCCACTGAGACCAACAATAAGGCACTATTCCTCCTACTGATAGCAATGATAAGGCATAATTCTTCCCATTGGTACCAATGATGAAGAATAATTCCCCCCACTGACACCAATACTAGTGCATTATTCCTGCCAATGATGGGACATAATTCCTCCTATTGACACCAATGGTTGGGCATTATTCTGTGCACTGACCCTAGTGACAGGGCAATAATTCTCCCACTCATAGGACATTATTCCTCCCACTGATGCCAATGATGGGACACAATTCCTCCTATTGACACCAAAGATTGGGCATTATTCTGTCCACTGACCCCAGTGACAGGGCACTATTTCTTCCACTGATAGGACATAATTCCTCCCAGTGACACCAATGATGGAGAATAATTCTTGCCATTGACACCAACAATAAGGCACTATTCCTCCCACTGATACCAATAACGGAGCACTATTCCTCCCACAGATATGAATGATGTGGTACTATTACTCCTTCCATTGACCACAAGCATTATGTAATTTTTGTACTCCTACCACCACCAAGCCTGAGGCATTGTTTACTCCCACTGCCCTCTGAACATTTTCTTCTCCTACTCCCACTGGCCACAATGTTGGAGGCTCCTGGTCTAAATAAACCTATTTAGAGTGGGTAATGACATGAAAACCAAAGCCCTGCTGGGATTAGCACCTTGATATAAGATCCCATTATAAAAAAACTCCATTTTCATTAAAGCCCAACTCCAGGATGAAAAAAAAACAACAACTTTGGTCTGTATTTATATCCACACATGTATTGCAGACACCTTATTCCAGCAATTCTCAATCAGGCTTCCGTAGAACCCTAGGATTCCCTAGGAGAGGTTTTTAGGGTTTCTCTTAGCTGTGGTTATGTCACCTCAAATCTGGTGTTGCCTGCATAATTCTGAGTTCAAATGGCTAGCAGCATGAGATCAGTGATCTTTTTAGCTAGTTGTAAGGATGGCCTTCTGACCACCCCTGCAGGGGGGACATTCTTCCCACTGACCACCAGTGTAAGGGACATTCTTCCCACTCACCACCAATGTAGTATTTTTCCTATTGACCTCCAATGAATTGCATTCAGCAGGGGTTCCTAGTGACCTGATAATTAGTTCAAGGAGTAAACATTTTGTGAAAGGCTGCCTCTATACAACCATCATAGAATGTATAGATGTTGATTCAGAATTAGAGGTGTGAAAGTTATAGAACCAACTACAGTAGAGTGGTCCCAAAACTTTCAAACCTCCCATTCTCTTCTTGGATAGTCAACAACATCTGTCTTGATAGTTTCTGTGGTAACTGAATTTTGATGCCTGTTCTACCTGTGTGGATATAAATACTTAGGGGTGGTCCTGTTAGTCATTAGAAGAAGCCTCAACATATGTCCAGTTGAAGGTGACCAAGGCAAGGCAATAGGGCTAAATACACTAGCCGGCTATCATGACCACAAGACCAAACCCCATCAGTTTTGTTCACAACACCAGAATATTAGAAGATAGATGGAAAGAGTTTATTCAGAATGATGGCACAGGCCTCAGCAAGTTAGACATACCTACCTTAGAGAAATGTCTGTGAAGGTTCTCATTTATCCAGGTCATGGTGTAGCTCAGTGATAGTGAACCTTGGCACCCCAGATATTTTGGAACTACAATTCCCATGATGCTCAACTACACAACATGAGTTCATGAGCATCATGGCAAATATAGTTCCAAAACATCTGGGTGCCAAGGTTCGCTATCACTGAGCTACCCCATGACCTGGATAAATGAGAACCTTCACAGACATATCTCTAAGGTAGGTATGTCTAACTTGCTGAGGCCTGTGCCATCATTCTGAATAAACTCTTTCCATCTATCTTCTAATATTCTGGTGTTGTGAACAAAATTGATGGGGTTTGGTCTTGTGGTCACGATAGCCTGCTAGTCTATTTAGCCCTATTGGTTGCCTTGCCTGCCTGGTCGATGGCATTATACTCTTTTTTATTAAAATAAAACCGAAGGCAGCTTAAAGAACCAATGAAGTAAATGTAAATACAGTCACTAAAATCTTTTATATCCTTAACATGTTAATGTCATTTCAAAGTCATTTTTTAATGCTCTTAAATCTTCAACATTTGTTAAAGTAATATGTGGTGATCCTGACATGAAGGGTCCTTTTTGTTATAGGTAATAGTAGTTAGTCACATTTAACCTTGTTCTGTAACAATAATGCCCCGTACACACAGTCGGACATTCCGACCCCAAAATCCGGTGGATTTTTTCAGACGGATTTTGTCCTAAACTGGTGTTGCATACACATGGTTGGACAAAGTTGTCGGAAAATCCAATCGTTCGGAAAGTGATGACGTTCGTTTGTTACGACGGGACTACGTTGAGGCTACTAGCCAATAGCTTTGGTCTTGTAATTTGATCTGAGCATGCGTGGCACTTTGCCCGATGGGAATTCTCAAACAATCAGAAAAAGTCAGATTGGTTTTTTTTTGTCAGAAAATTTGAGATCCTGCTCTGAGTCCGATAGAGCCCACATACGATGGGATTTTCCAACAATATAATCCGATCAGACCTTTTCCTTCTTAATTTCTGACCGTGTGTACAAGGCATAAGGATTATTGTAGTTTATCCAAGCCACGTCTTCGCTTTTAATAAGTATCAGGAACATACCCCAGCATTTATATTCCTATAGGTAGTACAGGCACCATAATCCAACACCTTCACTCCTACACCTTACAGTGGATGTAAACCCTCACATATACCCAGTGAAGTGAACAGCCTCAGATGATACACAGAGGTGAAACAAATCTCCCTACATAAGTTTTACATGTATATCTGCTATCTTCAGCTTTATATATACTTTATAAAGATAAGATTGTGTTAGGAGATTTTCTCTTCCTGTTCAGCACTGCAGTGAAGCCTGGGCATACAGCCAAGTAAGCTGATTGGAGGAAAGGCACACGCCCCCCTCTCCTCATAGGCAGAGACTTTCAGAGCTGTTCGTTGAATCGTTCAGCTCTGTGACAATCTATTTATAACATCCTCCCCAACACAAAACTCCGGCTGCTTTTAACACATGAAATGGAGAACTTGTCAGAAGTTATCAGGCTGATAACAGAAGAACGGAGCAGGAGACAGCTACAGGACATAGTGCTTTGACGAGAGAGAGAGAGAGAAAAAAAGGTTCTAGGTTCTAGGACTGGATAATGGTGACTGAGATACCTGTGTATCTATAAATGCTGGGGTATCTTCCTGACACGCATTTAAGGCAGGCCATACACGGTTCAAATCTTGGTCAATTCAGCAGGAACCAGCTGCAATTCGAACCATGTATTGGCAGGCTGCATGTACCAAGTTGGGCACAAGCAGAATGCTGGGTTTTACCTTCAATTATAGTAGGCAGCTGCTATAGAAATTTGCTCAATTGCCCCATCAACACAAAGCATTGATGCCGGAATCCCTCCTGCCGGGCAATTGTCTTCTCCTGGCGGGGACGGCTCCCCCCACCCCCTCGTCCCCCATGGAGAAGACAATGGCCCAGCAGGAGGGATTCCCGCATCAACACTGTCTGTTGATGTTCAAGCGAACCTGTGGTTGCAGGAAAGTAATTTGCTCCGTCTATGGCAGACCTAAACGGAAGAAGTGGCTTGGGGAAACGACATTACACAAGTAAAGTTGAATGTGACTAACTACTACTAGCTTTACAATAAGACAGATAAATGAGAACCTTCATAGGCTACAGGGTGACACTGAAAATGCTCTATCTCTGTCCCCCAAATTCTTTCCTGAATTGTCACCCTATCGATTTCCAATGTCGCCCTTGTTATCTAATGCAGCTGTGTAGCAAAGACGTGGGTGTCTGGATCACATTTCAAATATCTGTGAGTCAAAACAGTTCTTCCAGAGCTACAACTGTGGCTCTTTGGCTGGAGTTGCCCTTTCAGTAAACCCAAGAACAAATAATGACAAAGCACCACTGGCGGCACGGTGGCACCTTCTGTTGACAGTCGAGGAGAAACATTGGTCTCAGAACTCCTGTTCTTAGATCCATCCCACTAAGGCATTGTGTTGGAACATCTGCTGTGAACTGTCTCTAAGGAATAGATTGCACTTTCATCTTTTTTTTTCCTTTATCCCCAAAAATATGTGACACGCATAATCTGAAAACACAAAAAGCCATGACCGACCAGCAGTTACTGTTGGTTTCAACCATTACAAAAAAAACAAACGTATGCCTTGAAACTGAATTGCTTCGCCTTAGGTGGAGCTTCCTCGGATTCGGTGATGCCTGTCAGGACCCTTCATTTTGGACGTGTCTCTTTTTCTTTCTTTTTTCTTTAACAGCAAAAAAATTCAAGTTTCAGTCTCAAGTGTTCATGAGTCTCCATTGGTCTCACCGCCCTTTGACATTACCAGGTCTGGATCCCAGGCTAGCAAAGTATGCGCATTGTGATGGGTCACACTGTCCATTGGGGCCTGAAGGGCCTGGAGGTCCAGAAATTCCTGGTAACCCTGGTTCACCTTGAGGACCTGGGATCCCTGGAATTCCATCTTTCGCATAGCCGGGTTCTCCGGGAATACCTAAAAGGAAAGCATAATTTTTCAAAAATCATTTGCAGGATTTGGAGCATTCTAAAGGGTTTCGGGAGATGAGAAAACATTTCAAGGGGAACTATTCTGATTTCATTAACAGAACAATAAGTTTTATAATATGGATTGCTGTCTGTATGGGACATCAGTATATGTTCAAACGGACATCAAGTGAGATACAGCCGATGGGAGGACACTCAGGCAGGTTAAACATCAGCTCACACAGTTTAGGGATAGCCATACCATACCAAGTCTAGGGAGATCGTGGCTATCAGGATTGTCGTTGGTTTTCCATCAATTATGGTGTTTTGGCACCCAAGCCTTTTTGACTTGAGAGGTATAAGCTCCTTCAAATCCAACCTTTCTGGTAAGCCTTCAAAAAATTGGTGGCAGTTTCTTCACAAGATTTCTTCACCCGTTGACCTGTATTTATGTCTACTGGTCCATATTTATCTATCACTAGACCAATTGGTCTTTACTGCTTTTTGTCAGTTATCACATGGTGGACATTTTCACTAACACCATTTATATTTATGCATTTATTTATTTTTTTCTATATAAGCGCTGCATTATTTTCTCTACGACTTATGGCCGGAATACACAGTTAGAAAATCGGCCGATCATTCGACAGCAGACCAACGAAAAAAGCGTTCGTTGGTCGAAATCGTTGCCCGGATTAACCCATTGAAAAAAATCATTAAAAGAGCAATCAATTTAATACGTAGTGTTTTACTTTTCACGCACAAGTGGAAGTGATATAGTGTGCGTGTGACCTTGTAGCCTTTCCGCTCATGCGTGCTAACGTTTGAGAGATTTTTTTTACTGATGACCATCACACCAACAAATACAATATCATTCCTTGTCAAACGATACGACACAATTTTTCCATTTTCTCAATCAAATTTTTCGTTCACAATATTGATCGGGTATTACTTGTTAGGCATCAACGAGTAGAAAATCTGCTGATCGTTCCCAGAACGGAAATTTTCGGCTGATATTCCTATTGTGTATTTCTGCTATAAGCCCGTGGGAGGATGAACAGCGTTAAGAGGGGCGTGGCTTGAGAGGAGACAAGTGAAAGCCGATTCTTTACACATTGTGACTGGTCTGATTGCCAGTGTGCTGCTCCCTATCCTTTTGATGGTCCGTCTAAGCAGACCAAGCAAGCCCTACTGGATGCCGGTGTTCTGCCCAATTGAGTCCGACCATCGATATGTGTCCGTTCCGTACTGCGCATGCGCAGTACGGAGCAGACGAAGCTTCGGAAAATCTCCGAAGCTGAACGGCGCCTGCGCCGTGAGTGGAGGAGGTAGCCCCACTATCCAAGCGGACATAGGGTTTAGAATTTTAGAGGGCCCCTCGCGGGCGAGCTTCGCTCGCCACGCTTCGGGCTCGGCCTCGCTGCGCTCGGCTCTTTTTTATTCTAACTCTATGTCCACTTGGATAGTGGGGATAGAACCTGGACTCACGGCGCAGGCGCCGTTCGTCCTCGGCAATTTTCGGAATCTGTGCTCCTGTGTACTGCGCATGCGCAGTACGCAGAGGACAGCATCTGATGGAGGACCCTATTTTACAAGACACCGGCACCCTCTAGCATCTAAGCCATTGGATTATCACATGTTAGCGCTTGGAGCGGCTCTTTTTGTTGTTTCTTGTGTCACAGAAAAAAAAAATTACATACCCGGAATTCCTGGAGGTCCTATTTCACCTCTCTGTCCAACTCCGAATTCTCCTCTCTCACCCTTAGCGCCCCTTTCACCTGCAAAATACATCACAACATATACCGGTTATTTCAAAGATGTTATTGGTTTTTGAGGCACAAAACACACGAATGGAAGCAATCTAACAAAGCTTATCACAGTTACACATAGCTCCCAACTATCCCTGATTTCGGTGGACTGTCCCTGATTTGGAACAAAGTCCCTCTGTCCCTGTTTGCTCCCCATTTGTCCCTCATTGTGGTCTGATCTATATAGATGTATATAAAATGCACTTTTGAGCTTTTAAAAAGTGTTTTCCGGTGCTAAACCTTTCATCCAATTTCTAAATTGCTATATTTGTAAATTTCAAAAGCCAGTATAAAGGAATAGTAGTGGTAAAAAAAAAAAAAAAGTGGGATTAACTAATCATTTTTTGTATAATTCTCCTTTAAGGGGGTGTGGCAGGGGGTGTGCCTTATGCCTACATACTTTTACTAATAGCCTCATCGCCATCTCAAAAGTTGGGAGGTATGCTGTTACATTTAGATTGTTTTATAGCTTTATAGCTATTGTTTTATACATTTTCTCCAAACTTTCTAAACAAAGGGCCAGTTTACTATTCTTCAAACTTCAGGGGGGTCCAACTGGGGCTAGCGGGAGTAGAAAATGTCATGGTGTCAGTGAAAGTAAACAAGTAAGCAAAGAGAGCACACAAGCCTGCTCTCTTTGTTATTGCATTAGTGGGAGGAATAGTGTCCCATCATTGGTGAATGGTGACAGTGGAAGGAATAGTGTCCCATCATTGGTGTTAGTGGGGGGAATAGTGTCCCATCATTGGTGTCAGTGGGAGGAATAGTTTCCCATCATTTGTGTCAGTGGGAGGAATAGTTTCCCATCATTTGTGTCAGTGGGAGGAATAGTGTCCCATTATTGGTGTCAGTGGGGGGAATAGTGTCCCATCATTGGTGTCAGTGGGGGGAATAGTGTCCCATCATTGGTGTCAGTGGGAGGAATAGTTTCCCATCATTTGTGTCAGTGGGAGGAATAGTGTCCCATTATTGGTGTCAGTGGGGGGAATAGTGTCCCATCATTGGTATCAGTGGGGGGAATAGTGTCTCATCATTGGTATCAGTGGGGGGAATAGTGTCCCATCATTGGTATCAGTGGGGGGAATAGTGTCTCATCATTGGTATCAGTGGGAGGAATAGTGTCCCATCATTGGTATCAGTGGGGGGAATAGTGTCTCATCATTGGTATCAGTGGGAGGAATAATGTCCCATCATTGGTATCAATGCGGGGAATAGTGTTCCATCATTGGTGTCAGTGGGAGGAATAGTGTCCCATCATTGGTGTCAGTGGGAGGAATAGTGTCCCATCATTGGTATCAGTGGGGGGAATAGTGTTCCATCATTGGTGTCAGTAGGAGGAATAGTGTTCCATCATTGGTGTCAGTGGGAGGAATAGTGTCCCATCATTGGTATCAGTGGGGGGAATAGTGTTCCATCATTGGTGTCAGTAGGAGGAATAGTGTTCCATCATTGGTGTCAGTGGGAGGAATAGTGTCCCATCATTGGTATCAGTGGGGGGAATAGTGTTCCATCATTGGTGTCAGTGGGAGGAATAGTGTCCCATCATTGGTGTCAGTGGGAGGAATAGTGTCCCATCATTGGTATCAGTGGGGGGAATAGTGTTCCATCATTGGTGTCAGTAGGAGGAATAGTGTTCCATCATTGGTGTCAGTGGGAGGAATGGTGTCCCATCATTGGTATCAGTGGGGGGAATAGTGTTCCATCATTGGTGTCAGTGGGAGGAATAGTGTTCCATCATTGGTGTCAGTGGGAGGAATAGTGTCCCATCATTGGTATCAGTGGGGGGAATAGTGTTCCATCATTGGTGTCAGTGGGAGGAATAGTGTCCCATCATTGGTGTCAGTGGGAGGAATAGTGTCCCATTATTGGTATCAGTGGGGGGGGGAATAGTGTCCCATCATTGGTATCAGTGGGGGGAATAGTGTTCCATCATTGGTGTCAGTGGGAGGAATAGTGTCCCATCATCGGTATCAGTGGGAGGAATAGTGTTCCATCATCGGTGTCAGTGGGAGGAATAGTGTTCCATCCTCGGTGTCAGTGGGGGGAATAGTGTCCCATCATTGGTGTCAGTGGGAGGAATAATGTCCCATCATTGGTGTCAGTGGGAGGAATAGTGTCCCATCATTGGTATCAGTGGGAGGAATAGTGTTCCATCATCGGTGTCAGTGGGAGGAATAGTGTCCCATCATTGGTGTCAGTGGGAGGAATAGTGTCCCATCATTGGTGTCAGTGGGAGGAATAATGTCCCATCATTGGTGTCAGTGGGAGGAATAGTGTCCCATCATTGGTATCAGTGGGAGGAATAGTGTTCCATCATCGGTGTCAGTGGGAGGAATAGTGTCCCATCATTGGTGTCAGTGGGAGGAATAATGTCCCATCATTTGTGTCAGTGGGAGGAATAGTGTCCCATTATTGGTGTCAGTGGGGGGAATAGTGTCCCATCATTGGTATCAGTGGGGGGAATAGTGTCTCATCATTGGTATCAGTGGGGGGAATAGTGTCCCATCATTGGTATCAGTGGGGGGAATAGTGTCTCATCATTGGTATCAGTGGGAGGAATAGTGTCCCATCATTGGTATCAGTGGGGGGAATAGTGTCTCATCATTGGTATCAGTGGGAGGAATAATGTCCCATCATTGGTATCAATGCGGGGAATAGTGTTCCATCATTGGTGACAGTGGGAGGAATAGTGTCCCATCATTGGTGTCAGTGGGAGGAATAGTGTCCCATCATTGGTATCAGTGGGGGGAATAGTGTTCCATCATTGGTGTCAGTAGGAGGAATAGTGTTCCATCATTGGTGTCAGTGGGAGGAATAGTGTCCCATCATTGGTATCAGTGGGGGGAATAGTGTTCCATCATTGGTGTCAGTAGGAGGAATAGTGTTCCATCATTGGTGTCAGTGGGAGGAATAGTGTCCCATCATTGGTATCAGTGGGGGGAATAGTGTTCCATCATTGGTGTCAGTGGGAGGAATAGTGTCCCATCATTGGTGTCAGTGGGAGGAATAGTGTCCCATCATTGGTGTCAGTGGGAGGAATAGTGTCCCATCATTGGTATCAGTGGGGGGAATAGTGTTCCATCATTGGTGTCAGTAGGAGGAATAGTGTTCCATCATTGGTGTCAGTGGGAGGAATAGTGTCCCATCATTGGTATCAGTGGGGGGAATAGTGTTCCATCATTGGTGTCAGTGGGAGGAATAGTGTTCCATCATTGGTGTCAGTGGGAGGAATAGTGTCCCATCATTGGTATCAGTGGGGGGAATAGTGTTCCATCATTGGTGTCAGTGGGAGGAATAGTGTCCCATCATTGGTGTCAGTGGGAGGAATAGTGTCCCATTATTGGTATCAGTGGGGGGGGAATAGTGTCCCATCATTGGTGTCAGTGGGAGGAATAGTGTCCCATCATCGGTATCAGTGGGAGGAATAGTGTTCCATCATCGGTGTCAGTGGGAGGAATAGTGTTCCATCCTCGGTGTCAGTGGGGGGAATAATGTTCCATCATTGGTGTCAGTGGGAGGAATAGTGTCCCATCATTGGTATCAGTGGGGGAATAGTGTTCCATCATTGGTGTCAGTGGGAGGAATAGTGTCCCATCATCGGTATCAGTGGGGGAATAGTGTTCCATCATTGGTGTCAGTGGGAGGAATAGTGTCCCATCATTGGTATCAGTGGGGGAATAGTGTTCCATCATTGGTGTCAGTGGGAGGAATAGTGTCCCATCATCGGTATCAGTGGGAGGAATAGTGTTCCATCATCGGTGTCAGTGGGAGGAATAGTGTTCCATCCTCGGTGTCAGTGGGGGGAATAATGTTCCATCATTGGTGTCAGTGGGAGGAATAGTGTCCCATCATTGGTGTCAGTGGGAGGAATAATGTCCCATCATTGGTGTCAGTGGGAGGAATAGTGTCCCATCATTGGTATCAGTGGGAGGAATAGTGTTCCATCATCGGTGTCAGTGGGAGGAATAGTGTCCCATCATTGGTGTCAGTGGGAGGAATAGTGTCCCATCATTGGTGTCAGTGGGAGGAATAATGTCCCATCATTGGTGTCAGTGGGAGGAATAGTGTCCCATCATTGGTATCAGTGGGAGGAATAGTGTTCCATCATCGGTGTCAGTGGGAGGAATAGTGTCCCATCATTGGTGTCAGTGGGAGGAATAGTGTCCCATCATTGGTGTCAGTGGGAGGAATAGTGTCCCATCATTGGTGTCAGTGGGAGGAATAGTGTCCCATCATTGGTGTCAGTGGGAGGAATAGTGTCCCATCATTGGTGTCAGTGAGAGGAATAGTAACCTGTTGTCTGTGTCAGTGGCAGGAACTACACCCCACCGTTGCTGACAGTGGAGGGAATAATGCCCAAAGGGTCGGATAAAAACAAGCAAAGGGTCGGATCTGGGCCGCAGTTTGGAGACCACTGTTTTATAGGATGTAAGGTGTCTGGTAGAACAAGGTTGAAGCCGATCCAGCAGTACAATACAAGGTCCACATGTAATGTCTGGGCCCCTGTCCTCTGCAACGCTGGGCTCCATAAACACACTGTTCTGTGTCTCCCCTGCAGCTGTGCTTCTCATAGACAGCTACAGAGCAAACGTTGTTTGCTTATGTCAGTGAGGGAGCAGGTACTAAACAACAGCACAGGGAGTAGGGAGGTGGTGCTATGCTCGATTGTGATTGGCTTCATACCAAGGAGAGGGTGGGTGCAGTGGGGGCGGGTCTTTAAGCCAATCACAGTCAATCATAGCCCTGCCCCTACTCTAGAGGCCATCCTTTAGTACCCGTCCCCACCTGTCCCCTCGTAGATGCCCATGATAAGCACAGCTGTAGGGGAGACACAGAAAAATGAAATTACTTCTGTTCTTCTTCTGGACTTTTCACAGTACTCAGGATACTGCAACTCCAGACCCCCCCTCCTCCTATTCCCAAGTCCAGTAGGTGGGGCTACGAGTAGCTGTAATTCAGCTCCGCCTAAAGGAGTTCATGGGTCAGTAGTGAGGCGGAGTTCAGAGGTCTGTAGTAGGTGAGGTGGAGTTCAGGGGTCAGTAGTAAGTGAGCTAGAGTTTAGGGGTCAGTAGTAAATGAGGCAGAGTTCAGGGGTCAGTAGTAGTTGAGATGGAGTTCAGGGGTCAGTATTAAATGAGGAGGAGTTCAGGGGTCAGTAGTAAGTGAGGTGGAGTTCAGGGGTCAGTAGTAAGTGAGGTGGAGTTCAGGGGTCAGTAGTGAGGCGGAGTTCAGAGGTCTGTAGTAGGTAAGGAAGAGTTCAGGTGTCATTAGTACGTGAGGTAGAGTTCAGGTGTCAGTAGTAAGTGAGGTAGGATTCAGGGGTCAATAGTAAGTGAGGCAGAGTTCAGGGGTCAGTAGTAAATGAGGTGGAGTTCAGAAGTCAGTGGCAAGTGAGGTGGAGTTCAGGGGTCAGTATTAAGTGAGGTGGATTAAGTGAGGCGGAGTTCACAGGTCAAGTAGTAGGTAAGGTGGAGTTCAGAGGTCAGTAGCAAGTAAAGTGGATTTCAGGGTCAGTAATAAGTGAGGTGGAGTTCAGGGGTCAGCAGTAGGTGAGGTGGAGTTCAGGGGTCAGTAGTGAGTTGGAGTTCAGGGGTCAGTAGTAGATGAAATGGAGTTCAGGGGTCAGTAGTGAGGTGCAGTTCAGGGGTCAGTAGTGAGCTGGAGTTCAGGGGTCAGTAGTGAGGTGGAGTTCAGGGGTCAGTAGTAAGTGAGCAAGTGATCTAGAGTTTAGGGGTCAGTAGTAAGTGAGGCGGAGTTCAGGGGTCAGTAGTGAGGTGGAGTTCAGAGGTCAGTAGTGGGTGAGGTGGAGTTCAGGGGTCAGTAGTAAGTGAGACAGAGTTCATAGGTCAGTAGTAAATAAGGCGGAGTTCAGGGGTTAGTAGTAAGTGAGGTGTAGTTCAGGGGTCAAGTAGTAGGTGAGGTAGAATTCAGGGGTCAATAGTAAGTGAGGTGGAGTTCAGGGGTCGGTGCAAATGAAGTGGAGTTCAGGGGTCAGTAGTAAGTGAGGTGTAGTTCAGGGGTCAGTAGTAAGTGAGGTGTAGTTCAGGGGTCAAGTAGTAGGTGAGGTAGAATTCAGGGGTCAATAGTAAGTGAGGTGGAGTTCAGGGGTCGGTGCAAATGAAGTGGAGTTCAGGGGTCAGTAGTAAGTGAGGTGTAGTTCAGGGGTCAGTAGTAAGTGAGGTGTAGTTCAGGGGTCAAGTAGTAGGTGAGGTAGAATTCAGAGGTCAATAGTAAGTGAGGTGGAGTTCAGGGGTCGGTGCAAATGAAGTGGAGTTCAGGGGTCAGTAGTAAGTGAGGTGTAGTTTAGGGGTCAAGTAGTAGGTGAGGTAGAATTCAGGGGTCAGTAGTAAGCGAGGCGGAGTTTGGAGGTCAGTAGCAAGTGAAGCGGGGTTCAGTAATAAGTGAGTTGGAGTTCAGGGGTCAGTAGTAATTAACAGAGAGTTCAGAATTCAGAAATAATAAATGGTCACCTTGACTTTCAGACTAATGTGGTGCAGTTTTCCCACACCATGAGTGCCATGCAGTGTTCCTGCAGTTTTCGTGTGGGTTTAGCTGCGCTTTGCCATAGACTTCTATTATATCCAATGGTCTTGATGCGCTTTCTAAAAGCGCACCAAAACCACTCTTTCGGTTTTTGTTTTCAGAAAGTGCACCAAAACCGTGCAATATAATAGAAGTTTATGGCGAAGTGCAACTATCCCACACGGAAACTGCAGGTACACTGCACTGCAACCATGTAAACCATATGGCATTAGTGTGAACGCATCCTACTGGGGGGAGGGAAGACCAAAAGCATATCTTATGGATACAGGAAGGCTTTTGTTTTATGTAATCTCTCCCCTTTAAGCCCCTCCCACTGTAAACACAATTTGGCTACACCCATCATTCACAACGGCTTTGGGGTGCACAGCTATGATCACATACACAAACATAAGAGCAGCCACCGAACTTAGGCTCAAGTAGCTTACACTGAAATGTTTTTTCTTTTGATGCATCAATTAGTTCTTCCATATTTTCCCAAGAAAACAGCATAAAATAAATAAACTCATTGGTATCTACAAACCTTTTGGACCCACTGGTCCTGCAGGCCCTTCGGGTCCCATAAGTCCTGGCATTCCTGGTTCTCCCTGTGGCCCTGACCTGCCATCGTTTCCATCCTTCCCAGGAGGTCCTGGAGGTCCCGGCCTGCCCTGAGCTGATTTGATAGGTGCTGGCTGCATCTGAGCCATGAGGTAGGCTAATTTTGCTAAAAAAAAAAAAAAAAAAGAAAAAAATAGAACAATAAATAAATATATTCCATCATAGGTTGCCTTCGATTTGATTTTCTTAATATGGAAGTAAAATAGAGCAACCGATTTACTGATTGGAAAGGTTTTTCCTGATTTCGCAAGGTGTGTTTCAGAACTGAAAACCTAATTTTTAAAAACATTTTTATTTAAAATGCAAATATTGGCAGAAGATTCTGCATATGCTGTGATTTGGTAAGATTACTCTATCCCCTGTGTCTTAAAAGCTATCACTGGAGATCCTTTCCATCGTAAGCCTTGATTTGTTTGCAAAGATCCAGTCTGCAGTCTACAATGTGAAGAGCAATGTATCAGCAGACAAGGACGGAGAACCGGGAATGCGCTGCTGTATGCACATTCTGTTGGCTCCCATAGAGAACAATTGGACTTTTACAAGAGTGCTTTCATTCTAAGAAGATGGTCTCCTTATTTCATATACGACCAAGAGCTAATGGTAGAGGGGACTTCATTTTCACAGGTGGACAAAGTCATTCATTGAGCCCAATTGGCCTTGTATTCGGCAGCTTAAAAAAACATTTAAGCCCCGGACCAATTTGCAGCCAAAGGACCGAGCCCCTTTTTGCGATTCGGCACTGCGTCACTGTAACTGACAATTGCGCGGTCGTGCGACGTCGCTCCCAAACAAAATTGGCGTCCTTTTTTTCCCATAAATAGAGCTTTCTTTTGGTGGTATTTGATCACCTCTGCGGTTTTAATTTTTTGCGCTATAAACAAAAATAGAGTGACAATTTTGACAAAAAAATTAATATTTTTTACTTTTTGCTATAATAAATATCCCCAAAAAATATATAAATTTTTTTTTTCCTCAGTTTAGGCCGATACGTATTCTTCTACATATTTTTGGTAAAAAAAAAAAATCTCAATTAGCGATTATTGATTGGTTTGCGCAAAAGTTATAGCTATTTTACAAAATAGGGGATAGTTTTATGGCATTTTTATTAATATTTTTTTTTTTACTAGTAATGGCGGCGATCAGCAATTTTTATTGTGACTGCGACATTATGGCGGACACATCGGACATTTTTGACACATTTTTGGGACCATTGTCATTTATACAGCGCTCAGTGCTATTTAAATGCACTGATTCCTGTGTAAATGACACTGGCAGTGAAGGAGTTAACCACTAGGGGGCAGTATAGGGGTTATGTATGACGTTATGTGTTTTTTTTTATTGTAGGGGGGGCGTGGCCTGGCATGTGACGTCACTGATCGTCTTTCCCTATAACAGGGAACAGACGATCGGTGACAGCCACAGTGGGAAGCACGAGGAGAGGTTTGTTTACACAGACCTCTCCTCGTTCTTCAGCTCTATGACTCGATCGCGGGACACCAGCGGCGATCGGGTCCGCTGGTCCCACGGCCACAATCACGAAGCACAGGACTGGGTCGGGAGTGCGCTGCCAGTGGCGTGCTCCCGACCCACGGCTGGGCACTTAAAGAGCAACGTACATGTATGTGCTTGTGACCAGCCGTGCTATTCTGCCGATGTACATCGGCGTGAGGCGGTCCATAAGTGGTTAACAGGAAGATGGATCCCACAGAGGGGAACATACCTTGGAGAGATCCAAATGTAATAGGTCAAAGAGAGTGCCAAATAAAAAATAAAAGTCTTTATTGTCCTACTGGTTGCAACAAGCAGGTCAAAAGACAGCCAGCATGTTTCGGACCCACACAATCCCTTCATCAGGGCAGGGTGAAATGGCAGAAAGTTACATGGACTTAAAAGTACTCCTAAGCAGACTAAGCTGCAGGGAGAGAACATTATAAGCAACGGTCAGTGCTGGTGTTGATATGAGAAGTAGCAAGTCAAGTCTGAACTAGTCTATTGGCACAAAAACTTGCCAGATGTTGAAACTGGAGGCCGTCTTGGGCTTAATATAAAGCACATACGCACCGGAATCAGATGGAGAGGGTAGCTGGTGGTTTCCCCACCCCCTTTCCTTTCTTCTGAGAGAGTCTTACCCCTTCGACTCCCCCCCCCACACACTTTTTTTTTTTCTTTTTCTCTCTCTTGCACCTCTCCCAGGTCCGATTTCCCTCCTTCCCTTTCTTTTATTTCTTACTACTTTAGTGATACAGGGCAGGGAGGCTGTCAGTGGGCCTGATTGGCTGGCTCCTATCCTGACGCCTCGCTGAGCCTGTCGTTCAAACCGAGTATAATTACTTTTTACGTCCCGTACACACGATCAGACTTTCTGACAACAAAACCGTGGATTTTTGTTCGATAGTTGTTGGCTCAAACTTGTCTTGCATACACACGGTCACAAAAATGTTGGCCAACAATTACGAACCTAGTGATGTACTAGACGTATGGCGAGGCCGATAAAAAGGAAGTTCAATAGTCACACGCCACCCTTCGGAGCCCTTCTGCTAATGTTGTGTTTGGTGAGCCTTGATTCCGAACCTGCGTGGACTTTTGTGTGACGGACTTGTGTACATGCAATCAGAAAGTCCAACAACAAAATTTGTTGACGGAAAATTTGAGAACCAGCTAGCCAATATTTGTTTAGCGGAAAGTCCGACAACAAATGTTCGATGGAGCGTACACGCGGTTGGACTTTCAGCCAACAAGCTCACGTCAAAAATTTGTTGTCGGAAAATCCGATTGCGTGTACGGGGCACTACAGTTTCCGCCTCTTCAGATTAAGGTATCCAAAGATGTACTGATTCTCGTCGCTAGCTTTGTAGGTTGTTCGTAAGGACTATTATTTATCGGCTAGGCCTTTCCTTAAGAGGTCTCCTGACTTCAATGAAGTGCCAAATAGCTAAGATGCCGCGTACACACGACCGGACTTTTCGAGGGACTAGGTCTGACGGAATTTCGGCGGAGTTCTGACGGACTTTCCCAATGAATGGACTTGGCCACACACAATCACACCAAAGTCCGACGGATTCGAACGTGATGACGTACGACCGGACTAGAATAAGGAAGTTCATAGCCAGTAGCCAATAGCTGCCCTCGCGTCGGTTTTTGTCCGTCGGACTAGCATACACACGAGCGGATTTCTCGGTAGGAACTGGGTCCGGCGGAAAAATTTGAAACATGTTCCATTTCTAAAGTCTGACGGATTTTTGCAAATCAAAAGTCCGCTGCAGCCCACACACGATCGAATGGTCTGCCGGAATCGTTCCGTCGGACCTTTGATGTTGAAAAGTCCGGTCGTGTGTACGCGGCATTATACTTTGAGTATGCAGTCTTGCCTCTGTCTTTGTCACATCCTGGTTTAAAATGTTAAAAAATGCCCCTGTATAGAAGGGTTTAGAGCTTGTGTTGACAGGCTTTGGGCCTTGTGTTGCTGGCTTCAGTTTGAGATACTTCTGAGATTCTTTAGAATTCATTGATAGGTGCGTTTGACCTGCAGTTGACCTCCTTGTAGCCTACAGTTGACTGCTAAAGATAAGTGAGAAAACGTTCCTTAGTCCCCAAGTCTCCTACAGAGGTTCTGTGGGTGGTGGCTGATTGCCCACTCATTTGATGGTGCCTTCATAGTTTCAAGCCCAATGCCCCAGCATCACACCAATGATCTTTTTTATCTACTTACAAGAGTGGTTTTCTGACCACCACTGTAAAGCCTTGTACACAGTACTAGTTCCAGCAGGCTGAATGAACAAAAAAATAAAAATTCAGACACCTCTGGTTGGAGCTGTACTAAAAATCAAATGATGGCACAGCAATCTACCCTGCTGTTCTATTGTGTTCTGACAGGGGGGCAGCTGCCTCCCACCAAGACACTCTGGTCAGGAAGTGGTTGGCAGACCCCTCTCAGTCATGCCCCTGTCCCCTGCCCCCTGGCTGGCTGCAGTGCACATGGGTCGAATGTTGGCCAGTTTCTATTGAACCGGTCGTGTGTATGCGGCATTACTGTTTGTTCTGTAATTGTTCTCATCCACCTACATGACGTAATGCACTTGGAACTTCTTTTTGTACTCTTTATCAAACTTCTTAATAAAATGTTTATGCAAAAAAAGAAGTATCAAGTCTCATTTTTTCCTACTGGACTTAACAGCACATGTGTGGGAGGTGTGGTGAAGAAAGTACAACTCAGAGCAAATGTGTCAAGCAAAGTGAATAATATTGTATCCAACTTACCATCAAGTTGTTTTCCCAGCTCCTCCTGAATAAGTCTTCTTAGTGTTTCCGTTGAAGGAGGATCCCCCTACAAAAAGGAGCATCGTTACAAATGCATATGTGACCCATTAAAAAAAAAAAAAAAAAAAAAAAAAAAGCATACATGACCCATTCAATAAATGTATATTTAATTAATAAGGTCCCAAAAAGCCCTCATAAGTGCATCTCATATGTCCACCATGCACCTCAAAGATGTTATGCACGATCGGAATTTTTGGTCGCAAAAACCTCTGGTGGTTTTCCCGACGGAATTCTGATGGGATTTCGCTCAAGCTGTCTTGCATACACACGGTCACACCAAATTCCGACCGTCAAGAACGCTTTGAAGAACAACAGTAGAAAAAGGTAGTTCAATACTGAGTAGCCACTAGCTTCCACCTCCTAGTTGAATCTGAGCATGCGTGAGTTTTTGTGCGTTGGAATTGCATACACGCGATCGGAATTTCCGAGAAAAAGTTTTTCCGTCGGAAAAATTGAGAACATGCGCTCAAATTTGTTGCAGGGTGTCCCCCACCCTGCAACAAACACCTCCCCTATTAACCCTCCCGATATCAAACCCCAAGATAAAAATACCCCTCACCAATACAGGGGGGGGATGCAGCCCAACAGTGGGAGCTGGGCCTATCCACCCCAAATGTGTGGGGGTTAGGTTAGAGGGACTCGATAGGTGTGATGCTTACATGATACATTTTCTGCTGAATTATACAGTATATGTGCAATAAATTTAGCAGAGGTAACTCTTTCGGGTGTGTATTTTTCTCCCCCTTTTTTGTTTTTGAAGTTATCATTGAATTTTTTTTTAACTACACCCCACTAGCACTTAATTAGGTGAGTACCCTACTAATTACATCACCAGGCAGGACTCCCATGACCACCAATGTTAGGACTACATGCACTGTGAGGCCTGATTCAAGGGTACAAGACCCCTTCATTTCTAATTGCAGCCCTGGTGACTGGCCACCTATGTTGGGTAGGTCAGGAAGAGCTCTGTAAGCCCTTGTACACACGGCCGGACATTCCAACAACAAAATCCATTGGATTTTGTCTGACTATTTTGTCCAAAACTGGTGTTGCATACACACGATCGGACAAAGTTGTCGGAAAATCCGATCGTTCAGAATGTGATGACGTTATTTCGTTATGAGGGGACTACGTTCAGGCTAGTAGCCAATAGCTTTGGTCTAGGAATTTGATCTGAGCATGCGTGGCACTTTTTTCGATCGGAATTCTCTACACATGATCGGACAAAGTCCGATCGGATCATGTTGTTGGAAAGTTTTATATCCAGCTCTCAAACTTGGTCCGTCGGATATTCCAACGGAAACAGTCTGATGGAGCCCACACACGGTCGGATTATCCGACAACGCGGTCCGATCGGACATTTTCCATCGGAATGTCTGACCGTGTGTACAAGGGCTTAGACTTCCTTTCTGCTTAAGGATCCTGATAACATGTTGACTTAATACAGTCACTTGCTGGGTGGATCAAGCCTTCTGGTGCTGGGAGAGTTGCAGCCTCAGTAAACATCCATCCTTGACCCATAAGTAGATACAGAGGAAGAAAGTTAGTGCAGCTTATTGAAGAGAAAAAGATTTGATAATTCCATCGAAAGAAGGCATTAAAATTGCATTTTTTGCATTGGTGATGGAAGTGATAACTTAAAACGCTTTCTGTTTTATGAAGGCAATGTTGAACTTTGCAGAATGTGGAAAATCCTTTAAAAATAAAATTACAAATAGGACAAGTATTATTTATGTCGCTCGGGCTTTCATCTCCCCAGTTGTAAAATTGCCATAAAAAAGAGATTAAATCGGAAGTTAAACTTTTATCACTGTGATTTCAATGTGTGACATTTCAGGCTGCGAGCTGATTCAAATGTCATGGCGAAGAAGCCGCAAACGGCAAAAAAAATCCCAAGCAACTTTCAACGTTGTTCTATGGAATTGCGGAGAACTAGAAAGTCATTCCAGGCCACAAAGTTTGTAAGCGGCTAATTGCTCTCTCTTGGAAATATTGGCATTAGGTTAAAATCAGACAACCCACTGAGTTGACTAATGCCGCGTACACACGACCGGACTTTTCGAGGAACTAGGTCCGACAGACTTTCCACTGAGTTCTGACGGAGTTCTGACAGACTTTCCGAATGAATGGACTTGGCCACACACAATCACACCAAAGTCCGACGGATTTGAATGTGATGATGTACGACCGGACTAGAATAAGGAAGTTCATAGCCAGTAGCCAATAGCTGCCCTCGCGTTGGTTTTTGTCCGTCGGACCAGCACACACACGAGCGGATTTCTCGGTAGGAACTGGGTCCGGCGGAGTTCCGGCGTAAAAATTTGAAACGTTCCATTTCTAAAGTCTGTCGGATTTTTTGCAAATCAAAAGTCTGCTGCAGCCCACACACGATCGAATGGTCTGCCGGAATCGTTCCGTCTGACCTTTGATGTTGAAAAGTCCGGTCGTGTGTACGCGGCATTATACTTTGAGTATGCAGTCTTGCCTTTGTCTCTGTCACATCCTGGTTTAAAATGTTAAAAAATGTCCCTGTATAGAAGGGTTTAGAGCTTGTGTTGACAGGCTTTGGGCCTTGTGTTGCTGGCTTCAGTTTGAGATACTTCTGAGATTCTTTAGAATTCATTGATAGGTGCGTTTGACCTGCAGTTGACCTCCTTGCAGCCTACAGTTGACTGCTAAAGATAAGTGAGAAAACGTTCCTTAGTCCTCAAGTCTCCTACAGAGGTTCAGTGGGCGGTGGCTGATTGCCCACTCATTTGATGGTGCCTTCATAGTTTCAAGCCCAATGCCCCAGCATCACACCAATGATCTTTTTTATCTACTTGCAAGAGTGGTTTTCTGACCACCACTGTAAAGCCTTGTACACAGTACTAGTTCCAGCAGGCTGAATGAACAAAAAAATAAAAATTCAGACACCTCAGGTTGGAGCTGTACTAAAAATCAAATGATGGTACAGCAATCTACCCTGCTGTTCTATTGTGTTCTGACAGGGGGGCAGCCGCCTCCCACCAAGACACTCTGGTCGGGAAGTGGTTGGCAGACCCCTCTCAGTCATGCCCCTGTCCCCTGCCCCCTGGCTGGCTGCCGTGCACATGGGTCGAATGTTGGCCAGTTTCTATTGAACCGATAGATGCCGCCAAAATTTTCCCCTGTGTATGGGGCATAAGAGGGACATTCTTTCCACTAAGTTAATCTCCTTCCAATCTCCATTTGTCAGCTGAAGATAAGTGAGGAAACTTTCCAGAGCAGCTATTCTCAACCAGGGTTCCCTGAACCCTAGGGTTCCTCCACAGGTTCCTTGAGCGGTGGCTGCTTGACCTCCCATTTGATGGTGCCTGCATTGTTGTGAGCCACCATCATTTGGTAGAGCCACCCAGCATGAAACCAATTATCTTTTTATTTATCTATAAAGGTGGTCTTCTGACTACCGCTGTAAAAGGGTCATTCATTCTACAGGCATATTAAAAAAAATATGTTTCCATGCTGGTTGTTGATATATTTTTGTTATATCCTTAGAGATATATTGGTTACACCCAAAAGACATGGATCCCGAAGAAGCAAGTGTTACTGTGAAATGCGTCAGTCCATTACACCATTTTGGGAACTTGATTCATGCACCAAATTATCAAGATGTGACTGTCTGACTACTGTGTGATTTTTATCATGTTTTAGCAATGTAATAAAGGTTTCTAAGATTTTTTTCAAATCAAAGTTGTAGTGTGTATCCACCCTGTGGCACACTTAAACTCCTTATTTTGACTCCCCTCTTTTTCCATTTTTACATGAGAGTAGTTAATTGCAATATTCTTTCTACTGCATTTAACCTTCCGATTTGCATTTGACAGCTGGAGATTGGTGAGGAAACTTTCTAGAGCAACTTTTCTCAACCAGGGTTCTTTGAACCCATGGATTCCTTAAAGGTTCCTTAATCACTGGGTGGCACAGTGGTGTAGTGGTTCGCACTCTCACCTAGCAGTAAGAAAGGTCACTGGTTTGAATCCCAACCACAACCCTACCTGCCTGGAGTTTGCATGTTCTCCCTGTGCCTGTGTGGGTTTCCTCCGGGTACTCCAGTTTCCTCCCACACTCCAAAGACATGCATGCAGGTAGGTTAATTGGCTTCTGTTGAAAATTGGCCACAGTATATGAATGGGGACCTTGGATTGTGGCACAGGGAGAACATGCAAACTCCAGGCAGGTAGTGGGGACCTTGGATTGTGGGCTCTCACTCAGGTTGAGCTGGATGGACTGGTGTCTTTATTCAACCTTACTAACTATGTAATTTCCCACCCAGGCCAATTCTGACATTTCTCTCCTACGTGTAAAATTCCTCATTTTTTTTGCTAGAAAATTACATAGAACCCCAAAACATTGTATATGTTTTTTTTTTTGAAAAGACCCTAGAGAATACAATGGCAGTCTTTGCAACTTTTTATCTTGCATGCAGCAATTTTTTCGAACACTTTTTTCGGAAAAAAAAACGCTTTCATGCTTTAAAAAAAACCAAAAAAAACATTAAAGGTAGCCCAATTTTTTGCATAATGTGAAATATGAAGTTACGCTGAGTAAATAGATATCTAACATGTCATGCTTCAAAATTGCACACGCTCGTGGAATGGCGCCAAACTTCGGTATGTAAAAATCTCCATAGGCGATGCTTTAAGATTTTTTACTGGTTACATATTTTGAGTTACAGAGGAGTGCTATGTCTACAATTATCGCTCTCGCTCTAACGTTCAGAACGATACCTCACATGTGTGGTTTGAACACCGTTTTGATATGTGGGCGGGACTTACATATGCGTTCGCTTCTGCATGCAAGCACACGGGGACAGGGCTTTTTTTTTATTATTGTTAATTTTATTTTTATTTTTTTAGTTTGACACTTTAAAAAAAAATTTGATCACTTTTATTCCTATTACAAGGGAAGTAAACATTCCTTGTAATAGGAATATGGCATGATCGGTCCTCTTTACAGTGAGATATGGGGTCAATACACACAACCCCACATCTCACCTCTAGGCTGGGAAGCCTGAAATAATAATAATAAAAAAAAAAGACGATCCTGGCTTCCCAGCCGAGGTGGCGCCATTTGTTTGAATGCAGAGGCCGGGCGTGACGTCATAACATCGCGCCCGGTCCCCACAAACGATCATAGAGACTCCGGCGACCATCTGGTCCACCTGAAATCTCTATGATCACCATCCAGGGCCGGCGTATCCTCTGTCCGACTCTCCGATGCAAGTGCTGAGTCAGTAGAAGCACCGGAGGGCAGCGGGAGGGGGGTCATCCCCTCTCACCGCCCATAAGAATGATCAAGCGGCGGAACAGCCACTATGATCATTCTTATGGTGTAGGAAATCTCCGGCACTAAAAGATGATATCTGAATGATGTCTAGCTGCAGGCATCATTCAGATATACCCCAAGGATGTCCCTGGACGTACCTTGAGCGGGAAGTGGTTAAGCAATGGCTGATTTGTTGGTGTCTGCATAGTTCTGGGGCCAATGCCATTTGGTAAGACCATCCAGCATGACGGCAGCCTGATCTTTTCATCTATCTGTAAGGGTGGTCTTCCGACCAACACTTTAAGAAGGGCATTCTTTACACTGACCACCAATGTAAAGGGCATTTTTGAATTGGTTTTATCTAGGGTACACCAAGACCTGAACATTTTTTCAATAGGTAAACAAAACAATATGAAACATTTTAAATCTGATCTCCATGTTTCATATAAATGTAAATCTTTTGTTTGGAGCCTGCCCTTCCGCCTCCGTCAATCAAAGAAAGCTTGCACAGCGTCCTCTGAAAGGTCGGGCAGCACTCAGCTTAATTTGATTTTGTTTCGGGAATGGGAACACAGTACTGTATACTTCATGTAAAGGAGCTACATATGGTTTATACAGTGCTCCCATTCACTGCAGCTATTAGAGAGGTAAATAGTCAGCTTGTATCAGCTTGGTCCAAAAGGACTATTTAATGTAAAATGAAAAATGGAGATCAGCTTTAAAAATTTACTGTATAAACCTAAAGCAACTGATCCAGGCCCCTACAGTTTCCTTTTAACAAGCATACTGCATGTGTTATGTACAGTATAATACAGATACATTGACTTGCATCACATAAAGCCCTTGTACACACGGTCGGAGATTCCGACAACCAAATCCATCGGATTTTGTCCGTCGGATTTTGTCCGAAACTGTTGTATACACACGGTCGGACGAAGTTGTTCAGAACGTGATGACGTTATTTCGTTACGACGGGACTACGTTCAGGCTAGTAGCCAATAGCTTTGATGTAGGAATTTGATCTGAGCATGCGTGGCACTTTGTCCCATCGGAATTCTCTACACATGATCAGAGTATGTACAATCGGAGCATTTTGTCGGAAAATATTTCCGGCAAGTTGGAAAATTTGGTCCAACGGATATTCCGACGGAAACAGTCCGATGCAGACCACACACAGTCGGAATATCCGACAAAACGCTCCGATCGGACACATTCCGTCGGAATCTCCAACCGTGTGTACAAGGGAAAAGTGTATATTTGTAAAATTTAAAAAAAGACAATAGATTTCCTACAATGTAACCAATAAAGTGTAGTTACCCTTGGCCCAGTCTGTCCTGGAACACCTGGTGACCCGGGTGAGCCCGATACGCCTCTCTCCCCTTGTGGGCCAGCTGGGCCCATGAGTCCAGTGTGACCTTTGTGTCCTGGTTTTCCAGGTTCTCCTGGTGGACCTTTCTCTCCTTGCATGCCTTTATCTCCTTTGGTACCTGAATCTCCCTAATAAACAGAAAACAAAAAGTAAAAATAAGTCAACTTATAAAAAATAAAGAATCTGTTTTGTTAGTATGCATTATACACTTCAGGGAGCCTAGTTTCGTAATTGTCATTGCCTTTAAAGTGACTCGTTTGGAAATTCTATAGTTTGGTGGCTCACAATTTTTTTTAAAGTTGAGACAAACTTAAAACTTGATTGATGTTTTTTTAGACATTCGCTCATCTCTAGCAGTTATCAAAACTAAGGCACAACATTAGGAAGTACGATACACATCTTACCCTCTGTCCCTTAGGTCCTGGATCACCTGATTTGCCAACAGCACCCTAAAGACAGAAGGGAATGGAAACCATAAATGTGATGTAAAACAATGTACAAATTAGGAAAGGACAGGGACAGAGCATGGGAAGGAATAAAGGTGGAGGAAAAAGATTTATCTAGTACAGGGGTTTCCTAACTTCCCAAGCAAAGGGCCAGTAGAAAATGTCCCACCATTAAAGGGAGTATACAAAAAAAGAGAGAGAACCAGCATGACGGATTATCACGGTACCACGAAGGAGATAGAGAAGTAATACTTTCCAATATATTTATTTACAAAAATTCATAATAGAAAACATATGTTAAAAACATTACAATATCATCTTGGTTACAACAATAATTGTTAGAGTGTCAGAAAAATGGTTGACGTGTTTCGCAAGATAGCTTCCTCAGAACCACAATTCTGACTAATAACCGGAGAACCTTTAAAATGAAAAAACAGAAGCGATACATGTGTTAGACATAGATATCCATCCAGCATTGCATACATACCTCAGATATACATCCGAAAAACCCCATGAAAGTCAATACAACAGCCCATGACAACCCTAAGGATTAGGAACTTACAAATCGTCGACCCCAGATGGCTGAGACCATAAAGCCATGACAGTGTAGCCCAAACAATAATGGGGAGAGTGGCTAGAGGCAGGGAGATGCCTCTATCCACTCTCCCCATTATTTTTTGGGGTACACTGTCGTGGCTTTATGGTCTCAGCCATCTGGGGTCGACAATTTGTAATTTCCTAATCCTTAGGGTTGTCATGGGCTGTTGTATTGACTTTCATGGTTTTTTTTGCATGTATATCCGATGTATGTATGTATGCAATGCTGGATGGGTATCTATGTCTAACACATGTATCGCTTCTGTTTTTTCATTTTAAAGGTTTTCTGGTTATTAGTCAGAATTGTGGTTCTGAGGAAGCTATCTTGTGAAACCCGTCATCCATTGGTTTCTGACACTCTAACCATTATTGTTGTAACCAAGATGATATTTTAATGTTTTTAACATATGTTTTCTATTATGAATTTTTGTAAATAAATTTATTGGAAAGTATTACTTCTCTATCTCCTTCGTGGTACCGTGATAATCCGTCATGCTGGTTCTCTCTTTTTTTGTATATTCGATTGGGATGAGGTACCCCCTTTAGCTTATATGTTCATTTTTTATAGTCATCAAAGGGAGTAAAAATTGCCTTGGCTTGGTGGTCAGTGGAAGTAAAAAAATTTGTAGGAGGTGGGGTTGTGCCCCATCATTGGTATCGGTGGGGGAACAGAGCTCCATCATTGGTGTTAGTTGGAGAAATTATGCCACACTGTTGGTGTCTGTGGGAAAGAAATGCTTGTTGGTGCCAGTGGGGGGAATAGTGCTTCAAGGGCCAGATAAAGGCGGGCAAAGGGGCTGCATTTGGCCCACGGTTTGGAGTCCACTGATCGTGTAGATGGGCAAAGGAATGTTAAAGGTAATGGGATGGAGAAGAGGAAGGGTTGAGAATGAATTGGGGAAAGAATAGCAAAAGGTAGGTAAGGGAAAAAGGAAAGGGGAAAAAAAAGACAGTGGAATAAAGGGGATAGAGAGAAAGTAAGTTAAAGGTAGGGAAACAAGAAAGGAATGTTAAAGAGAAAGGGAAGAGCTAAGTGAAGGAAGCAACATTTGGAAGGGGAAAGGTGAGGGTGGTGAAGGGAAATGGGGATAAAAACAGGAAAGGGTGGAACTGGTGGAAAGGAATGGAGCAGTGGAGAGAAATGAAGGTAAAGGAGAAGAGGAAAGAATTGAGGACTAAAAGGGGAGAAGTTTGGGGAAGGGGGCAGGGAAAAACAAGGGCATAGCAGCGGTAGAGGAAGGGTATGGGAAAAGGGTAAGGACAGAGGTAACAGGGGAAATAAAAGGGTAAAAGAGAAAGACTGGAGATACAAAAAAAAGAAAGGCAAGGGCCAGGGCCAAAAAAAGCAATGGCAAGGGTAGAAGTTTAAAGGTTGGGGAAAGGAAACCTACCTCTTTACCAGGTGGACCACTCTCCCCACGTTCTCCCTACAAACAGACAGACATGTTTACTCATCAATTGAAATGTATAATTTTTTTAAAGAATTTTGGCAAAATGCAATGAATACGATACATTTCTTCTTTTAGATATGAATGTGAGTGATACCAAAACTTAAGATCATATTTGGTTTGGAAAGGACTAATGCCCTGTACACACGGTCGGACTTTCCAACGGAAAATGTGCGATCGGATTGTATTGTCAGAGAATCCGACCGTGTGTGGGCTCCATCTGACTTTTTCCATCGGAATTTCCAACACACAAAGTTTGAGAGCAGGATTTAAAATTTTCCGACAACAAAATCCGATCGTTTAAATTCCGATCGCGTGTAGACAATTCTGATGGACAAAGTGCCACGCATGCTCAGAATAAATTATGAGACGAAAGCTATTGGCTACTGCCCTCTTTATAGTCCCGTCGTACGTGGTTTACGTCACCTCGTTCTGAACGATTGGATCTTCCGACAACTTCGTGCAACCATATGTATGCAAGAATTTTGACGTTGGAATGTCCGACCGTGTGTACAGGGCAGGATTGTGTATAGTTATCAGGGGTTTTTTTTCAGCGGGATTCCGGGGGGGGGGGGGGGGACACAGTTTCGGCACCTCCAGCACGAAATTTATGTTATGGGAAGGGGTGCTGGGGTGTGCTGAAGGGTCCATGCCTACAGGGGGGTCTATTGTTCCTGTAGATCTATTTTTTCATGACAATCTATTGTTGCTGGGCAGGTCTATTATTGTTGCTGGTGGTAAATCTATTGTTGTTGCTGGGGGGAGGGAACTAATGTTGCTGGGGGGGGGGTGGTCAATAGATCTACTATTGAGGGAGGGGTCTATTTTTGCTAGCTGCTGGGAGATCAATTATTGCTGGGGGGAAGGGGGGGGGCGTCTATTTGTGTGTGCCAGTCTATTTTTGCTGGTTGGGCTTGTGTTGCTTGCCGCTGGAGAGTCTATTGATGCTAAGCTGGCTGCTGGGAAATCCGTTGTTGCTGCCGGAATCTATTGTTGTTGGGGTCCATTGTTGCTGGTGGAATCTACTGTTGCTGGGAAAGGTATATTTTTGCTGGCTGCAGGGGATCTACTTTACTGCTTTTCTTGTTGCTATTAACAAATTCCATACAAATTGATCATCAACACAGAATGATGATACTTGGTCCTGTATTCTCTAAAAGGAATGGTATTGGGAGGTGGATAGGGGGTGTAACCAAGGGACAGTGCTCAGGGGTGGGTAGGGGGCAGAGACAAGATGTGATTCGGAAGAGGGGAGTTCCTGCACCTATTCTCTGAGAAAAAAAATCGCTGATGGATATAATACCATGGAATAGTTATATTGCTATTGTGACGTTACTTTTTTTCTATTGGTTGAACAACATGGACTTGTGTCTTTTTTTCAGCCTGGCTAACCATGTATGTAACTGTGAAAAAATACCTGTTTATTCATATTAGGCTTTAGTCATTTTATACAGCTTTATTGTACTGTACATAGAAGTCCAGGCACAGAGCTTTTTGTTATTTCTGGTGTGTTATATAATGCCGCGTACACACGATCGAATTGTCCGGCGTACTTAGTCCGCCGAAACGCATTCCACCGGACAATCCGATCGTGTGTGGGCTTCAGCGGACTTTCTCAGCGTAAAGTCCGGCGGACTTAGAAAGTATTTTTGCAGTCCAATCTTTGGGTTTCAGCGGACAATACGTTCGTGAGTATGCTAGTCTGGCGGACTAAGAAAGACGCATGCTCAGAAGCAAGTACAAGAAGGAAGCTATTGGCTACTGGCTATTGAACTTCCTTTTTCTAGTCCCGTCGTACGCGCTGTACGTCATCGCGCTAGCAAACGCCGGACTTTCTGTGTGTCCGTGTGTGGCCAAGTCCGTTCGGTAGAAAGACCGCCATACTATCTGCCAGATTGTTTGCCGGACTAAGTTTGCAGGACAATTCGATCGTGTGTACGCGGCCTAAGTTACCTCTGCTCAGGTGTATGCCAGGTGGAAACCTAAAAATGATACTTTTCTTCATGCTCCGGCAGATATGAGAGCTGCGGTTCTCATACCCAGAAGCGCTAATGTTGTTGATCTGCCCATTTGCTTCCCTTGGCCATTCGTAGAGCAAAGTATGTCTATTCTGTAGAGCAGGGGCCTCCAAACTATGGCCCGCAGCTAGGGTCAGGTTCCCCCTGCTGTGCTGTCCTTCTCCAAGTACATTTGTTGCCAAGACCTTTGGCATCATAGCAAGCAAAGTTGTGCTTGCGCAGGAGGGGGACTGTGATGGCGACCCTGATTTAAGGGTGTTCTGATGGAGACCCTGATGTAAGGTGGGCTCTAACAAAGACCCTGATGTAAGGGTAGACTTCTATGGTGGGCTCTGATGGAAAACCTGATGTGGGAAGGGGGGGCTTAATGAAGACCCTGATGTAAGGGGGCTCTGATGGGGTCCTTAAAGCAGGGGGCCTCCAAACTATGGCCCGTAGCTAGGGTCAGGTCCCCCTGCTGTGCTGTCCTCCTCCAAGTACATTTGTTGCCAAGACCTTTGGCATCATAGCAAGCAAAGTTGTGCTTGCTCTAGCAGGAGGGGGGCTCTGATGGCGACCCTGATTTAAGGGAGTTCTGACGAGACCCTGGTGTAAGGGGATTACTTGGAAGGTGGGACTCTGATGGAGACCCTGATGTATGGTGGGTTCTAACAATGACCCTGATGTAAGGGGAGGGATTCTAAGGTGGGCTCTGATATGAAAATCTGATGTGGGGGGAGCCTGATGAAGACCCTGATGTAAGGGGGCTCTAATGGGGACCTTAAAGTGTGGGGGGGGGGGCTCCAAACTATGGCCTGCAGCTATGGTCAGGTTTCACCTGCTGTGCTGTCCTTCTCCAAGTACATTTGTTGCCAAGACCTTTGGCATCATAGCAAGCAAAGTTGTGCTTGCGCAGGAGGGGGACTGTGATGGCGACCCTGATTTAAGGGTGTTCTGATGGAGACCCTGATGTAAGGTGGGCTCTAACAAAGACCCTGATGTAAGGGTAGACTTCTATGGTGGGCTCTGATGGAAAACCTGATGTGGGAAGGGGGGGCTTAATGAAGACCCTGATGTAAGGGGGCTCTGATGGGGTCCTTAAAGCAGGGGGCCTCCAAACTATGGCCCGTAGCTAGGGTCAGGTCCCCCTGCTGTGCTGTCCTCCTCCAAGTACATTTGTTGCCAAGACCTTTGGCATCATAGCAAGCAAAGTTGTGCTTGCTCTAGCAGGAGGGGGGCTCTGATGGCGACCCTGATTTAAGGGAGTTCTGACGAGACCCTGGTGTAAGGGGATTACTTGGAAGGTGGGACTCTGATGGAGACCCTGATGTATGGTGGGTTCTAACAATGACCCTGATGTAAGGGGAGGGATTCTAAGGTGGGCTCTGATATGAAAATCTGATGTGGGGGGAGCCTGATGAAGACCCTGATGTAAGGGGGCTCTAATGGGGACCTTAAAGTGTGGGGGGGGGGCTCCAAACTATGGCCTGCAGCTATGGTCAGGTTTCACCTGCTGTGCTGTCCTTCTCCAAGTACATTTGTTGCCAAGACCTTTGGCATCATAGCAAGCAAAGTTGTGCTTGCGCAGGAGGGGGACTGTGATGGCGACCCTGATTTAAGGGTGTTCTGATGGAGACCCTGATGTAAGGTGGGCTCTAACAAAGACCCTGATGTAAGGGTAGACTTCTATGGTGGGCTCTGATGGAAAACCTGATGTGGGAAGGGGGGGCTTAATGAAGACCCTGATGTAAGGGGGCTCTGATGGGGTCCTTAAAGCAGGGGGCCTCCAAACTATGGCCCGTAGCTAGGGTCAGGTCCCCCTGCTGTGCTGTCCTCCTCCAAGTACATTTGTTGCCAAGACCTTTGGCATCATAGCAAGCAAAGTTGTGCTTGCTCTAGCAGGAGGGGGGCTCTGATGGCGACCCTGATTTAAGGGAGTTCTGACGAGACCCTGGTGTAAGGGGATTACTTGGAAGGTGGGACTCTGATGGAGACCCTGATGTATGGTGGGTTCTAACAATGACCCTGATGTAAGGGGAGGGATTCTAAGGTGGGCTCTGATAGGAAAATCTGATGTGGGGGGAGCCTGATGAAGACCCTGATGTAAGGGGGCTCTAATGGGGACCTTAAAGTGTGGGGGGGGGGGGCTCCAAACTATGGCCTGCAGCTATGGTCAGGTTTCACCTGCTGTGCTGTCCTTCTCCAAGTACATTTGTTGCCAAGACCTTTGGCATCATAGCAAGCAAAGTTGTGCTTGCTCTAGCAGGAGGGGGACTCTGATGGTGACCCTGATTTAAGGAAGTTCTGACGGAGTCCCTTATGTAATGTGGGCTCTAACAAAGACCCTGATGTAAGGGTAGACACTGAAGGTGGGGCTCTGATGGAAAACCTGATGTGGGGAGGGGGTGAAGACCCTGATGTAAGGGTAGACACCGAAGGTGGGGCTCTGATGGAAAACCTGATGTGGGGAGGGGGTGAAGACCCTGATGTAAGGGTAGACACCGAAGGTGGGGCTCTGATGGAAAACCCAATGTGAGGAGGGGGTGAAGACCCTAAAGTAAGGGGGCTCTGATGGGGACCTTGACGTCGGGGGGGGGGCTTCTAAGGTGGACTCTAATGTAAGGTGGACTCTGATATAAGATGACCTTAATGTAAGGGGTGGGGGATTTGCTTTGCTTTACTGAAGTTCTTTCCCTTTCTTAATCCTATCATGCCAATTTCCGAAAAGACTCAAGTAAACCTATTCATTAAAGTAGAACCATAGGAAAAACTTTTTTTTTTCATTCTGGATAGAGCAAAGGAGGGTTATAACCCCTGTCAGACAAACAAGCATGGAGAATTAGTTTCAGGGGTTTCCCTTCACTTCCTGTCCCATAGGCTAAACAGGAAGTGAGAGGAAATCCCTGCAAATTAAGGGAATTCCTTGGGGATCCCCAGGTCACCAGAACTAGTGTCCCCATTGGAAGATCGTAGTCATAGTTAATCAGGTTGAAAAAAGACACAAATCCATCTAGTTCAACCATAAAAATAAATAAATAAAAAATAATATCTTACAATCTCATATACACAATCCTATACCCACAGTTGATCCAGAGGAAGGCAAAAAAAAACAGCAGAGCATGATCCAATTTGCTACAGAGGGGGAAAAATTTCCTTCCTGATCCCAGAGAGGCAATTGGATTTTCCCCAGATCAACTTTACCTACAAATGATAGTATCCAGTTATATTATGTACATTTAGGGAAGTATCCAGGCCTTTTTTTTAAAGCAATCTACTGAGCTGGCCAGAACCACCTCCGGAGGGGGTCTATTCCACATTTTCACAGCTCTTACTGTGAAGAAACCTTTCCGTATTTGGAGTTGGAATCTCTTTCCCTCTATTATTTTTCTGGGGACAACCCAAAATTTGGGATTTTCTTTTGCTTTCAATTTCAATGATAATAGTAAACCGGACAAATAGAGAGGGGGGGGGGGGGTCTCCCTGAAGGTGGCACAGACAGCAATAAAAACTGACAGCTGATCTAATCCCTCTCCACTCCATCCACAACTTAAAAACAAAGTTTAGCCTTTAGTTATATTTTAATTTATAATTCATTGGTATTTATAAAACCGATTATTTTTATTTTTTGAATGAATATTTGTAAGGTATTCAATGTGGTCTTTGTACTGAAGAATTGGGGGACCCCTGCTGTAGAGTAACCAAGGGGTTAGAACATCTGTCAGGATTTTTTTGTTGCTGTGTCCTTATTTACAAAATGTCCTCTCGCTTCCTGTCCAAGTGATGGGCATCACACAGATAGACACGGACAGCATTAAAATCCTAACTGATCCCTACTCTATCCAAAAACTAAGAAAACATTTTTTTGGTTGGGGTATGGCTTTTAACCACTTCAGCCCCGGAAGAATGTACCCCCTTTCCTGACCAGAGCACTTTTTGCGATTCGGCACTGCGTCGCTTTAACTGGCAATTGTGCGGTCGTGCGACGTGGCACCCAAACAAAATTGACGTCTTTTTTTCCCCACAAATAGAGCTTTCTTTTGGTGGTATTTGATCACCTCTGTGTGTTTTTTTTTTTTTTTTTTTTTTGTTTTGTTTTTTGCTCTATAAACAAATAAAGAGTGACAATTTTGAATAAAAAACACATTTTATTCACATATTCATATTTACTTTTTGCTATAAAAAATATCCCCCAAAAATATATATAAAAAAAGGAAAATTTATATCAAATACTTACCGTAATTTTCCTTTCCTGATGGGCTCCATGGCAGCATACGTGTGGGGTTAGCCCCGCCTCCATAATTACCCAATAGGACCTCTACTCCCATAAATCTTTGCTCCAGGCTGCTATCCGTGTTCCGTAACTAGCCTACTCCAACATTTGGGAGGGAACTCCTGCTGCCATGGAGCCCATCAGGAAAGGAAAATTACGGTAAGTATTTGATATAAATTTTCCTTTTTCCTGACAGGCTCCATGGCAGCATACGTGTGGGAAATAACTCGCCAAACACACCCGGGTGGGCTAAAAATGTTGAGCAAAGAAACTAGAATTTTATTTTTCATTGTCCACTGACAATACTTGTAAACCAAAATTAACAGAAGAAAGCGCAGCTGGCTCTACACAATAATGGGAAACAAAGGTATTAATTGAAGACCAGGAAGCTGCTCTGCAGATAACTTCTGGTGCGACATGTTGAACTGCTGCCCAAGGGATCGAGATGCCCCGAGTTGAATGAGCTGTCACTGCCTCAGGAGGAACCATGCCCTTTGCCTTGTATGCCCTTTGAATCGTTTGGACCACCCAAGATGAGATCGATCTTACTGATGCTCGCATCCCTTTATTTTTGCCATGAAGAAGGACAAAAAGAAAGTCTGTTCGTCTGAACGAGGCTGTAGCGTCCAGATATTGTTTCAAGGTGCGACCAACATCCAGGGGATGAATCTCTTGGTTGTCTGACATTCTAAACGTAGGTAGCACGATCTCCTGATTTTCGTGAAATACTGATGTGACTTTTGGATTTGATCCAAGCATAGGAATCAGGACCACTCTGTCCGGAAAGAAAGATAGAAATGGTTCAACTGACCCAAGATTCCTAATTTCCGACACTCTTTTGGCTGAAGTTATTGCTACCAGAAAAACCGTCTTGATAGTGAGATCTCCTAAAGACAGGGGAGCATCCAAACCTTTCCCAAGATCAGAAAGAAAGTCCAATACTAACGGAAGGTCCCATTTGGGAAACCTGGGCCTCTTTTGAGGCCTAAGCCTGATGGCTCCTTTAAAGAATTGTTGTATTAATGTATGATTCGCCCACGAAACTCCTGTAAAGGCTGAAATGGCTGAAACTTGTACTCTAAGAGAACTATTGCCAGAGACAAGTCTAACCCTGACTGAAGGAAAGACAAGATATCTTGAACTGCCGGAGAATTATATGAATTTGATCTAGAAGACATGTGGCCCATAAACCTGGCCCATATACGTTCGTACACTTTATTGGTACTCTTCCGTCTAGCACTAAGAAGGGTTGGAATCACTTCTTCTGGGCAACCTAGAGCTTCTAGCCTTCCCCTCTCAAGAACCATGCCCTGAGGTGTAGACAGGATGGGCATGGGTGTAACAGTGTGCCTTGAGACAGTAGATCTGGCCTGAGAGGCAGGGGAACTGGGTCCTGATAGCTGAGGAGCAACAGCAGAGGAAACCAAGGCCTGTTGGGCCAGAATGGTATTATCGCAATGATTTCCACCTTCTCCCCTCTGAGCCTCCGAAGGAACTGTAGGATTACAGGAACTGGAGGGAAGGCGTAGGCTCTCTGGAACTTCCAACAATCCGTGAGAGCATCTATCCCGAACGCCTGAGGATCCCTGAACCTCGAGTAGTATCTGTGCATCTTGCGATTGTACGGCGAAGCGAACAGATCGACCTCTGGAGATACTCCCAGAGTCAGAAGCCACTCGAAGACATCCCTGTGAAGGGACCACTCGTTGTTGTCTATTTTGACCCTTGACAGAAAATCTGCTTGAACATTCTGGACCCCCGGGATGTATACAGCAGAAATGTTGACCACATTCTTCTGAGCCCAGTTCATTATCGGTTCTACTTCTCGTAGTAGAGACCAACTGCGAGTCCCTCCTTGTTTCTTTATATAGGCCACCGCAGTTGTGTTGTCCAGTCTCAGCATTACTGAAGACCCTGCCACCAGATGGCGAAATGCTATTAGTGCTTGAAAGGCTGCTCTCAACTCCAGGATGTTGGAGACTACACACAGCGCCGGGAACGACCACCTTCCTTGAGCTACTTCCGTAAGGCAATGAGCGCCCCAACCTTTGTTGCTGGCATCTGAGGTTATTATCACCCAGGAAATGGGGACTATCGAATGATGGTTGCGTAGATTCTTCCCTTGAAGCCACTAGAGGAGAGACATCCTCATCGCTGGTGTAAGGAGTATGCGCTGTGATTGATTGGACGAGTCCCACTGTTGCAGAAACCCTTTCTGGAAGGGACGAGTGTGCCACTGGGCCCACTTCACCATAGGGATGGTGGCCGTCATTGGGCCGATCACTTTCAAGCATTGAAGAGCCGAAAGATGAGATGATTCCCAAGCCTTGTGAATCCTGTCCCGGATAACATAGATTTTTTCCTCTGGCAGAGAGATAGTGCCTTTTAATGTGTCGAACTGAGCCCCTAGAAACACGATCACTTGAGTTGGAACCAGATGGCTCTTCTCTAGGTTCAGGAGCCAACCAAACGTCTGTAGAGTGGAGATGACTAAACTCTTGTGAACCAGAATTTGATCTCTGTCCTGAGATAATAAGAGCAAATCGTCCAGATAATGATGGAGACGAACTCCTTTGACTCGTAAAAGAGCTACTATCGCTAGGAGTACCTTGGAGAAGACCCGAGGAGATGTTGTCAACCCGAATGGGAGACAGGTAAACTGGAGGTGTTGATCGCCAACTGCGAAACGGAGAAATTGCTGGAAATCCCTTGCTACTGGCACGTGAAAGTATGCGTCCTTCAAGTCGATTGAGATTAACCAATCCCCTAGCTGCACTGACTGTTGGATTGTAAGAAGAGACTCCATTTGAACTTTTCCTTGCGAATGAGGAAATTGAGGAAGGTCAAATCTATCACCGGCCTCCATGCGCCATTTCTTTTCTGAACCATAAACAGAGGAGAATACATGCCTTCGCCACGTTCGTCTTCTGGCACGGGCACGGCTGCGCCTTGATCCAGCAAACAACTTACGTAGGTCAATAGGACCTGTTTCTTTTTCCTCTGAGCCTGGAATTGTTGTGGGAATGAACCTTAATCTCGGAGTGTTGATGAAAGTCCACTTGTGACCCGAGGAAACCGTCTTGACGGTCCAATAATCTTGAATTGAGGCCGCCCAAATTCAAAAGATTTGGTAGAATCTTGATTACCTGCGGAAGCCCCCTTTGAGGTTTTCTTAAGGGAGGATTGTCTGGACCTCCAAGATCTAGAGAACTCCCTGCCGGGTCTATAACTGCGCGCTTCTCTAGCACGATCCGAGGTCTGCCTTCTTGGAAAAAATACGTTTTTGGTTTTGAAGGCGTCTGTCTTGAGGGAGGAACCCAGACCTCCCACCTGTGGCCCGGGATATGGCGCTATCTAGTTTATTACCAAACAAGGAGGTTCCCTCAAATGGTATACGACACCATGCCTGCTTAGATGTTGGATCCGCCAACCAGGGACGGAGCCACAAAGCACGGCGTGCCGAGACTGCTGCCAACATAGCCCGAGACAGAAGGCGGGTAATGTCAATAGATGCCTCCCCCAAAAAGGCTGATGCCATTCTGATCTCCTGAATGGGAGAGTCTTTAGCCGTATTCACTGAGATACCTCTCAAGAACTCTTCAACATTGTCGGCCCATGTTTCAATAGCCTTTGAGACTGCGGCTAAAGCCAAAGTTGGTTTACAAGCCATCCCTGAAGTTAGATAAATTCTTTTCAGATCTGAGTCAATTCTTCTCTCTAACGGATCTTTGAAAGATACTGTGTCTTCCAAAGGGAGAGTCACGTATTTGACTAAACGCATAAGTGCTGCGTCTACCAGAGGAGCTGATTCAAGGTGCTTCACATCATCCTCCTTAAAGGGGTACAATTTAGACACCTTTGATTGCATGGAGCACTTCCTATCAATCTTGCTCCACTCTTCAGTAATGATTTCTCCCAATTCAGATAGGAAAGGAAAATGTTGCCATTCCTTTTTGAGTTGTTTGAAAAACTTTCTTTGTTTGGGGAGAAGTAGTGGGTTCTTCCCATTTTAAAGCTTCTTTCACTGCCTTGACAAGAGCAGGTACTAAAGCATAATCAAATCCTACTCCTGGATCCTCTGGATCCGATTCGCTGTCAGACAAGAGAACAGAGTGGTGGCTTGGTTGAGAAGATTCCCCAGTCTCTTGTAAGAGCCCTTCACCTCCTGAAGGACATAATGGGTCTGAGGGGGATTCCATAGCGTGATGAGCTTCCCTCTGCTGCAGGGATTCCTTTACCACTCTTCTCACCATAGATTCCAAGCGTTTATCCACACCATCTCTTTCATCTGCGACTTTAGAGAAGCAATGATCACAGAGCGATTTGTCTGATGGGATGGGCATCTTACAGCCCCAACATGAATTATCTGGTCCTCTGCTTGAATGCGAGTGACCACTGCGTTGTTCAGATCTGGAAGACCTACGGTAACCAGACTTTGACGATGATTTACGGTGGTGCGATTTTGACGATCCACTGCGACTATGCGCACTGTAATGCGGTTCAGACCTAGAAGGGCTATAAGGAAATACACAAGAAAAGAGAGAGATACAGACCAGGCTGGTATCAAATGCTAAGGAATACTCCACAAATACACAGCAATCCAGCCATGCACATACCTGTTACAAGCGGGCAGGTCACTAGTAGGCAGTGAGGCATCCATGACTAAAAACGCTGACTGTAACAACAATAGACCCTCATAAGCAGCCATACAAAACACAGGAGCAACAATACATCAGAGCAGATCATAAACCTACCTTACACCAACCAGAGAATAGCCCCGGGAAGTCGCTGAATCTCCTGCAATCATTCCCAAATTCTGACATCTCTCACTGTGTTTTAAATATGGCGCCCATGACGTCATCAGCGGCGTCAGACGCGAGATGCCCGCGCGCATGCGCGGGAACCAAGCCTCGCTTTGGATTTGGGTCCGCGCATGCGCAGAACGCAGTGCTGGACCCGGAAACAGGGGGAGAAAGGCTGCTGGAACGCGGAAGCGTCAGCGCCTATACACAAGAACCAGCTGGCATATGAAAAGACACAGGTAGAAAAGAAAACACATAAACACTGCTGCCATGAAAAACGGAATTTTTACAGCTCACCACTCCACCAACGATCGTCTGGCCGAACAGGTTCAAGCACACACCACCGATCCACCGGGCAGATAATGGCCACCTTACATAGCAGGTAAAAAGCCGTGCGCACTTATCTTCGGATAAACAAAGTCTTCAGCGCTACTCTGCCATACACTCCATACCCATGCTTAACAGACAGGGCCTATCGGAGGAACAAAAGCTTGATAGTCGGCCAACTTGATCGTAGTGAAGATCTCTTCAGATAGGAAACACCTGTCCTATGGAGGAGGACAAAAAAGGAACACGGATAGCAGCCTGGAGCAAAGATTTATGGGAGTAGAGGTCCTATTGGGTAATTATGGAGGCGGGGCTAACCCCACACGTATGCTGCCATGGAGCCTGTCAGGAAAAAGTTTTTTCCTCAGTTTAGGCCGATACGTATTCTTCTACATATTTTTGGTAAAAAAAATTGCAAAAAGTGTTTATTGATTGGTTTGCGCAAAAGTTATAGCGCCTACAAAATAGGGGATATTTTTATGGCAGTTTTATTATTATTATTATTTTTTAAATTAGTAATGGTGACGATCTGCAATTTTTTTTCAGGACTGTGACATTATGGCGGACACATCGGACACTTTTGACACCATTTTGGGACCATTGTCATTTATACAGCGATCAGTGCTATGAAAAATGCACTGATTACTGTGTAAATGACACTGGCAGTGAATGGGGTTAACACTAGGGGGCGATCAAGGGGTTAAGTGTGTCCTAGGGAGTAATTCTAACTGTGGGGGGGGAGGGGCTACTAGTCATATGACAGCGGTCACCGCTCCCGATGACGGGGAGTGATGATCTGTCCTGTCACTAGGCAGAACGGGGAAATGCCTTGTTTACATAGGTACCTCCCCGTTCTGAGGCTCTGTGACATGATTGCCAGGAGACCGGTGGACATCGAGTCCACCGGTCCCGCGGGCACGGTCATGCTGTACACGCCCGGCACACACACGCGCCTGCAATCCCCTGCTCTTAATGACTGCCATTGTGCCGACGTATATTGGCGTGCGCGCCGGTCGGCAACTGGTTAAAGTATATCTAAAAAGTATCATCTAAAGTTTAATTTAAGGTATATCTAAAGACATGTTTTTTACATTTTGGCTGGATCAGGGAAAATTAGAACCCTCTGTCTGGTGTGTATCGGTATCTGGGGGATTTATACTCTCTATACAGTATGTCGTGATGACCGTTGTCAAGTGAAGGGAAATCCAAAATTTTGCCTTGTCACTGGAACAGGAATTGAGGGGTAATCTTCCAATGGGGCATTTGTTCCAGTGACAAATAAGAGGGCATTTCTCGTACTCCGCCTACTTCCTGTTGTGTCTCCAGGACTGAAAGTGAAAGGAAATCTCCCCCAAAAACAGCAAAAAAGCTAATCTGAAAAATCGAACTGCCCCCTACCCTATCCACCGCGAAATGCAGCTATTGGGACATACAATCCTAAATGATTTACCCTCATTATTTTATTTTTTGGGGGATAATTGATCCCTATTCTTGTCTCTCATAAATTAAAAATCCCACCCTACAGGTGCCTTTAGATGTGCGTTTCCCTAGAGCAGGGATATGCAATTAGAGGACCTCCAGCTGTTGCAAAACTACAAGTCCCATCATGCCTCTGCCTCCGGGTGTCATGCTTGTGGCTGTCAGAGTCTTGCTATGCCTCATGGGACTTGTAGTTCTGCAATAGCTGGAGGTCCGCTAATTGCATATCCCTGCTTTAGTGCATGGGCCTTCAAACTATGGCCCTCCAGTTGTTCAGGAACTACAATTCCCATCATGCCTAGTCATGTCTGTGAATGTCAGAGTTTTGCAATGCCTCATGGGATGTGTAGTTTCACAACAGCTGGAGGGCCGTAGTTTGAGGATCCCTGCCCTAGAGAAAGGTGGAGTGTGCATGGAAATGGCTAAAGATACAGCCTCTAAAATCATTTTGCAAATATCTATTATGTGAAATCTGTATATGACATGCATTACATGTATAACGTGTACATTTGTTTCTGTAAAAAAAAAATAATAATAATAATTTTTACAATTTGAATTGAATATGCATCCTTGAAGAAGTGAGCTTTGTTCCAAGAAACTCATTGAATGAAAATCAGCATATGCAAGATTACGTGTGATGTATACAGTATGATAAAATAATATAATAATATTTATAATCATAACAATAGCTAATAATAATCATATTATTATTATTATTATTATTATTATTATTATTATTATTAATAATAATAATGTAATAAAGGCAATAATAATCATAATAATAATGCAAAAAAAGGCAATAATAATCATAATCATAATAATAGTAAAAATAATAATAATAACACTGTAATAAAGGCAATAATAATCATAATAATACTGTAAAGGGCTTTTTCATTTTTTTTATTTTTTTTATTATAAATGTTAAAGAGCTTTCTTTTATGTGGAAAAATAAAACATTGAACTGCTTTTAGTAAAAGAGGGATGAGAATGGGAAGATAGGATAGGGCAGTTGCTGAGACTGACCATAAATCTAGTCCCAAAATCAAAAGAATATGATGGACTATCTCAGTTCTAATAAGAAACAAATGAATAATATAAAAAAAAATATTTATTACATAAAAAAAACGACATACAGGGTATATTAAAACAACAATTAGCAAAAAAAATGATTTTCAAAAAGCAAATTCTCGGGGTACTCCTAGAAAGTATCTGCTGTTGAAACAATTCTTGAAATTGATGGGGTTCTCTACTAGTTTCGCGGCTAACCGCTTCTTCAGGAGAACTATTCTCTTTTTCCATAGATCAATTTGGACGATGGTACCATACTAATTTGTGTATTAAAAACTTTTTATAGGAGGCTATACTCTCAATTTAATCGAACTGCTTTTATATTTGTGTTCAATCTAAGTTCTCATATACCACAAATACACCCCCCCCCCCCCAATATACTTTAAAATAGTACTACTATGCAAAACTTTTTTTTTTTTTTGTATTTGGATAAAGTAAGGGAAAGTGAGGGTTATAACGACTGTCAGTTTTTTTTTTTTATCTTTATTTTTTTTTGCCATCTGTGTCCCAACTTCCTGTCCCATAGCGAAAACAGGAAGAAATAGAGTAAATTCCTGCAAAGTAAGGGAATCCCTTAGGACCCCGCCCAGGTCAGCAGAACTAGTGTCCCTAGAAGAGTTCCCCGCTATTACTTTTTAGGGGGTAACCCAAAATTTGGGATTTTTTTTTTTTTTACTTTCACTTTTGATGATAATAATAAACAGGACAAATAGAGAGGATGAATCTCCCTAATAAGGGGCAAAAACAGCAATAAAAACTTAACAGGTGTTATAATTCCTTTCCACTCTAACCAGAAAGTTTTTCCCTCAGTTATACTTTAGGTTAGGGCTTAATTGCATCATATAACCAATGTCAATATATTGTACCGGATGCCATTTACTTACCGGTGGTCCTTTAGGTCCTTGAAATCCCGGAATTCCAGCAGTACCTGTGTCACCTTTGCTTCCCTTGGGGCCCTAAATTGAATGAGTTAAATTATTACATAGTAGGTGAGGTTGAAAAAAGGCGCAAGTCCATCAAGTCCATCCTATGTGTGTGATTATACGTCAATATTACATTGTATATCCCTGTATGTTGTGGTCGTTCAGGTGCTTATCTAATAGTTTCTTGAAACTATCGATGCCCCTCGCTGAGACCACCACCTGTGGAAGTGAATTCCACATCCTTGCCGCTCTTAGGCCGCGTACACACGGGCGGACTGTTCGCCCAACCTTGTCCGCTAAACAGTGTTTGGGCGGACAGTCCGCCCGTGTGTGGGCTTTCAGCGGACAGTTTCAGCGGACAGTTGGACGGACAAAGTCTTTCGGAAATTCCGAAAAACTGTCCGCTGAAACTGTGTTTGAGCGAACAGTCCGCCCGTGTGTAGGCTACTTTCGAAATGAGCAAACTGTTCCCGCTCGGAAAGTCCGCCCATTTCGAGCGCGTGTACAGGTAGGCGGGGCCCGCGAAGGAGACGTCGCGGGCTCCGCCGCCTGGAATGGGCTTAAAGGGGAACCCCAACGCCGAAAAAAATCGGCGTGGGGGTTCCCCCAAAGTCCACATCAGACCCTTGTCCGAGCACGCTACCCGGCCGGCCAGGAAAGGGGGGCGAGCGAGCGCGCCCCCCTCCTGAGCCGTACCAGGCCGCGTGCCCTCAACATGGGGGGTGCCTTGGGGAAGGGGGGGCCGCGCGGCCCCCCCCACCCCAAAGCACCTTGTCCCCATGTTGATGAGGACAAGGGCCTCTTCCCGACAACCCTGGCCGTTGGTTGTCGGGGTCTGCGGGCGGAGGGCTTATCGGAATCCGGGAGCCCCCTTTAAGAAGGGGGCCCCCGGATACCGGCCCCCCACCCTATGTGAATGAGTATGGGGTACAATGTACCCCTACCCATTCACCTGTGAAATAAAGTACAAAAAAAAACACAACACAGGGAAAAAATATTTTATTGCACAGCTCCGGGGGTCTTCCGTCTTCGGGGGTCTTCTCGCCGGACTCCTCCGCTATCTGTGTGTAGCTCTTTTACTAGCGGAGGAGTCCGGCTTTCTTCCTCCCCGCCGCCGGCCTCTTCTCCCGACTTCGGGGGTCTTGTCCCCCTCTTCGGTTCTTCTGCCGGGCCACCGCGCCTTCTTGTAGCTCTTTTACAGGCGGTGGCCCGGTCTTCTGTCGCCGCTGCCTTCCGTTCTTCTGTCGCCGCCTTCGGTTCTTCTGCCGGGCCACCGCGCCTTCTTGTAGCTCTTTTACAGGCGGTGGCCCGGTCTTCTGTCGCCGCTGTCGTCGCCGCCGCCTTCCGTTCTTGTTCTTCTTCTTGTTCTTCTTCTTCTTCTCCTGGAGATGTTGACTCGACGAGCTCTCCGGCCGGAATGCCAGAGCCGCGCTGTGCGGTCACTTATATAGTGACAATGGGGCGGTGTCACATGGTATATGTCACATGGGTTGGTCACATGGTGACCCCGCCCCCTTACGATGTCATAGTCCCCATGTGACATCAACCCATGTGACCAACCCATGTGACATATACCATGTGACACCGCCCCATTGTCACTATATAACTGACCGCACAGCGCGGCTATGGCATTCCGGCCGGAGAGCTCGTCGAGTCAACATCTCCAGGAGAAGAAGAAGAAGAACAAGAAGAAGAACAAGAACGGAAGGCGGCGGCGGCGGCGACGACAGCGGCGACAGAAGACCGGGCCACCGCCTGTAAAAGAGCTACAAGAAGGCGCGGTTGCCCGGCAGAAGAACCGAAGGCGGCGACAGAAGAACGGAAGGCAGCGGCGACAGAAGACCGGGCCACCGCCTGTAAAAGAGCTACAAGAAGGCGCGGTGGCCCGGCAGAAGAACCGAAGAGGGGGACAAGACCCCCGAAGTCGGGAGAAGAGGCCGGCGGCGGGGAGGAAGAAAGCCGGGCTCCTCCGCTAGTAAAAGAGCTACACACAGATAGCGGAGGAGTCCGGCGAGAAGACCCCCGAAGACGGAAGACCCCCGGAGCTGTGCAATAAAATATTTTTTCCCTGTGTTGTGTTTTTTTTTGTACTTTATTTCACAGGTGAATGGGTAGGGGTACATTGTACCCCATACTCATTCACATAGGGTGGGGGGCCGGTATCCGGGGGCCCCCTTCTTAAAGGGGGCTCCCGGATTCCGATAAGCCCTCCGCCCGCAGACCCCGACAACCAACGGCCAGGGTTGTCGGGAAGAGGCCCTTGTCCTCATCAACATGGGGACAAGGTGCTTTGGGGTGGGGGGGGCCGCGCGGCCCCCCCTTCCCCAAGGCACCCCCCATGTTGAGGGCACGCGGCCTGGTACGGCTCAGGAGGGGGGCGCGCTCGCTCGCCCCCCTTTCCTGGCCGGCCGGGTAGCGTGCTCGGACAAGGGTCTGGTGTGGACTTTGGGGGAACCCCCACGCCGATTTTTTTCGGCGTTGGGGTTCCCCTTTAAGCCCATTCCAGGCGGCGGAGCCCGCGACGTCTCCTTCGCGGGCCCCGCCTACCTGTACACGCGCTCGAAATGGGCGGATTTGCCTCCTCCTTACGTGGGCGAGTCCGTTCATTTCAAAAGTTGAGCGAACTGTTTGGCAAACAGTTCGCTGAAACAGTCCGCTCGTGTGTGGGCAAGTCCGCTCATGCAAATTTTGAGCGGACTGTTTGCCGAAACTGTTTGACGAACAAGGTTGGGCAAACAGTCCGCGCCTGTGTACGCGGCCTTACAGTAAAGAACCCTCTACGTAGTGTAGTGCACTACTCCCTTGGGAGCTGCTGGGTAGTTCATACAATACTGCTAAAATGCATCCGTTCTTCCACCCCACATGATTCACAAGAGACACAGTCAATAAAGTTGAACAGATAACTTTATTCCTCTTGCTGCAGTCCAAGTGTAATGGTGATGATAGGAAGTATGAGCTGCCTCCTCCTCCTAGTTCCTCTGAGTAGCTAGATCCCTTTCCCTTAACGAACTGACCAGTACCCCTCTGAAAAGCACCTTGGTAATTGGATGCTACCCATCTTGCCTCCTGCGATCTTCCCCAGGTCAGTTCAGGAAAGTCCGGATGATACCCCGGTCTACACCGTCCGCTTTGTGGCTACTTCCCGTTTCTTGTAAATAGGGCCATCCCAGCCGGGATGCCTGGTTTAATCCCCCAGGATTTCTCGAGTGACATGATGTGCATGGACCATCCGACACTGGGGCCTCTGTAACCCCAGGCCTTCAGGTTAGGTTCCTGCTCTCCAGCACTGGGGCCTCTGAAACCCCAGGCCTTCAGGTTAGGTTCCTGCTCTCCAGCACTTGGGCCTCTGATACCCCAGGCCTTCAGGTTAGGTTCCTGCTCTCCAGCACTGGGGCCTCTGAAACCCCAGGCCTTCAGGTTAGGTTCCTGCTCTCCAGCACTGGGGCCTCTGATACCCCAGGCCTTCAGATTAGGTTCCTGCTTTTCAGCACTGGGGCCTCTGAAACCCCAGGCCTTCGGGTTAGGTTCCTGCTCTCCAGCACTGGGGCCTCTGAAACCCCAGGCCTTCGGGTTAGGTTCCTGCTCTCCAGCACTGGGGCCTCTGAAACCCCAGGCCTTCGGGTTAGGTTCCTGCTCTCCAGCACTGGGGCCTCTGAAACCCCAGGCCATCGGGTTAGGTTCCTGCTCTCCAGCACTGGGGCCTCTGAAACCCAAGGCCTTTGAGCCTGCTCCTTGGAGTTACATTTTTGGCTGCTTCTCTGGACTCAGTTTCTTCCCATCCTCCCAGGAAGCATGTGACCTCAGAATATATATAAGTCCTGCCCCTGCCCATACAAATTAATGATTGGGCCAGGGCCATATACACTGCCTGCACTCCAGTCCCTGAACCACCTCCTTTCCAGAACATTCTTGAGGAAAACAAGGAAGGGTTTCCCAGGGCAGAGTACAGGTGGTCACACCCTCCTCTATTCTACCACTCCTCCCAAACCAAATTAACCCACCAGGCCTAAACAAACAGTGTAAGGCACTGGCAATTTCACCTAACTCCAACCTGTCAGCACCCACCTAAAGGTGGTGCGCGCTACATAGTTTAAGGTTAAACCTCTTTTCTTCTAATTTTAATGAGTGGCCACGAGTCTTGTTAAACTCCCTTCCGCAAAAAAGTTTTCTCCCTATTGTGGGGTCACCAGTACGGTATTTGTATATTGAAATCATATCCTCTCTCAAGCGTCTCTTCTCCAGAGAGAATAAGTTCAGTGCTCCCAACCTTTCCTCATAACTAATATCCACCAGACCCTTTATTAGCTTTGTTGCCCTTCTTTGTACTCGCTCCATTTCCAGTACATCCTTCCTGAGGACTGGTGCCCAGAACCGGACAGCATACTCCAGGTGCGGCCGGACCAGAGTCTTGTAGAGAGGGAGAATTATTGTTTTATCTCTGGAGTTGATCCCCTTTTTAATGCTAATATTCTGTTTGCTTTGTTAGCAGCAGCTTGGCATTGCATGCCATGGCTGAGCCTTTCATCTACTAGAACCCCCAGGTCCTTTTCCATTCTAGATTCCCCCAGAGGTTACATATCCAATAAACACAGAGACAGAAAACAAAATGAAAAAACAAGCATGTTTATTGATCTTTACCATCAAGCCCGGGGGTCCTTGGCTCCCTGTTGGGCCAGCTACTCCATTCTTACCCTATAATATAAAAAGCAACAAAAATATACACAGCGTTATGCTAACATGGTATAGAACTTTGTACCCTGCCCTTTTTTTTTTTTTTTTGGCATGTCGTTTTTTTATTGGGCATAAAGAATATTACAAGGTACAGGTGCATCACATAGCAGTGCAGTAGTTTTAAACACATAAAAAGTGATATATTGTTTTTGTAGGTGATGTTTAGGTCATCTTATGATAGTGTATTGCATACACTCTTAATGACATTTTCTTGCCAGCTCATTTTCCAATCTATAACCTATTGTATATTCTTAAACGTTCTTTTTTTTACCCCATTATACGTTGTACGTAGTGCAGTGTTAATTTTAGTCTTAGGACTAAAATGGCATTTTAGTTTTAGCCCCATTTTAGTCTTCTGCGATTGTTTTTGTTTTATTTGACTAAAATCTCAAGTACATTTTAGTCGACTAAAATCTCCAGTACATTCCAGTAATTGCAATTTAGTTGTAGTCCTAGTCTTTTAAATAAAATGGCATTTTAGTCTCGTTTTAGCCTTTTGACTGAAATGGCTTTTAGTTATAGTCGTATTTTCGTCATCTCAGTTGTTTTTGTTTTAGTCGTATTTTAGTAGACTAAAATAGTATTCTTTTAGTCGACTAAAATAGTATTCATCGACTATGTTTTAGTCATTTTAGTCAACTAAAATGTTTTAGTCGTTTTATGCCACGTACACACGAGCTGACTTTTCGACGGGCTATGTCCGACGGTCTTTCCGACGGACTTTCGGCGGAGTTCCGACGGACTTTCTGAATGAACGGACTTGGCCACACACAATCACACCAAAGTCAGACGGATTCGAACGTGATGACGTACGACTGGACTAGAATAAGGAAGTTCGTAGCCAGTAGCCAATAGCTGCCCTAGCGTCGGTTTTCATCCGTCGGACCAGCATACACACGAGCGGATTTCTCTATAAGAACTGGGTCCGGCGGTGTTCCGGCGAAAAAAATTTGAAACATGTTCTATTTCTAAAGTCTGTCAGATTTTTGGACAGCAAAGGTCCGATGGAGCCCACACACGATCGAATTGTCCACCGGATTTGTTCCATCAGACCTTTCCTGTCGAAAAGTTTGGTCGTGTGTGTACGTGGTATGAGTCGACTAAATTAACACTGACGTAGTGCTACAGCACTAAAGAACTTAAGCCAAGATTTAAAAAAATAAAAAATTATACTTTAATAATACAATAAAATACAAGACATTTCACATATAGTTAACTAAAAACTGCTTGGTATATACAACATATTTATTTATTTCAGGTACCTGTATAGCGCCATCAATTTACACAGCACTTTACATATACACTGTACATTCACATCAGTCCCTGCCCTCAAGGAGCTTACAATCTAAGTTCCCTAACTCGCATTCATACATACACATACTAGGGCCAAGACAGGAACCTGTTAACCTAACAGCATGTCTTTGGAGTGTGGGGGGAAACCCACGGAGACACAGGGAGAACATGCAAACTCGAGGCAGGTAGTGTCATGGTTGGGATTAGAGCCATTGGGATTCGAACCATTGACCCTTTTGCTGCTGGGGGGAAAACACTAACCACCACACCACTGTGCTGCCCAATGTACAATGTACACTATATTACCAAAAGTACTGGGACGCCTGCCTTTACACGAACATTAACTTTAATGGCATCCCAATCTTATGGCGTGTACACACGAACTGACTTTTCGACAGACTAGGTCCGATGGTCTTCCCGACGGACTTTCGGCGGAGTTCTGACGGACTTTCCGAATGAACGGACTTGGCCGCACACAAGCCCACCAAAGTCCGACGGAATAGAACGTGATGACGTACGACCGGACTAGAATAAGGAAGTTCATAGCCAGTAGCCAATAGCTGCCCTACCGTCGGTTTTTGTCCGTCGGACTAGCATACACACAAGCGTATTTCTCAATAGCAACTGAGTCCAGCGGAGTTCCAGCAAAAATTTTTTAAACGTGTTCTATTTGTTCTATTTCTAAAGTCCATCAGATTTTTGGACAGCAAAGGTCCGATGGAGCCCACACACGATCAAATTGTCCGACGGATTCGTTCCGTCGGACCTTTGCTGTCAAAAAGTCGTGTGTACGCGGCATTAGTCTGTAGGGTTCAGTATCGAGTTGGCCCACCATTTGCAGCTATAACAGCTTCAACTCTTCTGGGAAGGCCGTCCACAAGGGTTAGGAGTGTGTCTATGGGAATGTTTGACCATTCTTCCAGAAGTGCATTTGTGAGGTCAGGCACTGATGTGGACAAGAAGTCCTGACTCATCAAGCGCAAGTCCTTAAAAACAACCCCATACCATAATCCCCCCTCCACCAAATGATTTGGACCAGTGCACAAAGGAAGGTCCATAAAGACATGGATGAGCGAGGTTGGGGTGGAGGAACTTGACTGGCCTACATAGAGTCCTGACCTAAACCCGGTAAAACACCTTTGGGATGAATTAGAGCGGAGACTGTGAGCCAGGCCTTCTCGTTCAACATCAGTGCTCTTCTGGAAGAATGGTCAAACATTCCCATAGACACACTCCTAAAACTTGTGGACGGCCTTCCCAGAACAGTTGAAGCTGTTATAGCTGCAAAGGGCGGGTCAACTCAATATCGAACCCTACGGACTGAGCAAATAAAGTTCATGTGCACGTAAAGGCAGATGTCCCAATACTTTTGGTAATATAGTGTATATCACAGTTTATTTGTCTATAAGCACCAAACCACAACACTACAGTGTGAGCCCTTGTACACACGGTCGGACATTCCGACAACCAAATCCAACGGATTTTGTCCGAAACTGTTGCATACACACGGTCGGACAAAGTTGTCGATTGTTCAGAACGTGATGACGTTATTTCGTTACGACGGGACTACGTTCAGGCTAGTAGCCAATAGCTTTGGTGTAGGAATTTGATCTGAGCATGCTTGGCACTTTGTCCGATCGGAATTCTCTACACATGATCAGAGTATGTCCGTTCGGAGCATTTTGTCAGAAAATTTTAACCAACAAGTTGGAAAACTTGGTCCGTCGGATACTCCGACAGAAACAGTCCGATGGAGACCACACACAGTCGGAATATCTGACAAAACGGTCCGATCGGACACATTCCGTCAGAATCTCCGACCTAGTGTACAAGGGCTGACACTATTTATACAACATACAGGTCAACACATTTACATGTTCCCATGCGTCCTCCTCAAGGTCAGTATGCAATATTATCTTTCATTATCGACGGTGATGGTAATATGGTATATAAACACCTTCATATTTTCAGAACCAAATAACTTTATTCCACTGGGGTAAAAGCAAATTCACTCCTGGAATACTACCGTAGTGTTAGGATCTCTGACTGTTGAATGATGTATTCGATCTTATGACAGAACCCTCTTTGGGCTCCAGAAATTCTCTACCTGCCCTCAGCTTATTTCCCCAATTTCTGGGAAAAAATGTGGAGTATGAACTAAAAACTGATTTTATTCCATGAGGAAGCCTTTTTTGTAGTGTAAATAGTGTCACACTGTAGAAAGTATGTGAGATGGTGGTCATATATACACTGGGTGTATTGTCCTGTATTGGTTTATTGGACTGGCTAAGTTTAGTTTTTGGCTCTGCTGTACCCAGTTGAGCAGCAATTTATTCACCAGGTCTGGTCAGGCCTATTCCTAAACTTGAGGGTTGATTGCTCCTGCCTGTCCTTGGAAGGAGTTTCTGGAAATAGAATAGGAGGATCAATCTTTGAATATAAATTAATATTTAACTGACCCCAGCCAATCCCTGGAGTGGGGCACCAAGAAGATATGGCTGGGGAGAAGATAAATGTTTGAGAGGGTCTAACTATAATGATTCTTTTCCTACTATTTGCAGACTTCCCCCCCCCCCCCCCGGCTCAGAAACTCGCCCACACGCTCTTCAGTGTAGTACACTGGGTCATAGTCCTGCACTGGAGATCGCTAGCAGTTCCCTGGAACCAAGTATGGAGGTGATCCGTCTTATGGAGAGAACACCACACCTTGATGGACACCATGCGGGTATTTGAAAGAAAATGGGCCCCCTGGTCATCCTATGATCTATAAGGTTCATGGAAGGCAGATTTACTTATGCAAGGTACCTCACAGCCATTAGGTCAGGGCCACCCCCCCCCTTTTTTTTATTTTTCCCCAGTTTTTTTTTTTTCTTTCTCTTTTCATCACTCCTTATGATTTTATGCACGTTGTGCCCTTAGGATTTTTCCGCCATACAACAATGATAGGTCTGGATACCGGAAAGGGCAATGACAAGTTCTGGTTAGGATTTTTTATGCCACCTGTAATCTTTTACCTTTTGGATTGAGTATATCAGTAAGTAGTACGTATGTGAAGATAATTTGTATGTTAAATGTATGTTTTTTCTTTTCAACAAAATAAAAATTGTTGGTAATCACAATTATTCCTTTCCTGGGGACTCTGACCCTGGGAGGCAGACTGTGTTACTGAAGTGCTGTTGTTGTCAAGCTTAAGCATATACTTAGCTGAGGGCATGGAGGAACCTGGACTTAAAGACATTTACCTTAGTAAGCTGGGCTACAGAAGGACCCCTTTCACTGAAGAGTGTCATGGGAAAGAGGGGTAGGACTTGCCTCTGGACATTATAAGTAGGCCATTTTCCCTGGGGCTCTAGGTGTGCATGTTCTTTGAGGGTTAGACACCAGAGGTTGCTTCAAGGACTGAGACTGCTCTTACAGAGTAAAGTCTTGTACACACGGTCGGAGAATTCGTCGGAATGTGTCCTATCGGACCGTGTTGTCGGCTATTCCGACTGTGTGTGGTATGCATCGGACAGATTCCGTCGGAATATCCGTCTGACCCAATTTTCCAACTTCCGATCATGTGTAAAGAATTTTGATCGGACAAAGTGCCACGCATGCTCAGATCAAATTCCTACATCAAAGCTATTGGCTACTAGCCTGAATGTAGTCCCATCGTAACGAAATTACGTCATCACGTTCTGAAAGATCGGATTTTTTGACAACTTAGTCCGACCGTGTGTATGCAACAGTTTTGGACAAGAATTCGACGGATTTGGTTGTCGAAATCTCCGACGGTGTGTACAGGGACTAAGACTAGCTGGCTTTTCGCTTTACCTCCAGCAATAATTAAGCCTGCTGCTGAAGGACATTGCTTGAAAATCTGTACTCCTGTACTTGTCTATGATTTTTGAGTATCCTGCACCCTCATCCCTCTACCCATCTGTGTTTAAGTACTGCAATACATCTTTAACCACCTGACATCCGCGCTATGGCCGAATGATGGCCACAGTGGATGTGAATTCCCGGGAGGCCGTCACACGACGGCCTCCCCTGTGCACGCTCCCTGCGCGCGCTGTGATCACAGAGTCACCGAGACTCAGGTGATCATCGATCTGAGTAAGGGGCCGGTCCCGGCCCCTTACCATGTGATCAGCTGTCAGCCAATGACAGCTGATCACATGATGTAAACAAAAGCTCAGTGCCTCAATGCCTCATTTATACCGACAAACAGTGTCCACAAGTGCCACCTATCAATGCCCACAAGTGCAACCTATTTATGCCCACAAGTGCAACTTATTGATGCCCACAAGTGCCACATATCGATGCCCACAAGTGCCACCTATCAATGCCAACCAGTGGTGCCAATCAGTGCCACCTAGAAGTGCTGCCTATCAGTGTAATTGATCGGTGCCCATCACTGCCACCCATCAGTGCCCATCACTGCCAACCATCAGTGCCCATCACTGCCAACCATCGGTGCCCATAAGTGCCACCTCATCAGCGTACATCAATGACAGACAAAAATGACCCTTTATAGAATTTTAAAACAAAAAAAGAAAAAAAATGTAAAAAAAAATTTTTTTAATTAAAAATAAATAAATAAAAAAAACGCACAGGTGATCAAATGTGGGTACAGTGTTATATGACCGCGCAATTGTCATTCAAAGTGCAACAGCGCTGAAAGCTGAAAATTGGTCTGGATAGGAGGGGGGTTTAAGTGCCCAGTAAGTGGGTTAAGTGGTTAAAGAGACATCTCTAGATGGAGCCTGTAGTTTGGCAGTATGCTCTCAAACTGGTACCTTGGCTGGCAACCTCTGGACAGGTAAAGGAGGCCTGGGTTATTTCCAGTTTCAAAGAAGAGAACGTCAACTTCCCTTTCTTTAAAGTAGCACTCTTTGATCCCTGAAACTGGAAGGAAAGGCCAGATTAGGGGATACTGTGAGTTGCACCCTATAAAACCAGGCTGGCTCTTATATCCTTACAGCACCAAACATCACCCGGATCAACAGTCTTTTACTCATGAGGCCAGGGAATAGCTGCCCAGATTAAGCCTCCTGTTGTCTTCTAGTGACCCCTCAAGGGTGAAGTCTCAGGGGCAGGGGCGGACTGACCATTTGGCTACTTGGGCACTGCCCGAGGGCCCCATCAGGGTTGCCAGCCTCAGTAAAACCAGGGACAGTATGTAAAAATCTGGCTTTTTTACATCTGTCTCTGAAATGTCCCTTACTGACATCCTTTTGGTCTAAAAATCCTGAGATTATAGCTGCCCCACCTCTCCAGTACCTTCTCAGCCAATAGAAACATGTATGTGTATACCATGTGATTGTATACTGTGTGTGTATACTGTATGGCCCCATAATCTCTGATTGCCTGAGGGGGCCCATAATCTTCTATTGCCCTGGAGGCCCCATAATCTCCTATTGCCCAGGGGCCCCATGAGTTGTCAGTCCGACCCTGCTCAGGGGTGACTTTGTAGTTGCTCGTGTCAGCTCCTTGGCTCTACCACAGCCAGGACCCCGATAAATAGACAAACGGATCAGCAGCAAAGCCTTCAGAGGTGGCAGCTTTCTCAGCTGGTGAACACCCTAGGCCAGATGTGTTGTACAAGTTGTACACCCAGTGCATGTTAGGCCCCAATCAGACTCCTGGGCCCAGCAGCATAGACAGTCCAGCAGAACCTTCTCAGGCGTCAGACAAGAGAGTGAGCACATGGCTTTCCTAAATATGTATACTCTCCCTCATCATGCCCCAGTGGCTTGAACCTCCTACTAGGATGGCTGAGGGAAACATGATTATTCATAAACCCTGGCAGGAAGCCATCATACTATAGCCAGAGGTGGAGCGACCCCTACTGGCAACAGTGAGAGACCACCACACTATTGAGCTTAGGGAAAAAAACAAACGCATACCTATTCAATTCAAACTGGGCTGACAACCACCCAGCCGAAAACGAAAATTTCCTATTACTTCGCAACCGAACTAAGAGGGTACTACAAGATAATTGGACTCTCTACTAGACCATGGAAGGTTGTACATTTGTAGTAAAAAGTTTTACTATAGTAATAATTGCATATAACTATAACTAGTAAGTAACAAAAAACATTCTAGTCAACTCTCTAATTTCCCAGCTCCAAACAGGAATATACTGTAGCGTCGATCTCCAGTTTTTAAAAACCAATATGACAGTAGATATCTCTGCCACAATACATTTCACAAAACGTCTAGTTTGTCTGGAATGCCCTGGAGCTTCTCCAGGCCATGTATTAAAAATCAAGCATGATGTCAACTAATTGGGCTTTTATTAATTTAGAGCTGGGGTTATGCAGACTAAGATTTAAATAATTTTATATTAAGCAAAGATTGGTTCCTCAGGGTATTGGTATTATCTACTAGCATTAAATTCTGAAAGACGGCTTGGAGTTTCTCCAAGCCAGTGTGCCAATATTGTTTTTTTTTTTTGGCGTCCAACAGACATAGGGGGGGTTATTTACTAAATCCACTTTGCTCTGCAAGTGCACGTGAAAGTAAAGTCGCTGTAGATCTGAGGGGGACATGCGAGAAAAATAAAAAAACTGTATTTTAGCTTGCACATGATTGGATGATAAAATCAGCAGAGCTTCCACTCGTTTCTGATCTACCCCTTAGATTTAGAGCGACTGCATTTCCAAGTGCACTTGCAGTGCAAAGTGGATTTGCCTTTCGTAAATAACCCCCATAGCATTTCCCATCTTGTTTAAGCGCAACTTTAACAGTTTTTTTCATGGTCCTCTCTCAGGCTTCCTCCTCCCTGGCAGAGACTCATGGCCTGTCTGATGAGCTAATCCCATTGCACACGTTTCTGTAGAAATAGCTGTGCATATACAGTATCTCAAAAAAGTTAGTACACCCCATTTTTGTAAATATTTTCTTCTATCTTTTCATGTGACAACACTGAAGAAATGACACTTTGCTACAATGTAAAGTAGTGAGTGTACAGCTTGTATAACAGTGTAAATTTGCTGTCCCCCCAAAATAACTCAACACACAGCCATTAATGTCTAAACTGCTGGCAACAAAAGTGAGTACACCCCTAAGTGAAAATATCCAAACTGGGCCCAATTTGCCATTTTCCCTCCCCGGAGTCATGTGACATGTTAGTATTACAAGATCACAGGAGTGAATGGGGAGCAGGTGTGTTCAATTTGGTGTTATCGCTCTCACTCTCATACTGGTCACTGAAAGTTCATCATGACACCTCATGGCAAAGAACTCTCTGAGGATCTGAAAAAAAAGTATTGTTGCTCTACATAAAGATGGCCTAGGTTATAAGAAGATTGCAAAGACCCTAAAACTGAGCTGCAGCACGGTGGCCAAGACCATACAGCTCTTTAACAGGACAGGTTCCACTCAGAACAGGCCTCACCATGGTCGATCAAAGAAGATGTGTGCACCTGCTTAGCGTAATATCCAGAGGTTGTCTTTGGGAAATAGATGTATGAGTGCTGCCAGCATTGCTGCAGCTGATGGAGGGGTGGGCGGTCAGCCTGTCAGTGCTCAGACCATACACTGCACTCTGCATTAAATTGGTCTGTATGGCTGTCGTCCCAGAAGGAAGCCTCTTCTAAAGATGATGCACAAGAAAGCCGGCAAACAGTTTGCTGAAGACAAGCAGACTAACAACATGGATTACTGGAACCATGTCCTGTGGTCTGATGAGACCAAGATAAACTTATTTGGTTCAGATGGTGTTCGGCGTGTGTGGCGGCAACCAGGTGAGGAGTACAAAGACAAGTGTGTCTTGCCTACAATCAAGCATGGTGGTGGGAGTGTCATGGTCTGGGGCTGCATGAGTGCTGCCAGCACTGGGGAGCTACAGTTCATTGAGGGAACCATGAATGCCAACATGTACTGTGACATACTGAAGCAGAGCATGATCCCCCTCCCTTTGGAGACTGGACCGCAGGGCAGTATTTCAACATGACAACGACCTCAAACACACCTCCAAGATGACCACTGCCTTGCTAAAGAAGCTGAGGGTAAAGGTGATGGGCTGGCCAGGCATGTCTCCAGACCTAAACCCTATAGAGCGTTTGTGGAAGAGGACTCCAGTGGCAACCTGTGAAGCTCTGGTGAACTCCATGTCCAAGAGGGTTAAGGCAGTGCTGGAAACTAATGGTGGCCACACAAAATATTGACACTTTGGGTCCAATTTGGACATTTTCACTTAGGGGTGTACTCAACTTTTTGCCAGCAGTTTAGACATTAATGGCTGTGTGTTGAGTTATTTTGAGGGGACAGCAAATTTGCACCAAATTTAACACACCTGCTCCCCATTCACACCTGAGACCTTGTAACACTAACGTGTCACATGGCACCGGGGAGGGAAAATGGCTAATTGGGCCAAATTTGGAAATTTTCACTTCAGGGTGTACTCACTTTTGTTGCCAGTGGTTTAGACATTAATGGTTGTGTGTTGAGTTATTTTGAGGGGACAGCAAATTTACACTGTTATACAAGCTGTACACTCACTACATTACATTGTAGCAAAGTGTCATTTCTTCAGTGTTGTCACATGAAAAGATATAATAAAATATTTGCAAAAAATGTGAGGGGTGTACTCACTTTTTTGAGATACTGTACGTGGGTGCTGAAGCGACCTCCAGCTGAAACTGTGTCAAGTCAGAGCTAGAGAATGTCACCACTCACCAGCACGCCAAAGATATCCAGAATGGGTCCAAAGCTTTCATCGGTGATCACATCATTACAGAAGATTGCAATGTTTCAGAGCCATGCAGGACCCCTTCATCAGGCATGTCACAAGCCTGATGAAGGGGTCCTGCAGGACTCTACAACATTGAAATCTGCTGTAACAATGATTGCTGAATAAAGCTTTGGACCCATTCTGGAGATCCTTGGTATGCTGGCAACATTCTCTTGCTCGTGGTATATCTCCACATGCGCGGGTGGAGAGGTGGATAGGTAGATGTCTATGAACATGCCCCATAGCCATCTTTGCCAGGTCTTGTTGATGCCAGATCTCAGTTAAAGATGGTGGCACTGTTGAAGAGGGGTGAAGGGAAAATGTTTTGCATCAAGCAAGACAACGCTAGACTCCATGGTCTAGTAAGTATTTATTTTTTACTGTAGGACAGGGACAAGTGTTAGGGATTTCATTTTCTGGGGGGGGGGGTTAGGTAGAGTGAAGGTCTTTTTTAATGAGGATACATTTTTACCATAGACGGGGATGCCTTTTAACAGCTGTAGAAGGCATAAGGAGGGGCAGAGCTGTCTGTATATACCCAAGACCACGCACATATAGAATAGTACCAATCACCAACAAGTTTCAATGACTGGGCAATGCCAAATCAGAAGTAAAAATTGGGGTGGTCTAGTTTCATTTATGGCGCCCTTCCCTTTGTGAACCTGGCTATCAGCAGGAGACACCACTGAGACCTCGGAGAACATTCTACAGCCATGCCTAGTCACATCAAGGCTTCCTCTTCAACTTCTGAGTTCATTATTAGATACCTTCATAAACAAGACAAATTCTTCTACATTCTCACAATACTTTCAGAGCGTGAATTCACAGGGAATATTTTATGAGACCGATCCTTTTATTTAACGCGCCATGAAATCAATAAAATGTAGTTTATACCCTTAAGGTAGAGCTATTATCATCTGTATTAAGTGGCTGAATTTAAAATGTGTTTCGCCAAAGGGAAGGATCGGCGTGTTTCCAGTGAGCTACATTTTAAGCTTTTATTGTATTATTTAGCTTAGTAGATCTAAACCCAATCTCTCAAATTGTATATAAACTTTACAGGGACCCTGCCAGCAATTCACTCTTTTATTCTAATTCTTTAATTAGTACATATTTATACAGCAGATATCGCTTTCCGCTCCCGCTACTGTACATTGTGGATCGCACACCTTTTACATCCCATTTATAAAATGGGTCATTCCTGCCTCTCTTGCTCCCCAAACATCTTATGCCACGTACACACGATCGGAAACGATCAGCAAAAGACCGATGAGAGCTTTTCATGCGACCGTGTGTATGCTCCTTCGGAATTTAGCTGGTCGGATTCCCACCAGCAAAAATTTGATAGCATGTTCTCAATTTTCCCAAAGGAAAAACTTTCTATCGGAAATTCCGATCGTGTGTATGCAATTTCCGACGCGCAAAAACTCACGCATGCTCAGATTCAACTACGAGGTGTAAGCTATTGGCTACAAGGTATTGAACTTCCTTTTTTTAGTCCAGTCGTACATGTTGTACGTCACCGCGTTCTTGGCAGTCAGAATTTAGTGTGACCGTGTGTAGGCAAGACAGTTTGAGTGGATTTCCATCGGAATTCCCGACGGGAAAACCATCAGAGCTTTTTCCGATGAGAATTCCAATCGTGTGTACGCGGCATTCGTGTATAACACAACAGACAGAGAGTGCCGTGATTAGATGAAAATCATTTATTCATATATCCAGGCATCCCTAATTGCTGTTTTTTTTTTAATCTCTGCTATTACACTCTACCAGATTTGGACTCCTGAAGCTGGTGGCACACAATTCAAATTTGTTTTGTTCTTTAACGACAGTAGTAACGCAATATTCCCTACTACAGCTATTTAAATGCAGCCTAATGCCGCGTACACAAAATTGGAATTTTTGGCCAGCAAAAGACCGATGAGAGCGTTTCATTGGAAAATGCGACCGTGTGTACGCTCCATCAGAATTTAGTTGGCTGGATTCCCGCCAGCAAAAAATTTGATAGCATGTTCTCAATTTTCCCGAAGGATAACTTTCTATCAGAAATTCCGATCGCGTGTATGCAATTCCGACGCGTAAAAACTCACGCATGCTCAGATTCAACTACGAGGTGTAAGCTATTGGCTACAAGGTATTGAACTTCCTTTTTTTAGTCCAGTCGTACATGTTGTACGTCACCGCGTTCTTGGTAGTCAGAATTTAGTGTAATCGTGTGTAGGCAAGACAGTTTGAGTGGATTTCCATCGGAATTCCCGACGGGAAAACCATCAGAGCTTTTTCCGATGAGAATTCCAATCGTGTGTACGCGGCATTCGTGTATAACACAACAGACAGAGAGTGCCGTGATTAGATGAAAATCGTTTATTTATATATCCAGGCATCCCTAATTGCTGTTTTTTTTTTTAATCTCTGCTGTTACACTCTACCAGATTTGGACTCCTGAAGCTGGTGGCACGCAATTCAAATTTGTTTTGTTTTTTAACGTCTGTAGTAACGCAATATTCCCTCCTACAGCTATTTAAATGCAGCCTAATGCCGCGTACACATGATCGGAATTTTTGGCCAGCAAAAGACAGATGAGAGCTTTTCATGCGACCGTGTGTATGCTCCTTCGGAATTTAGCTGGAATTCTCACTGTGTGTGAAACGCGTCTACCATTTGAACTGTCTGTAACACTTGGGATGTTCGTCATTAAATAAGAATTTTGATGGATCTTGGAGTGCAGCCATTTCTTCAGTGTTGATCGTATGCGGAGGCGAGCCGAGGCGGGCACCTGTGATATCATTAGGTCTCACCTGGAGCAACAAATTCCCGCCAGAAAAAATTTGAGAGCATATTCTCAATTTTTCCGATGGAAAAACTTTCTATCGGAAATTCTGATCGTGTGTATGCAATTCCGACGCGCAAAAAAATCACCCATGCTCAGATTCAACTACGAGACGGAAGCTATTGGCTACTGGGTATTGAACTTCCTTTTTCTAGTCCCGTCATATGTGTTGTGCGTCACCGCGTTCTTGGCGGTCGGAATTTGTTGTGACCGTGTGTATGCAAGACAGCTTGAGCGAAATCCCGTCGGAATTCCGGCGGGAAAACCATCAGAGCTTTTTCCAACCAAAATTCCAATCGTGAGTACGCAGCATAACAGATACATGTGGGCTAGCTTTTTTTTTTTTTTTTTTTTGCAGTTTATTTTTTCATTTTACATTTTTGAAAACTGAATATGATTCCGACACTTCCAGGAGTGTCAGATCCCACCATCTGCTAGCTACACAGCTCATGCTATCACTGACAGTGCTTGAGTTGCTTGCTGATAGAATGAAGGAACATTTTACTATTTGCTCCTTGACAACTCCAGGAAGGCCATACACTGACTATGTAATGAGATAAAATCGGCGGCCCATATACTGTATGTGTGGAATTGCAAATTCTATAATAGAAACAAGAGGTTTTTCTTCATAAAACCACACGCTGACAAGTTGTTGAAAGAAGGAAAGAAGAGGAATGAAGATAGTTGTGGCTGGTGGTATTTTTTTTTTGGGGGGGGGGGTCAGTCGGTCACCAGCCCCGCACTTACTTCCTCTGGGCGGTGTCTCCTCCTCCTTGTGTTTCATGGTCCTCCCTCCAATAGCCAATAGGATCACTTCTCCTCTCGGCCTATCCGGTGACGGGTCTCACAAACTGCTTCCTGATTGGCCGGGGGGAGAATCAGGAAGACAATAGCAAATATTAATTTGCTATTGTCACACAACTGGGTGGGCTCAGGGTGCAGTGCTCTGCGCCCCGAGCCCACCCTTTTATGAAGCCTAATAGAGCCTCAGGCTCTAATCACGTGCTTCTAAAAAAAAGAAAAAAAAATTGGAATCCATGCGTCCAGTACTCGCACATGTAGATAAGGGGGCTGGAGGCATGGATTAGGCGGGCGGTGCCCCAGCGCCCTGCATTACAGGCCACCACAAAATTAAGGAATAAGGGGTGGAGAATAAATATAGAAGAATGAAGGAAGAGGAATGATGGAATGGAGGAAGGAAGAAGAATGAAGGAAGGAAGGTAAAGGGAATGAAGGAGGAAAGGTAAAAAGGAAGAGGAATGAAGGAAGGAAAGGTGATTGAAGGAGGAAAGGAAGAGAGGAAGAGGAGTAAAGGAAGGAGGTTAGAAGGGAGAATAAGCAAAAAAGAAAGGAATGGAGATGAATGAAAGATGGAAAGAGTACTGAAGGAAAAATTAAAGGAAAGAAGAAAGGTAAGAAGGAAGGGAGAGAGAGGAATGAATGAAAAAAAAGGAAGTTAATGAAGGAAAGAGTATGAGGTAAGGGTGGAAGGAAGAGGAATGAAGGAAGGAGAGAGGAATGAAGGAAGGAAGGAAGAGAAATGAAGGAAAGAAAAAAGGAATGCAGGAAGGGAGGTAAGAAGGCAAAAGAAGGAAGGCAAGGGGAATGAAGCTGGAAAGATAAAAAGAAAGAGCAACGAAGGAAGGAAAGAGGAAAGAAGCAAGAAAGGTAGGAAGGAAGGGTAACAAAAAAAAGGTAAGAAGGAAAAAGAAAGGAAAGAATGGATAGGAATAAGGGAAAGGGGCAAATTAAGGAGGGGGGGGGAGGAAGAGGAATGAAGGAAGCCAAGAAGGAAGGGGATGAATGAATGAATGAATGAAGAATAGATTGGAAGCAAATTAAGGAATTGGATTGAATGAAGGAAGGAAAGTAGGGGAATAAAGAGGAAGGATGGAAGAAAAGGGGAAAGGTAGGAAGAAGGGTAGGGAGGAAAAGTAACAAAAAAAGTTAAGAAGGAAAAATAAGAAAGAAAGGAAAGAATGGAGAGGAATAAAGGAAAGGGGTGCATTAAGGCTGAGGAAGGGGAGGGGGGATGAAGGAAGAAGAATGAAGGAAGCAAAGAATAAAGTGAGAGAATGAATGAAGAATGGAAGTGAATGAAAGAAGGAAAGGGGCAAATTGGGGGGGGGGGGGGTGAAGGATGGTAGGAAGAGGAATGAAGGAAGCCAAGAGGAGATCAATGAATGAAGAATAGATTGGAAGAAGCAAAGTAAGGAATTGGAATGAAGGAAGGAAAGAAAGAAAATAGGGGAATAAAGAGGAATGAAGGAAGAAAAGGGAAAAGGAAGGAAGAAGGGTAGGGAGGAAGAGTAACAAAGAAAGATAAGAAGAAAGAAGGAAGAAGAAGAAGAAGAAGGAAGAAGAAGAAAGAAAGGAAATAATGGAGAGGAATAAAGGAAAGGGGCGAATGAAGGATGATGAGGGGGGTGAAGGAAGAAGAATGAAAGAATGAAGGAAGCCAAGAAGAAAGTGAGAAAATGAATGGAAGTGAATGAAGGAAGGAAAGGGCAATAAAGGGAGGAAAGTAAGGGAATAAAGAGGAATGAAGGAAGGAAAGCAGGAAAGGAGGAAGTGAGTAAGGAAAGGATGGTAAGAATTAAGAGGAAAGGAGAGAAAATACTGATTGTTTTGTTTTAAAGACATTTAAATAAATATTCCTCCTTTTATTTTTTTTATTTGAAATGCACCAAGCGTTCAGGCACTAGTGTGTCATCACCAGAGCAGATCAACGTTTTTTCTGATCTAAGGATCGTGTTTGCTGAGCACCTCCTCTACCTATAACAGATGTGTGACCATACTATTAACAGGGTGACACCCATCCTCCCACACCTTTGCATGGGGCGAGGAAGCCGCAATGTGTCGCCACCATTGGCTTCCGTTTCGGTCACAATGACGTCACTTGCAGATGACTCAGCGGAGATGTTATAACACCTTCCAGCCTCCGACAGATGTTGATGACACAATATGTACATGGAGGAAACATTTAATAATTACTTAAAAGTCTACATATTAATAATTCTATTGCAGGCAGTTCTCGACCATATTAATATAGACATTTCTCAGGAAATGCTGCAATACGAAGTAACTGTATTTTTATTGAAAACCAGTAAAAGTATTGCATATCTATAAGGATTAAAAATTGTAATTTTCCCAAAGATGTTTTATGCCGCGTACACACGAGCGGACTTTTCAACATCCAAAGTCCGAAGGACCGAGTCCGTCAGACTATCCGATCGTGTGTGGGCTGCAACGGACTTTTGATTCACCAAAGTCTGACGGACTTTAGAATATGGAACATGCTTCAAATTTTCCCGAAGGAACTCCGCCGGACCCGGTCCCCTTCAAAAACTCCGCTCGTGTGTATGCTACTCCGACGGACTAAAACCGACGCTAGGGCAGCTATTGGCTACTGGCTATGAACTTCCTTATTCGAGTCGGGTCGTACGTCATCACGTTCGAATCCGTCGGAGTTTAGTGTGATCGTGTGTGGCCAAGTCCGTTCGGCCGAAAAGTCTGTCAGAACTCCGTCGGAACTCCGGCGGAACTCCGGCGGAACTCCTTTGGAAGTCTGTCGGACATAAGTCCTCTCGTGTGTACGGGGCTTTAGATTGTTATCATTCACCATTTAAAACAAGACAAATTATAACCTATCCTGTTTAGAAAAAAAAATATTTTGAAGACTCGGTATACATAAAATAGATTATTTTCATAAAACGTTTAATGTATAATGCCGCGTACACACGACCGGACTTTTCGAGGGACTAGGTCCAGCGGTCTTTCCGACTGAGTTTTGGCGGAGTTCCGACGGACTTTCCGAATGAATGGACTTGGCCACACACAATCACACCAAAGTCTGACGGATTCGAACGTGATGACGTACGACCGGACTAGAATAAGGAAGTTCACAGCCAGTAGCCAATGGCTGCCCTAGCGTCAGTTTTTGTCCGTCGGACTAGCATACACACGAACGGATTACTCGGTCCGGCGGAGTTCCGGTGGGAAAATTTAAAACATGTTCTATTTCTAAAGTCCGCCGGATTTTTGGCAAGCAAAGGTCCGATGGAGCCCACACACGATCAAATTGTCCGACAGACTCGTTCCGTCAGACCTTCACTGTCAGAAAGTCCGGTCGTGTGTAAGCGTCATAAGGGGTTTTGTCAAAATACTCTGACTGTAATGCCGCGTACACGCAATCGGAATTCCGGACAGAAAAAGACCGATGAGAGCTTTTCATCGGAAAATGCGACCGTGTGTATGCTCCATCAGAATTTAGCTGTCCGAATTTCCGCCAGCCAAAAATTGATAGCAAGTTCTCAATTTTCCCGACGGAAAAACTTTCTATCGGTAATTCCAATCATGTGTATGCAATTCCGACATGCCAAAAATCACGCATGCTCAGATTCAACTACGAGACGGAAGCTATTGGCTACTGGCTATTGAACTTCCTTTTTCTAGTTGTGTCATACGTGTTGTACGTCACCACGTTATAAACGATCGGAATTTGGTGTGACCGTGTGTAGGCAAGACAGCTTGACCTGAGTCCTGGCCGAAATCCGTCGGGAAAACCATCAGAGCTTTTTCCGACAAGAATTCCGATCGTGTGTACGCCGCATAAAAGGTAGGGGAGATCATCAACAGATATTTAAAACAACTCTTTGCTGAAAAATGTGTTACTGCATAGCGGATCAGTAAAGTAATATCCATGAAACCAGTATTACAGGGCCACCCCCCCCCCAACAGAAAGCAGGTGATTGACAGCCTGAACTCTGCATGTTTTCCTATGAAACTGTGTTGAAGGGGGTGTGTCCATTCCCTCCACTCATGTCTCAGAAACTGTGTTGAAGGGGGTGTGTCAATTCCCTCCACTCATGTCTCAGAAACTGTGTTGAAGGGGGTGTGTCCATTCCCTCCACTCATGTCTCAGAAACTGTGTTGAAGGGGGTGTGTCCATTCCCTCCACTCATGTCTCAGAAACTGTGTTGAAGGGGGTGTGTCCATTCCCTCCACTCATGTCTCAGAGTACACTCAGCTCTCCTCTATGTGCTGTGCATTGTTTGACATCAGATCCCCACCCCTTGCCTGCTGAAGCTGAGAAATAGCCATTGACCTGTGTGTTTTAGAAGGCTGCAAAGGAGGGCTGTCAATAAACAGGTCCAACTTATGTAGAAGGATTTACAGGCCGGTCATTGTGGTGGTATATGTAAGGGTTTAAAACCACTTTAAAGAGAAATTGTACTGCATTGAAAATTACAAAAAAGATTTGAAAGCAAGTATGGTTTCCCTCTATAGCATTAATAGAAAATAGGACTTACAGACGGTCCACGGATTCCTCTCGGCCCCTGGTGTCCAGGTGGTCCAAGGTCTCCCTGGTGGAAGGTAAACATAGACATATTATTCACTTTAATGAATCCAAAAACTAAAACCAAGCATGCCTAGTTTTTGCTTTTATGAAGTATAAGAGCAGAATACAAAGTCCACTATCATAGTTACATAGTTAAGTCCATCAAGTCCAACCTATGATCATATGGCAGCTATTCAGGAAGCTATCTTCTACAGATTTGAAATGTGCCAAATTACTGACTGAAGCCTGTACACAGCATGCAATATCATCTGGCATATATCATACTACAGTATGTTTAAATACTTACATCCTTTCCTGATGCTCCTTCCCGCCCCGGAGGTCCTGGTATACCGGGTTCCCCCTGCAAAGAAAACAATTATATATTCTCAACCTAAATATACAATGTATATACTATATATATATATATATATATATATATATATATATATATATATATATATATATACACACATACATATACACACACAATATCTTTACCTAATTTACCTAATTCGGCTCTACGGCAATTTTTTTTCCTTTTTTTTTTAATCAGAATTTTTGGCTATGAAATGACTTGAAACCCCCAGAACAGTATATATATATATATATATTTTCTGAAAGTGGAGGCCTTATAAAAACAATAGTAGTTACAATTCTTTATGTTGCATGATATTTACACAACTGTTTATCAAACGCATTTATTTTGTTAAAATATGAAAGATGGGGTTTCCTCAAGTAAATACAGTAGATACCAAATATGTCAAGTCTTAAAAATTTGTGCGCCCATTATTATGCAAAAAAAGCAATGGTACTCAAAAATCTCCATTGGCGACACTTTAAAAGCCTTTACTACCTATCTATTTGAGTCAACGATGAATTATGGCTCTATGACTCTATTGTTCTCACTCCGATGTTTGCGATGATACCTCACATGTGTGGTGCAAGCTCGGTTTACATACACATAACATGTGCGCACGTTTGCATTTGCAAGGGTATCCAGGGCAACGGGGGTTACTATTTGTTTTTGTTTTTTTGTTGTTTTTTTTTTTATTCATTTAATTACAATTTTTTAACTTTGTAATTTTCCTTAATCACTATCACAATGGGGTTAATAAGCCCCCATATGATAGCATTTGGCAGGTGAGAGGTACTCTTTATGGAGAGATCGGGGGTCTAATAGAACCCCCGATGTCTTCCCTGCCCTTTAAAGCAGCTATTCAAGCACAGATATTGCCTAGTTAACCGATTCCATGGCTGTATCAGCCATGGAATGACTGCTTTCAAAATGAAAATCCCATATACCCAATCCTATACCCACAGTTGATCCAGAGGAAGGCGGGAAAAAAAAACATAAAATCATGATACAATTTGCTACAGCAGGGGAAAAAAATTCCTTCCTGATCCCAGAGAGGCAATCAGATTTTCCCCGGATCAACTTTACCTATAAATCTCAGTACCCAGTCATATGTAAATTTAAGAAAGAATCCAGGCCTTTCCTAAAGCAATCTACTGAGCTGGCCAGAACCACCTCTGGAGGGAGTCTATTCCACATTTTCACAGCTCTAAGCCCTTGTACACACAGTCGGAGATTCCGACAACCAAATCCGTCGGATTTTGTCCGAAACTGTTGTATACACACGGTCGGACAAAGTTGTCGGAAAATCCGATCTTTCAGAACGTGATGATGTTACTTCGTTACGACGGGACTACGTTCAGGCTAGTAGCCAATAGCTTTGATGTAGGAATTTGATCTGAGCATGCGTGGCACTTTGTCCGATCGGAATTCTCTACACATGATCGGAGTATGTCCGATCGGAGCATTTTGTCGGAAAATATTTCCAGCAAGTTGGAAAATTTGGTCCGACGGATATTCCGACGGAAACAGTCTGATGCAGACCACACACAGTCGGAATATCCGACAAAATGGTCCGATCGGACACATTCCGACGGAATCTCCGACACAAGGGCTTACTGTGAAGAAACCTTTTCGTATTTGGCGATTAACTCTTTTCCTCTAGGTGTAAAAAGTGCCCCCTGGGTATCTATGTATATAAATCCTGCAAAACCAGCAAAAAAGTATTGAAAAGAAAATAAAAGCATTAAAAACAGGCAATACATTACATTTTTTTTTTTTTCATTTTTTCAGTTGAGCTTTAATAATATATACCGTTTTAGGACGTATTTAACAAAAATAAAACCCATTATATATAATAAAACATCATTGAAGTGACTTACCCTGGACCCAGGAAGACCAGTATCACCTCTGTGGCCCTTGAAACCCTGAAAAATAATGGAATTCTCTATTAATACCTCTTTAGCATACCAGTACATAGAGTGCAGTATGAATTCTCAGCTGAAGACACGTGCAGAACAGTGAAGAATCTCCACAGGTTTGCTTTTGATTTACTAGAGGAGACATTACCATTCACTACACAAGCCACTTTTTTTCAACCAGGGTGCCCAGGCACCCCGAGGTGCCTTCAGGTTTCTTCAGGGGTGCTCTGCCAAAATGCTTACAAATGGTATACAAGACAATTTTTAAGCAATTTGCCTTTAAGCCCTTGTACACACGGTCGGACATTCCGACAACAAAATCCAACGGATTTTGTCCGAAACTGGTGTTGCATACACACGGTCGGACAAAGTTGTCAGAAAATCCGATCGTTCGTAACGTGATGACGTTATTTAGTCACAACGGGACTACGTTCAGGCTAGTAGCCAATAGCTTTGGTCTAGGAATTTGATCTGAGCATGCGTGGCACTTTGTCCGATCGGAAATCTCTACAAACGATCGGACAAAGTCCGATCAGATCATGTTGTCGGAAAATTTTATAGCCCGGCTCTAAAACTTTGTCGGATGGATATTCAGATGGAAACAGTCCGATGGAGCCCACACACAGTCGGATTATCCGACAACACGGTCCGATTGGACATTTTCCATTGGAATGTCCGACCATGTGTACAACGGCTAAGACCCCTTGTCCGCCGGACTAAGTCACCCAGATAGTCTGATAATGTGTACGCGGCATAAGGGTTGCATTCTTTCTACTTACCACCAATGTAATGGCCATTTTTCCCATTGACCCCTGGCTAGTAGCCAATAGCTTTGGTCTAGGAATTTGATCTGAGCATGCGTGGCACTTTGTCCGATCGGAATTCTCTACAAACGATCAGACAAAGTCCGATCGGATCAGGTTGTTCGGAAAATTTTATAGCCCAGCTCTAAAACTTTGTCGGTCGGATATTCCGACGGAAACAGTCCGATGGAGCCCACCCACGGTCGGATTATCCGACAACGCGGTCCGATTGGACATTCTCCGTCGGAATGTCCGACCGTGTGTACAAGGGCTAAGACCCCTTGTCCGCCGGACTAAGTCCACCTGATAGTCTGATAATGTGTACGCGGCATAAGGGTTGCATTCTTTCTACTTACCACCAATGTAATGGCCATTTTTCCCATTGACCCCTGATTATTTGGTTTTAGTAAGGGTCCCCCAAGACCAGAAATGTGTCAGTTTCACGTCTGTCTCAGTGCTTAAGCTCTAAGTGCTGAGACAGGCATGAAACGCATCAACCTTCAGTCTCCCACTGCCATCACTGTGCTATTGTATGTCATTTTAGGGATTTACTGCAATAAATGTATGCAGCTGTCCGGATCATCTTTCTTCCATTCATAAGCTGTTTTATGAGCTGGGCTGGCACCTTTTTAGCCCCACACCCCCTACACCAGAATGACATGTCCCTGGTCCTTCCTTGGAAACCGGGATCGGCCCCCAACATCGAAAGCTGGCTGCCTGGATCCCAGAAGAGCCAACCAGCTGAAGAGGACCAAGATGGTGGACCAAGATGAAGCTACGTATGTCACCTGAGCAGCAGAGCACAGCTGGAGAATGTGTTGTTTTCGTTGCACAGTTGAGTATCTATTTTGAAGATAACCCAGTAATACAGGTAAGAGGAGGGGGAAAAAAAAAAAGCATGGGGGGTGGTGGGTAAACGCTCCATTATTTTTAAACAAATAAATTGCCATTAACCAGGGCACCAGCTTCAGATTCTTCAGCTCAGCTTCCCCCAACTTCTAACCAAGCAGTCTCTTTAGCTGTGAGGAGGAAAAGGTGGGAGCAGGGGAGAGGCTTGTTGGTCAACACAACGTAGGGCATTCCGCTCTAGTCCTGGCTGGGAGTGGGCATTCAAGATTGGTCCCACAGGACCGTGAAAGGGAAAGGAACCACCCCAAAGAATAAAGAGGAACCATAGGTGTGCGCATCCTATTGCATTAAGGTGTGCACCCAGGGCCGTCTTTAATATTGATTGGACCCTGGGCAAAACTTTTCTTGGGGCCCCCCCATGCAGTTTTGCTCTCCGCCTGCTCTGACACATACAATAAATAGCAGTTAGACTCAAAATCAGTTTACTGACTCAGATCAGGCTGCTATTGCGATTGGTTGCCAGAGGTTACAGTGTATCATTACTGCTCACTGACTGGTTGCTAGAGGTTACAGCACATGATTTTTGCTTGTTTATTGGTTGCTAGAGATTACTGTGGATATGACCTCAGGGGGGCATGATATACATATCAATGTCGCCGGCTGCCCATATTTACATATGAATGCCGGTAATTTACATGTAAACACAGATTCTGCAGGTGAGTCATCTGTACACAACAATAGGGCAGAGCTGGGCAGCATTAGTAGTGGCACTTCACACTGAGATATTGGGGCACATCACTGAACTAAAACCTCAAAGGACGAGGGAATTGAAACCAGGATAGTTGGCAAGTATGAGGCAGCTGCTTTGGGCCCCACAACAATGACAGGGCCCAGGGCAGCTGCCCCTTTTGCCCTACCTTAAAAACGGCCCTGTGTGAACCCCAAATCTCAAACACACATGCGTGTGTGTATGTGTATATATATATATATATATATATATATATATATATATATATATATATATATATATATATATATACACACACACATATTAAATAGTTGGAGGGGTTGGTGTTGCTTGGGAAATAAAAAATACTGCATGGTATTAAAAGAGGTCAATTTCCGCAATGTATTTTGCAGCTAATGTTTGGCTTATTACTTGGAGGCAAATGTGTTTTCTGCAACTCACAAGGACAGGAACATTACAGAACTATTGCACTCAGCACTTCCTAAATACATAAGTTGTCTCTGAAATACAAAACCCTCAGATCTGCTCCCTGACAGCATAAAGGAAGTATCAGAGCTGCAATTCTTGGTATAAAATCCTACTGTTTTATCACTTTATATGTTTATTGCTCATCCTGTTATCCCCTATCTAGTGCTGGTTTCATACATGGCAAGCTGGTTTTATATTTATGGTTTTCTGTGTATTTTTTTTTTAGCTTCTAAGGGAAGAATTACAAGCTGAGAAGTAAAATAAACAATAAAATAAAAATAGAAAGGCATTTTTTTTTTAAAATGTGGATATTAGGTAAAGAATTATTATATTGCCATTGAGGAAGAGATTATGGTACGTCTCAAAGCCCAATTCCAACCAACACACAGGGGTCTATGTATGAAACGTTTGTTTAGAACGAAAATTGCAATATTTTCTCTAATATAGGTTCTTATGTCGTCTGTGCCACCTAGTGGCCATAATGTGATTTTTCCTGATTGAGGTATTTATTAAACAAAAGCATTACGGCCACTAGGTGGTGCTAATGACTCATGAGCTACATATATTCGAAAGAATACAGGAACTCTTGTTCTACATGTAGGAAGGCGGGGCGCAGGCCAGCTTGAATTTGTAGGAGGAGCCTCGCCTTTAAAAGGCCAGCCCCCTTATGTCGTCTCTTCTTTTCGTATTATCCCACCCACCCATTCCCTTAATTTCACCACGTCTTTATTTCTAATTACTTCTTATGCCGCGTACACACAATCTGACTTTCCGCCAGACTTGGTCCGGCGGACCAGAATCCGTCGGACAGTTCGATCGTGTGTGGGCTCCAGTGGACTTTTTTTCCCCAAATGTCAGACAGACCTAGAAATAAAACATGTTTCAAATCCGACGGACTAAAAATCTGGAAAACCGTTCGTCTGTGTGCTAGTCCGACGGACCAAATACGACGCAAGGGCAGCTATTGGCTACTGTCTATTGAACTTCCTTGTTTAGTCCCGTTAACATCATCAGGTTCAAAACAAACGGACTTAGTCTGGTCGTGTGGGGCCAAGTCCGTTTCGTTCAGAAACTCCATCGGACCTACGCCGAAAGTCCGTCGGGAAGATCGTCGGACCTAGTCCGTCGAAAAGTCCGGTCCTGTGTATGCGGCATTAAGCATGCCCCCTTTTAGGCATACTGACCTCGTGACCAGGGCACACCCCAGGTCACTTTCCAGCTTTCCTTCTATTCCCTAGTTATCCACAAGGGTCTCTGAGTACAAATGTGGATGTTTTTCCAATCTGCACAAAGAACGTTTTATACATAGACTCCTTTGTGTATCATTTAGCAGACTTGTGGGGGTGTCATTAGTTGTTAAACGCATGTGCAAACGCAAATGTTTTTACAACATGTGATTTGGTGCTGTGTGTTTTTGGAAAAGAGGGTAAGCCATTGAAATTAATGAGCTGTCCTACACGTGATGCACAGGAATGTCCCCACACTTGGTTGCACCTGTAGGTGTTAACCAAGCCTTATACAATGTTGCAGTGAACAAATAAAGTGAATAAAAAGTCTTTAAAACTCCCGACGCGTTTCGTCCAAAGGACTGTCAGGTGTCTGTGGTAGTGAGCCCTTATAGACAGCTTAGAGTTAATTGAATCTTTTGAATTTGGCAGGTTGAAGCCAGAAGACTGGGTCCAGGGTCTCAACTTAAGTGCAACCCCAAGAACATACATTGTGTATACTTCAACTTACCAGTCTTTAGATGTGATGGCTGCATTCATTTTCTTTATTTCAGGTATTTTTTCCTTTTTTTTGGTGATTCTGCCAGGAACCCACTTCCTGTCCTAGGGTGACAATGCTCCATTGTTGTACTGTATCTTAGGCTGAGTTGCCACCCTAGGAAAGGAATTGTTTTAGGACTACAGAATACTTCCCCGCTATGTTCTAGAGATGTTCTGTAAACCTAACAAACTTCCTGTCCTAGTATGACAACCCTGCTCCTCCCTAGATACAGTACAGTGAATAAACATTGTCACTCTAGGACAGGCGTCTCTATACTATAACCCACTGGCCAACTGGCAAACCCATACAGGATTAAATTTGGCCCACAGCTTATAACAGGTTCCACACCCCCTACACCGCCTTTCTCAAAGTCAGTTGGATTCTGGGATCGCTGGCAACCAATGATATGCTTGCCCCAACAGGAGGACAGAACTTCCTCCATCCATACCTGCCCCACATCTTGACTCCCGCCCTGATGTTACACTGACTACAGCCACTTTGTAATCACGGTAAGGGTGGACTTTTGATAGGGAATCTGATGTAGGATTGACTCTTATGTGGAATCTAATGTAAGGGTTGGACTCCTAAGGCAGACTTTGATGTAAAGGGGGCTCTGATGAGAACCCCTAATGTAAGAGGGACTCTGATGGGGACCCTGATGTATGGAGGGACTTTGGTGGGAACTTTAATGTAAGGGCGATGCCTAGGGCAAACTAGGGGGTCACTGATAGGGACCCTCATGTAATTGCGGGACTCTGATGGGGACACAAATGTAAGGGGGAACCCCTAAAGCAGACTATGAAGTAAGAGGGTTCTGAGGACATTAATGTAAGAGGGGACCTCATGATTACCTGAATGTAAGGGGGTAAGGGACTCTGATGGGGACTCTGATATAATGATGGACTCTGAAGGAGGACCTGATGTAAGGAGGGACTCTGTTGGGGACCATCATGTAAGAGGGTCTCCGATGAGGACCCTGATGTAAGGAGGGATGAGAACCTCTAATGTAAGAGGGACTCTGATGGGGACCCGGATGTAGTGAGGAACTCTGATGGGGACCCATAAGTAAGGAGGGACTTTGGAACTTACTCCAATGTAAGGGTGACTCCTAGGGCAAACTAGGGGGTCTCCGATGGGGACCCTCATGTAATTGTGGGACTCTGATGGGGACATGAATGTAAGAGGGGCTCTAATGGGGACCCTCATGTAAGGGGGAACTCCTTAAGCAGACTTTGATGTAAGAGAGACTCCCCTGAGGACATTAATGTAAGAGGGTTCCTAATGTGGACCTGCATGTAAGAGGGCGGAGGGGACTCTGATGGGGACCTAATGTAAGGAGGGAATCTGTTGAGGACCATCATATATGAAGGTCTCTGATGGGGACTTTAATGTAAGGAGGGACTCTGTTGGGAACCATCATGTAAGAAGATCTCTGATGGGGACCCTAATGTAAGGAAGGGACTCTGTTGGGGACCATCATGTAAGAAGGTCTCTGATGGGGACCCTAATGTAAGGAGGGACTCTGTTGGGGACCATCATGTAAGAAGGTCTCTGATGGGGACCCTGATGTAAGGAGAAACTCTTGTGGGGACACTGATGCAAGGAGAAACTCTTATGGGCACGTAAGGAGGGACTCTGATGAGGACCCTGATGTAATGGGGGGGGACTCTTTTGGGAACCCTAATGTAAGGGGGACTTCTAGGGCAAACTCTGATGTGAGAGGGTCTTTGCATGTAAGCTGGGGGGGGGAGTATGTTAGGAGGGACTCTGATGAGGACCATGATATACTGTAAGGATAAACTCTGATGGGGACCATCATGTAAGAAGGTCTCTGATCAGGACCTTGATGTTAGGGGGGACTAACAAAGGCAGACTCGGATGTAAGGGGGGCTCTTATGTGGACTCTGGTGGGGACGCTAATGTAAGGGGGACTCCTAGGACAGACGTAAGGGGAGCTCTGATGGAGACCTTAATGCTAATTGGGGAACTCTGATGGGGACACTAATGTAAGAGGGGTTCTGATGGGCATGCACATGTAAGGAACGACTCTGGTGGGGACCCGCATGTAACCTATTGATTATTTATTATTGATTGGTTTATAAAACAATTTTTTTTTGCCCCATGAAAATTTGTAAGAAATACGGCGTGACTCTCATAATTAAATGTTTGGAGACCCCCTGCCCTATGCCATTGCTTGGGATTAGGTTGCAGTGTGCACAGGACAGTTCTGGATTTCTGGCAGGATCAGCATGTGTTATTTTGCACTTATCATGCAGATATAACAAAAAGCTTTCAGTAGTATTTTTAACAAACCAAATGGAAGCAAAAAAGGGGAAACCCATTGTTGGGGCTTCCATACAATTTTATGCAGTTACAAAACAATTGGTGGCCACCTTCAACTTACATTTCTAAATTGGCAAGGAAGGAGCAAAGGGGCTGTAAGGGGCTCACAGTACTCAGCCTGTCCTTCCATTGCCGAGATCAATCAACCTCACACAGCAGTTTTAATGGAGGTTAAACAGCAGCAAGCGAAAGTGTTAATAGGAGTCGTATATAAAGCACGGAATGTATGTAGGGAATGTAATCTTTTCCTTCTCCACTAATCACAGGAACCGCGCACATGTCAATTCTACATTTACAGACTTCGTCTTCTTCAGAGTGCGGAGATTGATTTCCAATGGATGGAGATGGTGAGCGCTTTATCGCAGGTCGTAGGGGGAGCTCCATCATTCTGTCTGCTCTCTGTACATAGATTATACAAGGTGGCCGCCTCCCTGGAGATGGGATGCTTATCTGGAGCACTGACCTACTACATTCTACTCTCTATGTACAGTATCTCACAAAAAAGAGTACACCCCTCACATTTTTGTAAATATTTTATTCTATCTTTTCATGTGACAACGCTGAAGAAATGACACTTTGCTACAATGTAAAGTAGTGAGTGTACAGCTTGTATAACAGTGTAAATTTGCTGTCCCCTCAAAATAACTCAACACACAGCCATTAATGTCTAAACCGCTGGCAGCAAAAGTGAGTACACCCCTAAGTGAATATGTCCAAATTGGGCCCAATTAGCCATTTTCCTTCCCCGATGTCATGTAACTCATTAGTGTTACAAGGTCTCAGATGTGAATTGGGAGCAGGTGTGTTAAATTTGGTTTTATTGCTCTCACTCTCTCATACTGGTCACTGGAAGTTCAACATGGAACCTCATGGCAAAGAACTCTCAAAGGATCTGAAAAAAAAGAATTGTTGCTCTACATAAAGATGGCCTAGGCTATAAGAAGACCCTGAAACTGATCTGCAACACGGTGGCCAAGACCATACAGCGGTATAACAGGACAGGTTCCACTCAGAACAGGCCCAACCATGGTCGAGCAAAGAAGTTGAGTGCACGTGCTCAGCGTCTTATCCAGAGGTTGTCTTTGGGAAATAGACGTATGAGTGCTGCCAGTATTGCTGCAGAGGTTGAAGGGGTGGGGGGTCAGCCTGTCAGTGCTCAGACCATACACTGCACACTGCATCAAATTGGTCGGCATGACTGTCATCCCAGAAGGAAGCCTCTTCTAAAGATAAGGCACAAGAAAACCCACAAATAATTTGCTGAAGACAAGCAGACTGAGGACATGGATTACTGGAACCATGTCCTGTGGTCTGATGAGACCAAGATAAATGTATTTGGTTCAGATGGTGACAAGCGTGTGTGGGGGCAACCAGGTGAGGAGGACAAAGACAAGTGTGTCTTGCCTACAGTCAAGCATGGTGGTGGGAGTGTCATGGTCTGGGGCTGCATGAGTGCTGCCGGCACTGGGGGGCTACAGATCATTGAGGGAACCATGAATGCCAACATGTACTGTGACATACTGAAGCAGAGCATGATCCCCTCCCTTTGGAAACTGGACCGCAGGGCAGTATTCCAACATGATAAAGACCCCAAACACACCCCCAAGATGACCACTGCCTTGCTAATGAAGCTGAGGGTAAAGGTGATGGACTGTCCAAGCAGATCTCCAGACCTAAACCCTATTGAGCATCTGTGGGGCATCCTCAAACAGAAGGTGGAGGAGCGCAAGGTCTCCAACATCCACCAGCTCTGTGATGTCGCCATGGAGGAGGGGAAGAGGACTCCGGTGGCAACCTGTGAAGCTCTGGTGACCTCCATGCCCAAAAGGGTTAAGGCAGTGCTGGAAAATAATGGTGGCCACACACATTTTCACATTAATGGCTGTGTGTTGAGTTATTTTGAGGGGACAGCAAATTTACACTGTTATACAAGCTGTACACTCACTACTTTACATTGTAGCAAAGTGTCATTTCTTCAGTGTTGTCACATGAAAGATAGAACAAAATATTTACACAAATGTGAGGGGTGTACTCACTTTTGTGAGATAATGTATTTCCCAGAATGTGCCTTCCCTGGTGCTGGATGGTTGTGGCCGGTCACGCCTCTGGATGGATCCACCATGGGCCATTTTTAGGATTTTTAGGCTGTCCTTGGGATCTCAGCTTTTATAGTTGTCTCTCTCCCGGTTGTGGCAGCACCATCATGGCTATCAATTTTAAGAATTGTCTGTAGATGTTACAGCTACAAATCTCTCTGAATTTGCTCAACTTATGCCCCTGATGCCGAGTGATACTCAAAACGTGTTGGAAGAATCAACATATATGATGAAGAGTGTTGAATCTGAAGGGCTTGTTGTATACTTGCTTAAAAATATGGCATTGGACATGCTTTTTTAAAGCACTCTGAATGCAAATCAAAGCGCCTGTCACTAAATAAATTAAATGAGCTTACAGTCCTGTTCACACGTTGCTTTTGCTTTGCTTCAAAAATTATACCCCGTGTTGCTTTCTTGGTGCTTCAAACCATCTCCAAAGCCTCTATAGAGGTCCATGACAATGCTCGCTATGTGCACATGCAGCTTTTGAGGGGCTTTTATTCAGAATTAGCTTTGTTTTGGAGGTATTACAGGTATGAAAAATCCCAGGATGCACTGGTAAGCAAACAAGCGAAGATGTCATCAGTACTTCCAGTTTATATATATATATATATATATATATATATATATATATATATATATATATATATATATATATTATGTTAGTGCCTGGTACAGACATCACATCTGGTGGGGCAATAGGAAGCTGAGCAGGGTCCAGACCGGAGCGGAGCATCTAGCGGACAGCACATGTGGTGTGCAACATGGGAACACTATAGCAGAAGATGAATGGGGACCTGAGAGAGAAGACTGAGCAGTGGAGGATCAGCAAAGCTGGGGGACAGGAGCAGGAGAAATGAGTAATGTCCCATGCGGTGAGCAACATGGGAGAAATATAGCAGAAAGTGAGTGGGGACCAGAGAGAGAGGCAGATCAGCAAACCAGAGGATCAGCAGAGCTGGGGGTTACTACTATGTGGGGGATCAGCAGAGCTGGAGGTTACTACTGAGCGGGGGAACAGCGAACCTGGGGGACCCCCCTGGTTTGCTGTTCAGCAGAATGGATCAGCAGAGCTGGGGGACCGGAGCAGAAGAAACTAGCAATGTCAGATGTGGTGAGCAACATGGGAGCAATATAGGGAGGTGAGTGGGGATAACAGAGGCGGATCAGCAAGCCAGAGGATCAGCAGAGCTGGGGGTTACTACTAAGTGTGGGATCAGCAGAGCTGGAGTTTACTACTGAGCTGGAGGTTACTACTGAGCAGGGGGAATAGCGAACCTGGGGATCCTCCTGAGCGGAGGATCCCCAGGTTCGCTGTTCAGCAGAACAGATCAGCAGAGCTGGGGCACCAAAGCAGGAGAAACCAGCAATGTCACAAGTAGTGAGCAACATAGTGGGAGGTGAGCGGGGACCAGAGAGAGAGGCGGATCAGCAAATCAGAGAATCAGCAGAGCTGGGGGTTCAGCAGAATGGATCAGCGGAGCTGGGGGACCGGAGCAGGAGAAACTAGCAATGTCAAATTTGGTGAGCAACATGGGAACAATATAGCGGGAGGTGAGTGGGGACCAGAGAGAGAGTCAGATCAGCAAACCAGAGGATCAGCAGAGCTGGGGGTTACTACTAAGTGGGGGATAAGCAGAGCTGGAGTTTACTACTGAGCTGGAGGTTACTACTGAGTGGGAGAACAGTGAACCTGGGGATAACAGCGAACCTGGAGTGGAGGATCCCCAGGTTCGCTGTTCAGCAGAGCTGGGGGACCAGCGCAGGATAAACTAGTAATGTCACATGTGATGTGCAACATGTGTGATCAGCAGAGCTGGAGTTTACTACTGAGCTGGAGGTTATTACTGAGTGGGGGAATAGGGAACCTGGGGATCCTCCTGAGTGGAGGATCCCCAGGTTCGCTGTTCAGCAGAACAGATCAGCAGAGCTGGGGGACCAGAGCAGGAGAAACTAGCAATGTCACATGTGGTGAGCAACATGGGAGCAATATAGCAGGAGGTGAGGGGGGACCAGAGAGAGAGGCGGATCAGCAGAGCTGGGGGTTACTACTGAGTGGGGAATCAGCAGTGCTGGAGTTTGCTACTGAGCTGGAGGTTACTACTGACTGGGGGAATAGCGAACCTGGGGATCCTCCTGAGTGGAGGATCCCCAGGTTCGCTGTTCAGCAGAACAGATCAGCAGAGCTGGGGGACTGGAGCATGAGAAAATAGCAATATCCCATGTGGTGAGCAACATAGCAGGAGGTGAGTGGGGACCAGAGAGAGAGGTGGATCAGCAAATCAGAGGATCAGCAGAGCTGGGGGTTCAGCAGAATGGATCAGCAGAGCTGGGGGATCAGAGCAGGAGAAACTAGCAATGTCACATGTGGTGAGCAATATGGGAACAAAATAGCGGGAGGTGAGTGGGGACCAGAGAGAGAGGCGGATCAGCAAACCAGAGGATCAGCAGAGCTGGGGGTTACTACTAAGTGGGGGATCAGCAGAGCTGGGGGTTACTACTAAGTGGGGGATCAGCAGAGCTGGGGGTCACTGAGTGCGGAATCAGCAGAGCTGGGGGTCACTACTGAGTGGGGAATCAGCAGAGCTGGAGGTTACTACTGAGCGGGGAACAGCGAACCCGGGAAAACTTCTGAGTGGGGGATCAGCAGAGCTGGGAGTACTAATGAGCGGGGGATCTGCTGAATGAGGGTACTAATAAGATAGGGATCTGATGAACAGGGGTACTAATGATCTAGGGATCTGCTGAGTGGAGGTACTACTGAGCTGGGGTTCTGCCGGACCCCTTTAGCACAAATAGAAAAATAGAAAAGTAACACACATAGGGCATTTGTCAAGCTTCATTAAAGCTTCAAAAAAGCATCACTGAAGCATTGCTGAAGCATCAAAAACACATCAAAAAAGCATGTTAAAGCAGTAGGCACTTTAATGTGTGTTGAAATTGACACAAATGTAAATAAGCCCCGACTTAGGAGAGTGTGTGGGGTTCCCCTTGGGTCCCCCCCATGGTTCAAGCTTACATTTGATGTAATAAATAGTTTTTGTACAAATTTCATATCTTTGGATTATTTTTGGTGCGATGAAAGCCCCACACACCCACAATGCAGGTGGTTTGATAGACCAATCGGGATGTCTGCACTATAACAGCTTCCAATCACACCTCGTATTATTAGTTATTTCCCAGTAAGGATAGGCTTTCCATAATGTAGAGTCACCGCAGCAGACGCCCGATAGTGGCGGGGACACTCATTTATAGACTCATCAAAGCCGAGCTCCGGGGTTCTCTCCAGTCTTGCACACTTGTCCCGGCTCCTCTCCTGGACTGAAATGGCTTCCTCTGATTTCACCGCACACTGTCAGCTTCTCACAATGTGCATTAGAAGCTTCAGAAAGTCTAATAGAGCCCCACCTCATTTCCTGGCTGGAGGACGTTCGAATGTTCTCTGACGTTCTCAGATTAGGCAATGTGGAGGTCCTGACTTCACCGCTGTGCCTGTCCACCTCATCCAATCAGAGAACTGACCATTTTATTTTTTTTTGTTTTAGGGCCCATTTACACTAAAGCATTGTGGTAACGCCTGTTAACACACATTACTGCATTAAAGGGTTATTTATTTTGAAAGGCGCTCCAACAAGGCACTGCTGCAGCGTGCCACAATCCATGGTCGTGTGTCGCATTACCAAAATAAGGTCCATGTTCGACTTTTGGCACGTTATGCCGCGTACACACGATCGGACATTGATCGGAAGTTCCGACAACAAAATCCATGGGATATTTTCCGACGAATGTTGGCTCAAACTTGTCTTGCATGCACACGGTCACACAATGTTGTCGGAAATTCTGAACGTCAAGAACACGGTGACGTACGAGGAGCCGAGAAAATTGAAGTTCAAAACCATTGCGGCTCTTCTGCATGATTCCGAGCATGCTTAGAACTTTGTGCGACGGAATTGTGTGAACACACGATCGGAATTTCTGACAACGGGTTTTGTTGTCGGAAAATTTGAGATCCAGATCTCAAATTTTGTGTGTCGGAAATTCCGATGGAAAATGTCGGATGGAGCCCACACAGGGTCAGAATTTCCGGCAAAAAGCTCCCACCGAACATTTTCCATCGGAAAATCCGACCATGTGTACGGGCATTAGGGTGCGCAGGCATCTCATTCAATTCAATTCAATTCATTTCAATGGGCTGATTTAACAGAACGCACACTAACGCGTGACGTTAAAGTACCATAAAAAAAGTAAGTGCACCCTTAAGGTTTCTGTATGTGAGAACCTCCAATAGGTGCGCAGGGGTTCCCACTTCCCAGATCAGCAAAGTACCAACACAAGTAAATGGAGGGGGGAATCGGGCACAAAGGCCATGCTTGGATGAAATACTGATGAGCAGGTAGTGTGTGATCCCTCTGCACACCTTTTTGGCTCCGGCAAGCAAGAGATTATGATGAATCATTTCCTGCTTCCTCCTACACTGCCAGATTTCATGTGTTTGTTCCTTGAGGTGACCTTTTCTGATATAATTGGTAGATACAGGAGAATGTCTATTTAATTCTTTAATATAATAATAAAAACATGGGCAAAAGTTGTCATGCTTTTCTGTAACAAAAATGAAACAAACCGCTTTTATACATCTTTTTAACGAATCTTTTCAATCTATATATTTAATTTATAATAATATAATATTTTATATAAGATTATTATTATTATTATTATTATTATTATTATCATCATCATCATTAATATTATTATTATTTCATATTATGATGAGTATTATTATGATCAATATACATTATTATTATTATATTATGATGAGTATTACTATGATGAATATTTATTATTATTATTAATAATAATAATCACCATAATACTCATAACAATACTCGTAATAATAACAACAACAACAATAGCAACAACAATATATTTTATAATATTATTGTTATTATTCTAACATAGTATTAGTATTATTATTAACATTATTAACAATAACAAGAAGAAGAAGAATATATTTAATAAATTACCCCCCCCCCCCCCCGACCCAGAATGTGAGCTCTAAGGCAGCCATTCTCAACCAGGGTTCCTTGGGACCCTAGGGTTCCTCCAGAGATGGCTAGGGGTTCCTTGAGCTGTGGCTGATTTACCTCCTGTTTGATGGTGCCTACATACTTCTGAGCCGATGCCACTTGACACCAATGATCTTTATAGCTTTCTGTAAGAGGGCCATTCTTACCACCACTGTAAAAAAGGGTATATCTTCTCACTGACCACCAAAGTAAGGGGCTTTATCAGGGGTTCCCCGAGACTTGAAAATTGTTTTAAGGGTTCCCCTGGGGTAAAAATGTTAAGAAAGGCTGCTCTAAGGAGCAGGGTCCTACTATTCCTACTGTATTCAATTGTTTTGTAACCGTACCGTCTGCCCTGTAAAGTGCTGCGCAAACTGTTGCGCTATATAAATCCTGTACAATAGTAATAATAATAATACAAAATAATAATATATTTTTTAATATATAATAACTACTACAACAAAAATAATAAAGATATCATTTTAATATCTTTATTTATATTTAATTATTATTATTAATGATTACTAATTAAATTATTAAATATATTATTATTAATATTATTATTATTTAATATATTATTTTATATTTATTTATATGATATTATTTATAAAAGATACTATCCCACACCCACCTAACTGTCCCCGAGCCACCCCCATCAAATTATTCCCTGCAACTATTACCTTTTGTACCACCACCCCCTCCCTTTAGAATGTATGCTCTACGAGCCGGGCCCTTCTGCCCCTTCTGTATTGAACTGTACTGTAATTGTGCTGTCCCCCCTTTACATTGTAAAGCACTGTGTAAACTGTTGGTGCTATATAAATTGTGTATAATAATAATAATGTATAATAATATTATTATTATTTTTATAAAATAATAATAATTATTATTATTATTATTATTATTATTAATAATAATAATAATACTAATACAAATAAAAATAATAATAATAATAATATTATGCTTATTATTATTATTATTATTAATAATATGTGTGAGTATTATTATTTGTATTATTATTATTAATTTAATAATACATATAATAATACATTTTATAATACTTTAATCACATCTTTTAAACAAAGAAAATTACCAAATGAAAGAGCACAGCCAGATACAAGACATCTTATATTTACAATGACCCTTTTCTTTGTCTTGACTTTGACGGACTATCACTTTGCTATCATGAAGCTCTCCTGAGTAAACTTATAAGTTTGTAATATGTGAATATTGTCTGTCGAATGTCTGTATTCAAAGGATTTTTTTAAAGATTGTACTGAAAGTGCTGACTTTCCCCTGAAAAAAACTTGATGCCCGGCTACCACGCCAATTCTTTAACTGCTTTACATATCAAGTGAAATCAGAACTCGTGATCTGCACACGTGTATTGAGTCAGTGGGTTTGATTTACTAAAACAGGAGACTATAAAATCTGGTGCAGCTGTGCACAGAAACCAATCAGCTTCCAGGACTTTTGTCCAAGTTTAATTGAACAAGCTGAAGTTAGAAGCCGTTTGGCTTCCATGCACAGCTGCATCAGATTTTGCACTCTCCAGTTTTAGTAAATCAACCCCATTTACTGATGATCGTGAATTCGCATTGGCTAGGCAAGTAGCATTTTCAGGAGATGAGGTCACCCTTGGCAGTCTAGGGGTTTCTTTCAGCACAGCATTCATTGAAGATCTGAGAAGGTTTGGAGAAATGAGCTCTCTACAAAGACCAAGACCTAGGTACTCACCGGAGGTCCTCGTGTCCCCTCTCTTCCCACCAGGCCTGGTTCTCCTGGCTTTCCCTAAATAAAACAAAGAAGAATCATTTAAAAGGGGATATAGATAGGTTATACATAAAATATCAGTTTATTAATCAATACATGAAACTCTCAATACATACACTAGAGAACTAGTTAAAACAACAAGCTGATGTATTGTATTTCAGCATATACCAGTGTAGAATATACATTATATTAGTATATACGGTATATATATTCAATTTCAAATGTTCCAACATGGCCAAATCAATAAAGATACATGCATCCTTTATCTCAGTGGTTCTCAACCACAGTCCTCAAGTACCCCCAACAGGCCATGTTTTAGGAACTTCCCTTAGATAAATGGCTCTTATCAATTCCATGTCATCAGGCCCGGACTGGGACAAAAAATAGGCCCAGGCATTTTGGATTGAGCACCCCATGACATGTTAACCGGCCCCTTCCCACTCTCCACCCTGACAGATCCCCTGTGAGAGGTGAGAGGGGAACCCAGCAGAGGTGTGGGGGGGGGGGGGGGAGGTAAGGTGAGACCAGGAAAGAGCATGGGGGGATGGAGACTACAGGGAAGAACCTTGAGAACATGAGGTGGGACGAGAGCATAGGGAGGGAGAGAAGAGCACAAGAGACATCAGAGAGCATGGGGGGGGTGGAGAGTACAGGGGCAGCAGAGAGCATTGGGGGAGGTGGAGAGCACAGGGAGGGTGGTGGAGAGCATGGGGGGGAGGTGAAGAGCACAGGGAGAGCGGTGGAGAGCATGGGGGGAGGTGGAGAGCACAGGGAGAGCGGTGGAGAGCATGGGGGGAGGTGGAGAGCACAGGGGGGCTGGTGGAAAGCATGGGGGGCAGTGGAGAGCACAGTGAGTGTGGCGGAGAGCATGGGGGAAGTGGAGAGCAGGGGGGGCTGGAAAGCACAGGGAGGGTGGCGGAGAGCATGGGGGATGTGAAGAACGCATGGGGGTGGCGAGCACATGGAGGGTTGGGGAGAGCATGGAGGGAAGGTGGAGAGCACGGGGGGCTGGTGGAGAGTATGGGGGGGATGTGAAGAGCACCTGGGGAAGGTGGAGAGCACAGGGGGGCAGCAGACAGCATGAGGGGGCAGCAGAGAGCATGAGGGGGATGTGGAGAGCACAGGGGGCAGTGGAGAGCGTGGGGGGATATGAACAGCACAGGAGGGTGAGCGCAGAGCATGGAGGGTGGCGGAGAGCATGGGGGGGTGGCAGAGAGAGCATGGGGGGAGGTGGAGAGCACAGGAAGGGTGGTGGAGAGCATGGGGGGAGGTGGAGAGCACAGGAAGGGCGGTGGAGAGCGTGCTGGGAGGTGGAGAGCACAAGGAGGGTGGTGGAGAACATGGGGGGAAATGGAGAGCACAGGGAGGGTGGTGGAGAGCATGGGGGGAGATGGAGAGCACAGGGAGGGTGGTGTAGAGCATGGGGGGAGGTGAAGAGCACCTGGGGAAGGTGGCGAGCACAGGGGGGCAGCAGACAGTATGAGGGGGCAGCAGCGAGCATGAGGGGGATGTGGAGAGCACAGGGGGAAGTATAAAGCGTGGGGGGATATGAACAGCACCGGGGGGTGAGCGCAGAGCATGGAGGGTGGTAGAGAGCACAGGGAGGGCGGCAGAGAGCATGGGGGGAGGCGGAGAGCACAGGGGGTGGCAGAGAGCACAGGGAGGGTGGCGGAGAGCACAGGGAGGGTGGCGGAGAGCACATGGGGGGTGTCGGAGAGCACGGGGGTGGCGGAGAGCACGGGGTGGCGGAGAGCACAGGGAGGGCGGCGGAGAACATGGGGGAGGTGGAGCGCACTGGGGGGTGGCAGAGAGCAGGGGGAGGTGGAAAGCACTGGAGGTGGCAGAGAACATGAGGAGGCAAAGAGTATGGGTGGTGTGGGGGGGCAGCAGAAATAAGCAGGATATGAGGAGCGGTGGTGGGCGGCTGCATATAGAACAATCATTCTCTCCATCTTCCTCCTGCAGTCTACTGCTTCTCCTCTACCTCTCGCAGGCATTCCGATACTGCAGGAGGAAGATGGAGAGAATGATTGTTCTATATGCAGCCGCCCCCACCGCTCCTCATATCCTGGTAAAGGGGGTGAGCGCAGAGCACGGGGCTGCACTCACATTTTCTGTTATTCGGTTTCAAGTTTTCAGGAATCAGCAGCAGGTGTCTGCTCTGGCTCCTCCCCCTTTGCAGTCACGCCTCCTGGTACCGATGGCTGACCTATACGGGCAGCCGCGGAGAGGCCGAAGGCTTCTCATCTAGCTCCACCCCCATCTATGTGTTCGTTCCCCCGGCGCCGATGGGCTGAGCCGAGCTGCCGCGGAGAGGCTGCATGAGCGACGCGTCTCAAAGAGCCTTGTGCCCTGCATGGATTGCAGCCCGGCGGCCGCAGTCCACCGGGCAATTGCCCGGTGTGCCCTATGGCCAATCCGGGCCTGCATGTCACTGATTTAAATCAGCTGTGCAAGGTACAGGAAAACCTGAAAACATGGCCCGTTGGGGGTACTCGAGGACCGAGGTTGAGAATCACAGCTTTATCTCACCAGGAGTGGGTGCCACTGACATAACTACTGCAAACTAGAAAAGAGAGCTTCAAAAAATCGGAAATGATAAATAATATTTGAGCACCTCCTTAAAAAGAATAAGAGCTGCTGCTCAGACTACTCTCATTTGCTCATAAAAGCAATACTTATTTTAATCAGCTTGATAATTAGTGTAAAGTTTATTGTGACACTTCCATATGATGACCATTACCGGGTGTCAGTCCTGGGATTTGTCAAACAGGACAACCAAAGGGTGGCACCAGATGGCACATATACGGGAATGGGAATAAATGGATAGTTGAGCTGGACACTACACAGCCCAAAAGGTTAAATGCTGACTTGGATTTATTCTACTCTTTGTGAAATTCTTTTAAGTGTTTTTTTTTTAATTAATGTTATTATACAGTTGTCATTTCTTTGATTCATTCATATCGCTCTGCGGGAGCCGTTCTGTGACACAAAGTTATTGAAAGATGTGTGTGCAGGTGTTGCATATTGCCAGTTGCAAATAACACACAACTAATGCCCCATACACACGGTCGGAAATTCTGACAGAAAATGCCTGATCGGATTATGTTGTCGGAAAATCCGATCGTGTGTGGGCTCTATCGGACTTTTTCTGCCGGAAATTCTGACGGAAAAAGTTTGAGAGCTGGATCTAAAATTTTCCGACAACAAAATCTGATCGGACTTTTTTTGATCGTGTTTAGAGAATTCCAACACAAAAAAAAGCTATTGGGTACTGGCCACTACGTAGTCCTGTCATACGTTTTGTACATCACCTCATTCTGAACGATCGGATTTTCCGACAACTTTGTGTGACCGTGTGTATGCAAGACAAGTTTGGGCCAAAATCCGTCCGAAAAAATCCGTGTGTATGTGGCATAAGAGTGCTACCCTGTTTCCCCGAAAATAAGACCTAGCGTGATTGTCTGTGATGGCTGCAATATAAGCCCTACCCCCCAAATAAGCCTTACCCTGTTTCCCCGAAAATAAGCCCTACCCTGAAAATAAGATCTACAAGGACTTTAACTAGGGCTTATTTGGGGGGTAGGGCTTATATTGCAGCCATCACCAACAATTACACTAGGTCTTATTTTCAGGGGAAACAGGGTAGGTTCAGTTTTAATACATGCTTTACTTGAGAAAGTACAAAATGTTGTACATATTGATTCCTTACATGTGAAGTTTGTGGATTTTGAAAACAATTAAGCAAATAATTTGAGGTTCTGTAGAACTACTGCTGTGGACTGCTTTTCTATTTATGGGAGCAGTGGGTAGTGATCGTAAATCTATTTTTTAAAAATAGCAAACCTGTTATACTTATCTGCTCTCCCCCATAGCAAAGCTGCTTGATCCCAAGCCGTGCCATGTGTGCCCACTGACACACACAGCGTGGCTCGGCCCCCGCCCCTCGCTCCCTCTTTACAGGCTGTAATTGACATGGCCTCCATGGCCAGTAAGGAGTAAGAAAGCGAAAAGAGCCGCCGCTCTCCAGCACAGTGCTACATTGGGCTTGAGCTCCGGTAAGTATTTGGGGGGGTGGGGTCACTGCACACAGAAGTTTTTTTTTATTACCTCATTGCATAGAATGCATTGAGTCAAAAAAAAAAAAAACTTCTACTTTTACAACCATTTTAACTGCGTGCACTCATGGAGGTGACAGCTCATATACATATATATATATATATATATATATATGTTTGTGTGTGTGTGTGTGTGTGTGTGTGTATGTATATATAGATAAAGAGTCAGTGGGAAAAAGAGAGAGAGGCATAAACTATAAAGGAGAAAAGTTTAAAGAAAGTGGGATACAGAGGGATAGAGATGTTTTACATGTGCATATAGTCTTCTTTTTAAATAACTTTAATGTTATGGCGGTAAGTTCAACTTTGTACATTTTTTTTTTTTCTAAATTCTAAATTCCAGCTCCCCTATACACCAATATAGAATTCATGTACTGTTTTTACAAAAATATCAAAGCTTTCCATAAAATTTAAAGTCACTTACTTTTCTTGTCCTAATCCACGTTTCCAGACAATTCCAATAGAAATTTCTTCTTCCTGATCAGAATTTAGGTCATGACACAGGAAGCAGTTGACCAGCTGACCTCAAAGCTTTGATATTTTTGCAAAAACAGTACATGAATGATATATTGGTGCATAGGGGAGCTGGAATTTAGAGAAAAAAAAAGTGTACAAAAGGTGAACTTACCCTTTAACCATTTGTGCACACTGAACATACTACACATGCTCAAAAAAAATTTAAGTACAGAGAGCGTGTGTACTACATTATGTCCTTCTGTCCCTCTGTTGCTCCCTTCCTCGCAATTGCTGAAAATTCCTGGCTGACAAAATGACGGCCGGGAGTTGCTATGTAAATCCAAAGCTTTAGAAGCTGTTGCTCCTAAAAACATACCTTATTTATAAACATTGTTCAGACACAAGATAGAGAGATACAAAGTAACACTGTTACTTTTATATCTACTCATTTATTCATCTACAGAACATTGGGACAAGCTTCCAACTCCATATGATGTCAGTTACAGAAACCCAACAAGGTAAAAAAAAAAGAAAAAGTTTGCAAACATTTATTTTGTTCCTATTTAATAGTATTTTCCTATTTAATTTGTTCCTAATTAATTTAAAGTTTATTTTTAACTTTTTATCTGTAAGAAAAAAATAAAAAATAAAATTTCCGCAACAATAACAAAAATACACAGTATTGGTATCTATCTCCTATACACCAGGTTCAACTTTCCTAGAACATAAAGAACATATATCAACTCCAGCATCCAGAATAACCATCTCTCCTCGGTGATGCACTCAGAGACACCAACCTCGGTCCAGGGTCCTAACCCCCCTGGGCTTTGGGGGGTCTCCTTGTATAGTTTATAAATATCAGTTCTTTTCCTCCTACCTATTTTATTCAAAACAAAACAAGCAAACAAAACAAACAAACAAAATAAAGGACAAACCCCCACCCCCTCCCAACTAAACATTTCCTCTCCTCCCCTACCCGTGGGCGATTCCCTAACATTGCCAATCCCGGTCTGGGGGCTCAAAAACAGCATCTCTATTTCTTCAATTATAAGAACTCATATCTATGAGAGTTCTTCCCTCCTTTGTATTAATAAAAAGATTTCATAAGGACCATGTCTTCAGATATATCCCTCGCTTCTGCCGGGCTGTCCAAACCAACTCTTCCATACGATTCAACTCCTCTACTCCTTTAAGCCACCTTCCTACCGATGGGGGTTGGGTTTGCTTACAGGTATCGGAATACAAGATTTAAGAGATGGCATAAGATAGATTCCTTATACTTCTTATCTAGCATTTTAGAATCATGTAATAAAAAGAAAGCCGGGTCCTTAGGAATCTCCTGGTTACTAAATTTTTTAATAAGTCTCCGGACCTCTCTTCAGAACCCCCTAATTCTGGGACAGGAACAAAAGACATGCAATAGCGTCCCACTCTCCTCCCTACAATGCCAACAGCTATCAGATATTTCCGGGTAACATCTATAAAAAAGGCCGGGGTACGATACCACTGAGACAAGATCTTAAAGTTTGTTTCCGGCATTTTTGTTCAAATTGAGGATTCAAATGTATTAGGTATTAGCACACTGCTCCTTCAAAAAGGTTCTATTCAAATCCATCTCCCGTCTCCTAAAAAAAGGCAGTTGGAAATCCTCCTGAGGTGCGACCAGCAATGCATACATCTTTGAGGGGGGTTTGAGGGAGTGGGCCGCTCCTATTATAATATTCTTCAAATGGTGTTAAGTTACGCACAAAACTACCTGAAAAGGTTAAAGTGTTAAGAAAATGTGTCAGCTGCGCTGCTCGCCAGAAATCCAATTGATATGGTGTGGATCCCAGTGTCACAAAATGAGAGGCCTGAAAGAGCCCTTGATCCATCAATGCCCCAAAAGTCATCCCTCCTCAAGACTGGCTCAAACTGTGGGTCCCCAAAATTGGGAATAATCGGGAGTCTATTGACAATATTTTATCTTTAGAAATAAGCCTGAAACACATACGTAGAGAAAGGTCCTATCAATGAATGTGTCTTAATAATAGACGGGAGATCACAGAAGCACCAAGGGGCTCATTATCTCTCACCCCTACATGACCGAGAATATAAATTGACAATTAAGCTGAATAAAGGCCTTCTCTGCATTCATAATCATTGGGACATACTTCTTTAATTACTGTTCCCTCGGAGCTAGCTAGTTGTTTACCACACTCATAGCTCTGCTTTTGTCCTACCTCTATTGCCTTTTTTAGCTTTGTATAAAAGTAGATCTTTGACCTGCCTGTTGGCGGTCAAGAGATCCTGTTCCACAACCAAGGTGGAGGCCCATTTGTACAGGTCCTCTAGTTGCTGGATATCTGTTAATAGGGATGTTAGCTTTACTTCTCTCTCTTGTTTAATCCTACCCCCATGTTTAATTGGGACCCCCCCCCCCCCCCCCCCGTATCACTGCTTTGTGAGCCTCCCAGATCACTTGGGCGCATCATTAAACTGAAAATACCATGTCGCATCTCTAAGGACATCCTCTAATACAGAGGGGTCCTGTAGGAGGCTTTCATTAAGTTTCCACATCGCAGGACCAGGGGGTCAACTATCTGAAAGGTTGTATTTCAAAGAAATTGGTGCATGGTCTGACCAGGTGTTCGTCCCAACAGTAGCTTTAACCACTGAATGCATTTGACTATGTGGAATAAAAAAAAAAAAAGAATGTGGGAATATGTCTTATGTGGAGCTGAATAGTAAAAATAGCCAATAGCCTCTTTCCCCAGAATGAAGAAGACACCATACATCCAATAATCTTGCTCTGTGGAGCGACCCATAGATCCGTTTCCATGCCCCCGGATGCACAGATGAAACTCCAGAGTAGGTATCCTTCCTAGCAATAAGGGGGATATCAAAACCCTCCCCCAGGATCAACTGACCTCCAGAGATCCCGAGAGTTCATCCAAAAGTTTTCTGAAAAAGAGATCCTGCTGAGTATTAGGAGCGTAGAAAGTGGCCAAAGTAACCCCTACCCCCCAAACTTGCCAGAGATCCTGAGCATGACCATGGAATCTTAGAAATCAAAATAGACACCTCCCTTAACCACTTAAAGCGGGGTTCCACCCTAAAGTGGAACTTCCGCTCATCGGAACCCTCCCCCCCTCCGGTGTCACAGTTGGCACCTTTCAGGGGGGAGGGGGGTGCAGATACCTATCTAAGACAGGTATTTGCACCCACTTCTGGGCATAGTCTCCCATGGGAGTCTATGCCTCTTCCTGTCCCGGCGCGGACCATTCCTATTGCGCTACTATTTAGTTACTGATCTATATACCTATAGTTTATCTGCAGATTTTCTATGGTTAGATGGAAAAAGTGCAACAGATTTCTCCATGTTCGCTAAACTGTGTGGATGGAGGAATCTCCCACTTTTTCTATCTAACCATAGAAAATCTGCAGATAATCTATAGGTGTATGACCAGCTTTAGTCTCCTGCTGACTGCTTGAGTGCATGCCCCTGACCCTGATGCCTGACAGAGCTAATTATCCTGGAGCTAGTGGAAAGTCGGGAGCTCGTGTCTCGTATGTCCTCACTCAGCCATGCTCAGACCACGCCCCCTTAAATAAGGTTGCCTTAAGTTATTCTTCCCCTTTTCCTGCTGAATTCTTTTTATTCTAATATTTAAGCATTTATATTTAAACTCTTTTTTTGATTTTATTTTATTTCATTTATTTTGTTTTTTTAGCATGGCAAAATTGAAAAAAAAAAAAAAAAACCTTTTATATAATGTGTAAATAACTGTGCAATGCTTTGTTTCAGAATCTTAATTTTAGTGTCATATTGAGAGGGACAGATGGTAAATCACTATTTTTTTTTTATTTTTTTTAACCAACTCCAATCAAAAAGAAAGGACATTTGTCTATGGGTTGCATACAAAAATTTAATATTTTTTTGCAAGCCAATATCATTATAAGAAAGCCAAGTTTGTCCTAAAAAAATTACATAATGACATCAAAGCCCATAGCAGCAAAGTAAAAATTGGTCTGGTCCATAGGCAGTGTACATAGGCAGTGTACATAGGCAGTGTACATAGGCAGTGTACATAGGCAGTGTACATAGGCAGTGTCCATAGGCAGTGTACATAGACAGTGTACATAGGCAGTGTACATTGGTTAAAATGTTAAAACTCTTGAGCTCTAAATGCTGCTGGTGTTCCTACAGCTATTATGCCATGCAAGTCACACTTTCCCTGAACATGACTTCAGTGAAAAAAATAATAGGAGAATTATTCATTAGCGTTTTCAAGCTACAAAATCCCAGCAAAGCAAATCCAGGAGACTTGTAAGCTGCTGCCTCTCTGTGAAGCTGCTGGGGATCAGCACAGTGTATGTGTTTGAGGCATTTTGCTCACAACACTGATAAATGACCACGGAGCTGACTCCTGCACACTACATGAACAGCGGGAAGACACAAGTTATACTCGCTGGGGCCAAGGTAATTGGCCTTGGTGTTAGATGTTGAAAAAAGAAACAGTAAGCATCAAAGCAGAACGTGTCACGTAATTCTATAATCATAGTGCATTAAAGGGAGTCTGTCCATTATTATTTTTAGGAAGATTATTCACTCAAAAGGGAATTATCAGGAAGAATTTATCTTCAGTTATTATAGCGCTCTTTACCTGTCTGTAAACGTAAAGAGATATGCTTTGTCAAGCTGTGCAGTCTTTAATAAAGCCCCACAAATATTTTAGCTGCAGTTTGGTATTATAATGTTGTAGGAAACATGGTACAGCTATTGGTGTCCTATCCTGTGCTCACTCCTGGTCTCCCTCAGGAGACCCCTATTGCTTTCACTCCTTTTCTTTAAAGTGGTTGTAAACCCTTACAGACCACTTTAACTTACAGGTAAGCCTAGATTAAGGCTTACCTGTAGGTGCTTGAAATATCTCCTAGACCTACACGGTCTAGGAGATATTTGCAAATCGCCGTACAGTGATTTCTTCTGAACATGCGTCGGAGTTAGAAGGGGCACGCTGTGCCGTTTATAGCTCGGGTCATGCTGTGACTGACGGCTCCTGCTCACATGCGCACGAGTGACGTCACGCGACTCCAGCCGGTCACAGAGCCGGAGTTTGTGGCCCCCGAAAGGAAGAGGATGCTTGCTGCTAGCAAGGAAGACGGGGACATTGCGGGCTTCTGCAGGTAAGTGTCACATAATGGGATACTATGCGATGCATTGTAGCCCATTGTGCTTTACCTTTGCAGGGAAACGAGGAAGTAAAACCCATCATGATTTACTTCCTCTTTAACTGGAGACCTCTCGTGTGCTCACTTCTCCTCTTTAACTGGAATCCTCTCCTGTGCTCCCTTCTAGTCTACATCTGGAGGCACTTCCTGTGTTCACTCCTTGTCTCCAGCTTTTAGGCCCCTCCTATGCTCACTTCTAGTCTACATCTGGAGGCCCTTTCTGTTCACTCCTTGTCTCTAGCTTTAGGCCCTTCCTGTGCTCACTTCTAGTCTACAGCTGCAGGTGCTTCCTGTGTTCACTCCTTGTTTCTAGCTTAAGACTCCTTCTGTGCTCACTTCTAGTCTACAACTGGATGCGTTTCCTGTGTTCACGCCTTGTTTGTAGCTTAAGACTCCTTCTGTGCTCACATCTAGTCTACAGCTGGAGGTGTTTCCTGTGTTCACTCATTGTTTCTAGTTTAGGACCCCTCCTGTGCTCACTTCTAGTCTACAGCTGGAGGTGTTTTCTGTGTGCACTCCTTGTCTCTAGCTTTAGGCCCCTCCTGTGCTTACTTCTAGTCTACAGCTGGAGGTTATGCCTGTGTTTACTCTTTGTTTCTAGTTTAAGACCCCTCTTGTGCTCACCTCTAGTCTACAGCTGGAGGCCCTTCCTGTGTTCACTCCTTGTCTCTATTTGCTTCCTGTGCTCACTTTTAGTTTCCAACTGAAGCTTCTGCTTTTAGTCTGCAGTTGGAGACCCCTTCTGTTCTCATTCCTAGTCTCCAACTGAAGGGCCCACCTATACTCAATCCTAGGCTCCATTTGAAGCTCCCTCTTGTCATCACTCCTAGTCTCCAGTTAAAAAATCTCTCTTGTGTTCACTCCTTGTCTCTATCTAGAGACCCATCCTGTGCTTACTTCAAGCCTCTGGGTTTTCTTCTAAATCTCCTTCTGTACTCATTCCTAGTCCCCATCTGGAGCTTCTGCTTGTGCTCACCTCAAGATTGCAGCTTGAGCCCCCTTCTGTTCTCATTCCCAGTCTCCATATGAAGGATCCACCTATGGTCTATTCTAGTCTCCATCTGGAATTCTAGCCTGTCCTCACTCCCAGTCTCTAGCTGGAGACCCCTCATGTGCCTTCTATTCCTGTAATCACTGCTTGTCTCCAAATTGATACCCCTCCTGCTCTCACTCCTAGTCTCCCCTTCTGGTACTCATTCCTAGACTCCAGCTGGGCACTCGCATCGGCTCGGGAGGCGAGCGGGGGGGGGGTGCCCCCTAGTGGCTGTCCATGGTACCGACATGCCATGATGGTGATTCGTGCAGCCGAGCCATATTGTATAACTGTGGAGGCTGGTCGGCCTCCGCACTAAACTAAATTAAGATCATGGCAACTGGTCCCATCACTCCTTCGCAAATAGAAGGAGAAGAAATGGAAACTGTCACAGATTTTATCTTCCTTGACTCCAAGTTAATGGCAGACGGTGACTGTAGCCATGAAATTAAGAGACGCTTGCTTCTTGGGAGGAAAGCAATGGCAAACCTAGACAACATTATAAAAAAAAAGCAGAAACATCACCCTACCGACAAAGTGCCATAAAGTATTCCCAGTAGTAACCTATGGCTGTAAAAGTTGTACCATAAGGAAGGCTGAACGCCAAAGAATTGATGCTTTTGAACTATGGGGTTGAACTATGGTGTCGGAGAAGACTCTTGAAAGTCCCTTGGATGGCAAGAAGAACAAACCATTCAATCCTGAAGGCTATCAACCCTGAATATTCACTGGAAGGACAGATCCTGAAGCTGAAACTCAAATACTTTGGCCACCTAATGCGAAGAGAGGACTTATTGGAAAAGACCCTGATGCTGGGAAACACGGAAGGAAAAAGGAGAAGAGGACGACAGAAAACAAGATGGATAGATAGCATCATCGAAACAATGAGCATGAAAATAATCAAGCTCTGGGAGGCAGTGGAGGACAGAAAAGCCTGGCGCGCTATGGTCCATGAGATCATGAAGAGTCAGACGCGACTAAACAACTGAAAAATGTTTTTTCTGCTTCCACAGCCACTGCACAGTAGCTTTCACAGTAGAATAAAACCTCCGTCAGCTTTTTGTCCAATTGTCAGCTGTCCCGAATCTGCAACAGGAAGTGACAGACCATCTGTCAAAAGTAGGGGAAATCTCTCCTTAGACAGTTGTCTCTGGAACAGGTGTGCCCATTATAGAATATCTCTTGACTTTAAGCTCCAGTGAGAACGATAAAATGTCAGCCTTTATTTTTTCTGTCTTCATATTTATAGTTACCAAGACTCTTTCCTACTCAAAAAAAAAATATACATACACACAGTATACTGTATATATATCATGCGTCTGTATTTTCCGTGCGACAGAACAAAGCTTATTCTGGACTGACAACAAACAGGGAAAATTCTACACAATGACACCGTGACTTCAGCCATAAATCAGACCAAGTGTTTGTTAATACAACTGCCATAGTGCTATTACTTAATAAAAATGACATACTGCTTCCCCAGGCGAGCCCGGCTTGCCGTCCTTTCCGTCCTTTCCAGCGATGCCCTGAAAGACAGTAACAGAAAACTTCTTAAATGATGAGAAAACACAAAGAGAAAACACTTTTTTTAGGTACTACTATAATATTTATCCCAAAGTAATGATTAAGGCTAAACTCCAGGCAGATATTAAAGAGGATAGCCCAACTGGTCAAAGCTGTGCATCTGCCTGTCACTTAACTAGGGAGGGTATACTAGTAGATAGGTGGGAGGATGAACTGGTGTCTGATGGGTCTAGGTATTAGTTTTTGGGGTTGCCCAATTATGGTACCAACATCCCTAATGATATAAATAGAAAAAGAATGCAACAAGACATCCATTCTTATTAAAACATTTTTACATTTATTTATATTGAGCTATAACCATGGTCTCCAAAGTGCCAGCTGCGGCCCTTCACTTGCTTCTATCCAACCCTTGGGGTACTATTCCATTGACTGACAACAACAACGGGGCATAATTCCTGTCGCTGACAACAACACTGGGGCATTATTCCTCTCAATTATACCACCAAAAGGGCACAATTTCTCCTGCTGACACCAACGTTGGGGCACAGTTCCTTCTATTGACACCAACGATAGGGCACAATTCATTCCATTGATACAAATGATGAGCCACAAATCCTCACACTTACACCAACAATGAGGCAGTATTTCTCCCACTGACACCAACTTAAGGACACATTCCTACCACTGACACCAACGATGGGGCAGAATTCCTTCCATTGACACCAACAATGGGGCATTATTCCGCCAACTGACACCAACAATGGGGCACTATTCATCCAACTGACATCAACGATGAGGAATTGTTTACTCGGATTCCACAGCATTTTCTACTCCCGCTGATCCTAGTCCAGCCCCCTTAAAGTCTGGAAGGCAGTAAACTGACTGTTTGTTTGGAGACCCCTACACTAAAAAGGTTGATGCTAATGGCCCGTACACGCGATCAGATTTTTTAACAAGTGTTGGATGTGAGCTTGTTGGCAGAAAGTCCGACCATGCGCATACTCCATCGAACACTTGTTGTTTGACTTTCCGCCAACAAATGTTGGCTAGCAGGTTCTCAAATTTTCCGCAAACAAATTTTTGTTGTCGGGCTTTGCGATCATGTGTACATAAGTCCATCGCATAAGAGTCTTGTAAAACTAGCGTTCGTAATGGAGACATCACTTACGTCTTGTACGTCACTACGTTTGTAGTTGTTGGCCAACGTTTGTGTGACCGTGTGTATGCAAGACAAGTTAGAGCCAACAACATTCGAACAAAAATCTGCGGTTTTGTTGTCGGAAAGTGTGTACGGGGCATTAGATCCATAAAATACAAAACATCCTCGCCACAAATAGCCAATAAAAAATCATGGGACTATAGATAAAATAATTATTTTGCAGTTTGCCAACTTGGACTGAGCAGCCTCAACTGTCTCAGACTGCATGGTCCAAAAGAGGGACAGGCCTCAGTACACCACCATATCACCCCAAAGGATATATAGTCTTACCTGATTTTGAGGTCTCTGCATTGAATCCTAGGCCTTTCCTTGGTGGTGGAGGGGATTGGCTGTATCCCTCATGGACCCCTAACCAGGATTGGGCAGGGCAGTACAACTCATACTGTTTTTCTTTTACTCGCATGGGACACTGTCTATGTTTTCCTGATTGTTTCACAGAACCTGAAGAAGTGGAATCCTCAAAAATCCACAAGTACATTTGCCACTGACACACCCCTGCCGACCCTACAAATATGCAAGACTCTGCGAAATAATCCTCTGCAAAATATTTAAAATGAGTATTATGTTGAATGGGCAAATTTGGCAAGCTGTGAAAGAATTATTTTATCTATTGTCCTGTAATATTGTAGGGGCCATTTGTGGCCAGGATGTTTTGTATTTTATAGATCTAAAAGATCAACCCTTCAGGTTTGATATAAATAAAAGTAAAAAGACGTAATGATAATGCATGTATATGCATCGGTATATCTTAAAAGTCCTATTTCTCAATGGTTCAATACTGTACTGGTGTCTGATGGATGGGGCCATGCCAGTGTAGCTAATCCTTATCATTGTCAATCAAGGGGATTGGGGGGGGTGGCAAAGCTGCTACCTTGCCTAGAACCCCATTCTGCCTCGAAGCCTAACTGAACGTTCTGCACTTATTAATGCAATGCGGTCAAGCTGCATACCCATGTATACAGTAATAAATATGATGCTCTTTTTTTATTCTCTAAGTCAAGGGTCTCCAAACTTTCTAAAGAAAGGGCCAGTTTAATGTTCTTCAAACTTTATTGGGACCCGACTCTGCCCAGTGGGATCTTTAGTATTAGGGGGAGGAATAGTTGGTGTCAGTGGGAAGAATAATGCCTCATTTTTGTTGTCATTGAAAGGAATAGTGCCCCATCATTTGTGTCCGTGGAAGGAATAATGCCCCATCATTGGTGTCCGTGGAAGGAATTGTGCCCCATTGTTGATTTCAATGGCAGGAATTATACTACGTTGTTGGTGTCTGTGGCAGAAATAGGGCCGGATAAAGGCAAGCAAAGGGCCACATCCGACCTCAGGGCCACAGTTTGGAGACCACTGCTGTAAGGGTAACAATTAAAATACCCTGTTCTCACAGTGCCTTGAAGTGTTGGACCACTGCTCTCACACACAAGCAACAGTTCCCCTGCAGTTTGCCATGCCCCTTTCCCTGTGCACTGCTCCAAGTAACAACAGCCTGCTCAGGAACCTGGGGCACTGTTGATTTGAACAGTGTGTAGGGAGCATGTTGTATCCTCTGGAGACCCTGGCCTTCACTTATGAGTTAGAGCAGTGGTCCAGCTCTCCAAGGTGCTGTCAGCAGAGAAAATTTCAGTCTTTGCTACAACATTTAAGAACAAAAAACCCTGAAAGAACAGTATATTCTATTACTGCATATTAAGCCTCACTGGATTTCTGTAATAAATACAGAGGGTTTAATTAGGCCTTTCTCCATCTCTGATGGCTTTAAACATGAGGTATCCAATGGACAAGCAGTCTATTTCCTTTCTAGCATAAGCAGATTAGTTTCAAGGAAAGAAAAAAAAGTTCTACATTCTTACAATTTATATATTCAGAAGCATCCCGGGGGTGGATGTTTTTGCCATTACCCCACCTACCGAGCACCCCCTTTTCCAATTGCGAAAATGCTCACACAAGCTCAGCAACATTGAGCCTGTGGTTCTACAATACTCAGTCTTACTCAATAGCGATCAGTCTGGAGTGTCAGTACCACCTCAACAGTTCCTTCCATGAGTGCTGCCTCAACTGGCTTCATGTAAAAACAGCCCTGGGCCCATTATAAGGTTATAGGCACTTATCCATAGGAGCGTATAGGATATCAAACATGAGAAACAACAGATCAGTACAGAAACATGTAGAAAACAAAATTATTAGGTCTAGAACTGTTTTGAAGATCAGGTACAGCCAATATGTTGACACCTACCGGCAGTCCGGGTAATCCAGGAGGTCCTTGGGGTCCAGGAGGACCCTCTTTACCCTGAAAAGAAAAGTAAAAATATAATGTAGGTTGTAAATGCCATAGAACAGTTCTCTAAAAAAAAAAAACAATTTTTAAGATTTGATTCTTTTTTTTTAATATCCTAAACATATAATTATCTGAAAGAGGCTGCTCAGCACTTATTTAAGCAAACTTCACTAACATCAAACAACTCGTTCAAAGGAAATCTTGTAATTGCATTTTTCTTTGTGATATGACCCCCAGACCAAAGCAATTACCAATTTTAAGAAGTATACATTCAAGAAGTCCTAAAATGATCGAGCTTTCAATTTATTTGATAATTGAAGTCATTTACACAAATCTAGAAAATATCTTTTTTTTTTGTTTTGAAAAAAGGAGGTTTATTGCTTAACCTAAAAACATTTCACAGCTTAGATTGGATGCTACACAACTGAGTTTGGTACATTCACAAACCGAAACAGTGATGCACAGATGTTTGTTAACACAAAGTTTCAAAAAGTAAAAGGTGACTTCCTGCTTTCTGGATTAAACCCTGTCCACATGGGGCTAAGCCTTTCCAAGACACAAGGGGAGAAGCGCCTCTGGATGTAGATATAGGACAAGTTTACCGTATATACTCGAGTATAAGCCGAGATTTTCAGCCCCTTTTTCTAGGCTGAAAGTGCCCCCCTCGGCTTATACTCGAGTCACCACCGTCTGCCTACCCGATCAGCATGTCGTGCAGACAGACGGCGGCCATTCTACTATTCAAAAGCCGCGCCTCCCTGTCTGTGATAGGCGGAACACTCAATTTCCCAGCAGTCAGTGGTCCGCCTATCACGGACATCCGCTCATCCTCATACTACGGACGAGGATGAGAGGATGTCCGTGATAGGCGGAACACTGACTGCTGGGAAATTGAGTGTTCCGCCTATCACAGACGGAGGCGCGGCTTTTGAACAGTGGAATGGCCGCCGTCTGTCACAGACGAGGAGGAGAGGTGCGGCGATCCTGTCATGGCCGCCATATGTTTTTACATGCAGATCGCTGCAGAAGGACACAGGCTGCAGAAGGACAAAGAGGCTGCAGATTGGCACACGGAGGCATGCACAGGACACAGGTAGGCTGCAATGGACACAGGGATGGACACAGTGATGGACACAGTGATGGACACAGGGATAGACACAGGAATGGACAGGCATGTCTCACCCTCGGCTTATACACGAGTCAATAAGTTTTCCCATTTTTTTGTGGTAAATTAGGGGCCTCGGCTTATATTCGGATCGACCTATACTCAAAGGTATACGGTAATAACAATTTATATACACAGAAAACTCACATTTGTGAAGTCATCAGTAAGCATTTGGTTTTAAAATTCCCAACATGGGGGTAGTCATCAGGTTCGCCAGTTTGTTCCTGCTTGCTGGGGCACTCAGTGCTTGATACAGACACAGCTAAGTTGTTGAAGCCGGTCGCAGTGGAGACAGACTCTGAATGAGGCTTGGATGACAGTCGTTGAGCAGTAGAGGAGGGATGACGTCACTGGTAGGCAACGCGTTTCTTGAGCGTACAGGCTGCGAGTGACGTGGCAGCCACGCTCCTTCTTTAAGTTCTTCACATCACTTGCAGCCTGTACGCTCATGAAAAGCATCGCCCCATGTTTGGTATTTTAAAACCAAATGCTTACTGATGACTTCACAAATGTGAGTTTTCTGTGTATATAAATTGTTATTAAACTTGCCCTATAGCTACACCCAGAGGTGCCTCTCCCTTGTGTCTTTTTCAGAGTATTGGAACATGGTGTCATGGTTATGCAGTGATCTTCCTGTGTTTGCTTACCTCCCCTCATGTGTTCAGACTAAGAGGCCAGCCACTTCCACCTGGTGGTTTTTATAACCTCACCTCTAAGCATGGCTCTACCCCAGGCCCTATCAGAGAGCCCTATATTAACCTGTGCACTGCAGGCCATCAGTGCTGATCAACCATTGTGTATTCCTTTGTGTGTTTGGCTTCCCGTTAACCTGCCGTGTGCTCTTCTGTTGTTCCGTTAGCGACTTTGGCGTGTCTTTGACTATCCCTGTTTGCCTGTGATCCTGACCTTTTGGCGTGTCCCTGACTACTTCTGTCTGCTTGTGGCCCCGACTTTGGCTTTGTCCCTAACCATCCCTATCCTCCTGTTGCCTACTGTGGGTGTGAGCTGGGGGACCCTGGGGGTCGCGACCTGGAGCCAGTTGCAGCCAAGTCCATCCTCACCACTCGAGGCTCTGGTGAACACCTGCTGGCTCTTAGACTCCGCGCCCCAGGGAATCTTACGCTCTAACCCCGGTGGGACCTGTCTCCTGTCCGCAGCAGTCAGCAGTAGGGTCCACAACCTTACGGTGCACTCCTGATCCCTACGGTGTGCATCTGTCACCTCGCCTCAAGGTGACCTGACACATGGTTTCTGTTCCCCCCTGATGGCAGCCCTGAGTGTGGGACCCTTTATCACAATCCTCCTCTGGTCCTTGGACTTTTTAACACATTATAAAGACTATGGACTTTTTGTGACATTACCACTATTGTGCATAAATATATATGCATTTTAATGTATGTTTTATAATACTGTGGGATACTGTTTGTTCCCTGCTCCTTTACTTGTATACTGGGCTAAGCCTTTCCACATGAGGCCAAGGTCTGCCCACACAGGCCTAATCCCTTCCTACATGGGCTATACCCTGCCCATATTGTGAAGCTTTTCCCACACATGGATAAGCTCTTCCACAGGAGACTAAGTTCTGCCTACATGGGGCTAAGCCCTACCCACATGGGGATAGGTTCTGCCCACATGGGGCTAAGCCTTTCACACATAAGGCTAAACACCATCCACGTGGGGCTAAAGACTTCCACATGAGGCTAAATGCTGCCCACACGGGACCAGGTTCTGCCCACACAGGGCTACGTTCTGCCCACATGGGAATAAGTCCTGCCCACACAGGTCTAAGCCCTTCCCACATGGGGTTATGCCCTGCCAACACTGTGAAGACTTTCCCACACATGGCTAAGCCCTTCCACATGAGACTAAGTTCTGCCTACATGGGACCAAGGCTTCCCTACACAAGGCTACGCCCTACCCACATGGGGATAGGTTCTGCCCACATGGGGCTAAGCCTTTCAAGCACAAGGCTAAACCACATCCACATAGGGCTAAAGACTTCCTCATGAGGCTAAATCCTGCCCACGCGGGACTAAGTTCTGCCTACAAGGACTAAGTTCTGCCCACACAGGACTAAGTTCTGCCCACATGAGAATAAGTCCTGACCACACAAGGCTAAACCCTGTTCTCATGGGGCTATGGCCTTCCACATGAGACTAAGCTTTCCACACACTAGGCTAAGCCTTACTCACATAGGGATACGTTCTGCCCACATGATGCTAAACCTTTCCCACAAAAGGCTATACCCTGTCCACATGGGGCTAAGGACTTCCACATGAGGCTTAGTCCTACCCACACTGGGCTAAGCCCCTCCCACATGGGGATAATTCCTGTCCATATGAGGCTAAGCCTTTCTCACACAATGCTAAACCCTGCCCACTTGGGGCTAAGCCCTTCCACATGAGGAAGAGTCCTGTACTCATAGGAATAAGTTCTGCTCACATGGGGATAAGCCTTTCCCATACAAGGCTAAACCCTGTCCATATGGGGCTACGCCTTCTCCACATTGGGCTAAGTCTGGTCCACTCACCTTCCTCATAATCCAGCTAAGGCATCTCACTACTCAGTAAGTCCCCTTAGCAACATTTTGTAACAAATTTAATTAGGAATCAGAGGAGAAGATGCTCCTTACACCTAAAAGTTTAAAAAGGTTTGCTTTCAAGCCCAACTCCAGCCCAAACCTTTTATCCTGTTTTGGATAGAGACAAGTACAGTTAGGGGGGACTGTGCTGTGAAACGGGGGGGGGGGGTGATTTGCCCCCCTTGGGCCAGTACTAAATTAGACATCGATCAGATTAAGACCCACAATCGGTGACATATGATGGGCATTGCTTGATTGTCAACAGCCACAAAGGAAGCCAATGATGAAAGATATAAAAAGGTGTGTTACCATAACCCATAAGTCCTTTAGGAACACCCACCTTTCACCTTCCAACAATCAATGAGACACCATAGCTTACTTTGCATTGTACAATTTCTTAAAGAAACCTTGTTGCAACACCAATAATTTCAACAACGACCTTCTTATAAGATTATATATTCATTTAATTTATTTTATGCATGCTATTTCCCTTTAAAAGCCTACCTCGTGTTGACAGCCAAAATCCCTGAGACTGCTGCTGGGTGGAATGTCAGCAGCCCCAGAAGCTGCCAATCAAATTATTCTCTATAGTATCCCCTTCTCAACTGCTATGGCTGCTGCATAAAAGTTTTTGTAGGGAGGTGAAGGGAGGGGAAGATGATCTGGGTCAGCAGAGGCAGTCATTTAACACTCCTAGAAGAGGAGGAGGCTAAGACGTGCAAGGAAAAAGAGGACTATGTTAGGGAGTTGACTCTTGTTGGAGTAGTCCAATTTTTCAAGTTAAAAGGCAAATTGCAAGTGAATGAAAAAAGGAAAACACTGCAAATAAACCTTTTAAAATCATCGATTTTGCTATTTCTTTAATTGGTGATAGTCTTTTTATGTCCACAAAAATCTGTTGTTACTACAAAAGGGCTTGTTGGTTGTGTCTGGCCTCCAGGACAAAGATTCCCAGTCCTCCCCTGAGCCTTTTTTACATTTTTTATTTGCTTTCTTAGTTCGTATTCGGGGGCTTTACACTTACATTTTACACAATAGGGGCCCAATAAACATGCTTATTCAGTACAGCGGGGAAGGGTCAGAACTTCTGATGATGTTCTGTGGTTTCATGTCCCGTAACAACCTTTCCCTCTGTTTATTATTCTGGTGTCATTGGGCAAAAATTGGGTATTCATTCCCTTGCTGGAGTCAGAGACCAAAAGCAAGCTAATGATTACTGAGAAAAAGTTCAATTTTTGCCCCCCCCCCCCCCCCCGTGTCTTGCTTAAGTGACCAAGGCAGCCACTTCTCCTGCCTACCCCTCAGCCTGACCCTGATGACAACACTGCCTCTGCTGCCCCTGAAGTCCCAAGCAGTGTTGTCATTCAAGACTAAGGTCTCGCTTGCTGGATTACAGAACCCCACCACCACACTTCACCACCACACCTCACCTCTACAACATAAAGGGGAGGTGGTACTTTGTATATATATGATTGTGCTTACGGTCTCTCCAGAGGGGCCAGGAGGTCCAATGGGTCCAGGAAGGCCATCAGGTCCCTAAAATTCAGTGAAACAAGTTTTTAATGAGGGAATTTATTATTATAAGTCTGCTAATGTTAAAAACCATTCAGTTATTTCAATCAAATGCATACAACTTGTTTTTTTTTTTATAAAGGATGAAGAAAACATTACAATGTATTGTGAAAGAGTCATTACCATTGGCGGAGCTCAGACACACAATTTTGTTCAGGTTTTTGAGAAAACATACAGGAACAAACTTGGCTTAGAACTTGTCGAATTTTGCTTAGCTAACTGGATGAGGATACCCCAAGATGAAGCACAAGTTATTGTAGAATTTTCTTGCTGGAACATGTCTGTTTTATCATCCATTTAAAGTGCATGACAGGGCAAAAAATAAAAGATGCAGAATATCTCTGCAATACGTGTCCATGGTCTGCCTCTTAGTCCCTTAACACGTGCCTCCAGTGGGCTCTTTTAAGTGGGCTTTAATGCCCAGGAGGTGGCGTGGCTTCTGTATCATGTGACTGCTGTAATTGGCTCTTAAAGTGGTCACGTGATCGGAAGTCCATCCCACTGGCTTTCATTTAAAAGTCTTGCCTGAGAACTGTTGGTGACAGTTAAGTCAGTATGCCGGGAGCATGCAAGGATCGTGCTCTCAGCAGCACAACCTCATACCACCATTGACGCATATAAGTGGAGGCTGGGCATTAAAGGGAACCTTTTTTGCTGGTGTATAGATTATGTGGTTGGTAGGAGGTTGAGAAAGAAAAAAATAATATGCTTTACTAATTATTAAATGATAAAATGATAATATTTAGGGCTGTGGAAATTAAAGTTTAATACCTCCGCCGGCTTCCGGGCTTTCAGGGAGTTCCTTCGGACATCCGGTGACGTCACGGACATTGATGTCACCGGACTCCTCCCCTTTCCCCAAGTGCCTCCGTCTGCTAATGAAGGGAAGGGGGGAGGAGTCCAGTGACGTAGACATTCTGATTGAACATAACGCGTATGGGGAGGAGCTACGTATGACGTCAGCTGCTGCTGCCCTACGGAACTAACACGATTGTCGGCTTTACATGCTGTGTTTTTATCATCTTTATGTAAGTAGTTTGTGTTTGAACACAAAAATGTAATCTTATACTAAGCGGTGAGCACTTAGATCTTTTCTTTCTACCCATGACCTGGCGTTCTTGCTGAGACCTAAGGAGACGTGAGAGAAGTTTATGGTCCGTGTTAACCCTTTTGATACCCGCTTGCATAACCACCTGTTTGCACAGGGGTCCATGCCATAAGGTGGGAGTGATTAGTTAGACCGGAGGTGGAGGGATTGTCATGCTACTGTGGAAAAAAAATGACTTAAGTCAGTGCTACAGTTTGAATTTAAAATGTATTTGTGTGAATTGTGAAGTTAAGTCATGGATTGTGGAAACTAACTAGTGTCGGGTGATTGTATATAGTGTATACCACATTTACCACTGACTAATGCAGAGCTGCAATGCAAGGAGATCAGCTAAAAGTAGTTGGATCTGTATGTGTGTTATAATTAATCAAAATTAGTCGATTAATCGATTTAAAAAAAATCGATTAATCGAACACGAAAATTTTAATCAATAACAGCCCTAATAATATTAGGTGCTTTTATGCTAATGTGAGGTTCTCTATATAGTATCATGTTCAGGTGCTAGAATGTCTTCAGAAAGATAATATTAGAACAGTGTCCTTGGAATGTGTTGTGCGGTTTGTAGAAGACATTCTCCTAATGCTCTACAGCAAGAGTTTAGTTTGCAGTGAAGCTGATAAGGTGTTCCAAAACAACAGAAATGAATGTCTTGTTATCATGTTGCCTGTGCAAATCCTTAAGTGAATGTTTTATTATCCAAATGTTTATGTACAGTGCCTTGAAAAAGTATTCACACCCCTTGATATTTTACACATTTTGTCATGTTACAACCAAAAAGGTAAATTTATTTTATTGGGATTTTATGTGATAGACCAACACAAAGTGGCACATAATTATGAAGTGGAAGGAAAATGATAAATGTTTTTTCACATTTTTTACAAATAAATATGTGAAAAGTGCGGTGTGCATTTGTATTCAGCCCCCATTATGCTGATACCCCTAACTAAAATCTAGTGGAACCAATTGCCTTCAGAAGTCACCTAATTGGTAATTGGTCCACCTGTGTGTAATTTAATCTCAGTATAAATACAGCTGTTCTGTGAAGCCCTCAGAGGTTTTTTTAGAGAACCTTATTGAACAAACAGAATCTTGAAGGCCAATGAACACACTAGACAGGTCAGGGATAAAGTTGTGGAGAAGTTTAAAGCAGGGTTAGGTTATAAAAAAATATCCCAAGCTTTGAACATCTCAAGGAACAATGTTCAATCCATCATCCAAAAATGGAAAGAGTATGGCACAAATGCAAACCTACCAAGACATGGCCGTCCACCTAAACTGACCAGCCAGGCAAGGAGAGCATTCATCAGAGAAGCAGCCAAGAGGCCCATGATAACTCTGGAGGAGCTGCAGAGATCCACAGCTCAGGTGGGAGAACCTGTCCACAGGACAACTATTAGACGTGCACTCCACAAATCTGCCCTTTATGGAAAAGTGGCAAGAAGAAAGACATTGTTGAAAGAAAGTCATAAGAAGTCCGGTTTGCAGTTTGCAAGAAGCCATGTGGGGGACACAGCAAACATGTGGAAGATGGTGATCTGGTCAGATGAGACCAAAATTTAACTTTTTAACCTAAAGCAAAAAGCTATGTGCAGCGTAAAACTAACACTGCACATCACCCTGGACACACCATCCCCACTGTGAAACATAGTGGTGGCAGCATCATGTTGTGGGGATGCTTTTCTTCAGCAGGGACAGGGAAGCTGGTCAGAGTTGATGGGAAGATGGATGGAGCCAAATACAGGGCAATCTTAGAAGAAAACCTGTAGAGTTTGCAAAAGACTTGAGACCGGGGCGGAGGTTCACCTTCCAGCAGGACAACGACCCTAAACATACAGCCAGAGCTACAATGGAATGGTTTAGATCAAAGCATATTCATGTGTTAGAATGGCCCAGTCAAAGTCCAGATCTAAATCCAATTGAGACTCTGTAGCAAGACTTGAAAATTGCTGTTCACAGACGCTCTCCATCCAATCTGATAAAGCTTGAGCTATTTTGCAAAGAAGAAGAATGGGCAGAAATGTCACTCTTTAGATGTGCAAAGCTGGTAGAGACATCCCCAAAAAGCCTTGCGTCTGTAATTGCAGATAAAGTCGGTTCTACAAAGTATTGACTCAGGGGGGCGCCATACAAATACACACCACACTTTTCACATATTTATTTGTAAAACAAATTGAAAACGATTTATAATTTTCCTTCCACTTCACAATTATGTGTCACTTTGTGTTGGTCTATCACATAAAATCCAAATAAAATACATTTACGTTTTTTGTTGTAACATGACAAAATGTGGACAATGTCAAAGGGTGTGAATACTTTTTCAAGGCACTGTATGTTTTTGAAGGTCCAGGATTGCAGCTAAAAATCCTCTCTTTGTGGCAAAGGAGCAAGTTATTGACACACTTACTAAGCCTGACCTCCACACATATATCAATTTCGTTCGTTTCTAATATTTACTTTTACTTTGTAGCTTTCCCTTCCAAATTCAATTTCAAAACTGTCCACTGTGTGCGGTGGTATCATTTTCCATTATAATAATAACCTCTGTCTTTAAAAGCAAGGAAAAAATACGGAGTACCGGTACTTACAGGCAGTCCTGGATTACCACGAGATCCGATGAAACCTGGCATTCCAGGATTACCCTGGAATAAGACAAAAAATACAGACCTTTAGTATATTTTAGCCAATATATTCCACCTGTCATTGATTATACATTAAGGAACCAGAAAACAGACTTAAAGCAGGCCTTCACCCAAAATGCAAAGTACCACTTATACTCTTCCTCCCTCCAGCCTCTAACATGTTTACAACATTTTTTTTTTTTTTTGGAATTGTGAGCGAGTACAATTTCCCACTTCCTCAATTTTCTCCTACTCTAGGAATGCGCTCATTCCAGAAGGCTGCAGTTTCACCACACTGCCAGCGGGGGAGCCAGCTGTGAGAAAACACAAAGTCACAGCCGACTCTCAAATACAAGATGGCGGCATCAAAGATCGGCTGTGGGGAAGACAGTGACGGACTTCATCAACTGGTAAGTACTTATTTCTTAAAAATCAGCAGCTACAGTATTCTTAGGCACTGCCTTTTTTTTTTCTTTAAGTGAATTTCCAAACAATGTGATGCCACTCTATGCCATACTCACAACAATGCAACTGGTCTAGTTTAATGACCCAACCCCAGGCAGCATATTTTGCATTTCCTTTTGCATTCTTTCAGATCCGTTCAGCTGCAGAGGGGTGAATCAAATGTAATCAGAGCTTGTACAGGGTTGAGGACCCATGTGACACTGCTGGGCGGCCAATCACCAAGCCCCAATGATGGGACATCGGAGGATATGGGAGAGAGTCACATGCTCCCCATAACTGGAAACACCAGGGTTTTTTTGGGAAGCTCCTGAAAGCTTACCAAAGCACATGGGCAAAGCACAGATTTCCTTTAAATTCAACTTGAACCTAGCCCTAACAATCCTCTAAAATTAACCTAAAATGTGTGGTTCTACAAGAACTACTAGATCTGTAGGTGCACAGATGAAGACCATGCAGGAGTAGGTAGCACAAGTGGTTAAATACTTGGACATTCTATGGGTACACAGCTGTAGACCATGCAGAAGCAAGTAGCATAGAGGCTCTACTCACAAGACCCTTAATCAGCCCTTAGGCATAGCCCCAGAAGAGATGCAGCATTCAGTTCCGGAAGGCTTCAGGGGCAGGCATCCCCCTGAAAATCACATATCCATCCCCACACAGGAAAGAGCTCATCTCCCCTGCACTCCAGCCTATTTAACAGGAACCCATCCACCATCTGGGCACACCTCCCCAGGGATTGGATAGGTCTCATTAATTATTCTGGTTGGGTATTTGAATCCTTCCATCCTAATTTTCAGAAGCTTCTCTTAGAGCAGGGGGAGGCAACCTTGGCACTCCAGCTGTAGTGAAACTACAAATCCCATCATGCCTCTGCCTCTAGGAGTCATACCTGCGATTGCCAGGGTCTTGCAATGTCTGATGGGATTTGTAGTTTCAAAATAGCTGGAGGGCCGAGGTTGCCTACCCCTGTCCTAGAGTCTTTAGCAGACCAAACCAAGCAATTCTAGCTCCTGTGGCTACAGCCCGAAAATTAAATTTGCCTAGCAGCCTGGCTAGGGGGCTGCTATACTAATAAACCTCTAAGACTTTAACACTAAAAAGATAACCCTAACTCCATCCCTAAAATGTAATCCTTCACATCTAACCTTAACCCTTAAGCCAGGAGGCTTGTTTCATATACCTTAGGGGTAATGGGAAGCGGGTTGAATGTCACTGTAAATGGTGAGGGTGTGGTTGACAGCACCAGACGGGAGGTGAATATTGCAGCAAGAGCTGCTTCATTTAAAACACTGTGCTACTAATAAAAAAAAAAAAGCATGTTAGATTTTTGCTTTACCCCTGAAATCAAGAAAGAAGCATCAGTGTCTCAAAAATGTGGACTTTGTTGAAGGATTTGCCATCTACAGCAGCTTGAAAGATGGTGTTATCTGTACATACGGTATGTACAATATCTTTGGGACTTTACCTGTTCACCTTTTGGTCCAGCTTCTCCATCTGGCCCTCGATCTCCTCTGCCACCCTAAAATATAAATTATAACAGGTTCAACACCACACAGCACACAACATAAACATTAAAGCCCAAGATCACTTTTTTACATTTTCACCCTGTAATATCTTTGCTTATAGTTTTTATTTTCAGTTAGGCCCCATTCACACTGCACATAGCGGGAACTCACAGCTTGGTCCTCAAATTTTGGAACTCAAGTTTTTTTTGGTCCTGAGCCAGGCGCAATTTTACACATGATTTTTGCTGCGATTCTTGCAACTCAGATTGCGTTCGGGATGCCATTTAAGATGGATGGCGCCCAAAGCTGTGTCACTCATTTTGCTACGGTTCCAAATCCTAATTCCTAATCGATCAAGTGTGAACGGAGCCCAATTAAGCTTTATGTGTAGCCCCTTCCCGCCGACAGTAAGCATACATTTGGCCTCACAGAAATGGGTCTTTATCCATGAGGCCACATATTTGCGTACCTCTCTTTGTGCTGGGAGCTTGCCGTACAGCGCGCTCTCAGCACCTTGTGGGCAAGCCCTAAGCCCTATTAACTAGAGCAGATAGCATGGTATACCTAATAAAATAATAGCAGACTGGGTTAAAAATATAAAGCATAGACATACATAGAGCATATTTATTAAACATTACACATATGTTATTATTCTACATGTTAATTGTTGAGGTTGATCCTTCAAAGGTCTGCAAATGATTCTTTCAACTTTGTTCAATTTTTTATAATTGGGCTCACCTTCATACCATCTAGGCCAGTTGGACCGGGAGGGCCCACAATACCAGGTTCACCCTGCAAACACATAAATCCAGAGTTAATAAATAAAGAGTCGGCACGTTATCAACATTTCAAATTCATAAACAGCAAAAACCTCATGTGGAGTCCTACTTGGCCTTTCCCCTTTCTGCTTCCCAATTTCCAGATTCATCCCAATTCATCCTTTAGCTCATTCAGCTCACTAAACCAATATAGAGACTCAGGAGATGGTAGGAAACAAAGCAGAACTTTTTTGGAAAACTTAAGAGTCTTAAATCCCCCAATGCTCAGGTCACCTTATTATCCAATAGGCAGATGCCAGAGGTAGTAGGAGGGAGACCAAGCTAAACTTTTTTTAGGAAACGTAGGGGCCGGAGTCTTCCAAGGTTACCTGATTATCAAGTAGGGAGACCCAGGAGTTGTGGTTGGGGGGGGGGGGGGATCTGAAATTTTTAATGAAAATGTAGGAGCTTGATTCTGCCAGTGCTTCGATCACCTGATTATAAAGGGAGACATGGAGTGTGTTGGTGGCTGGGGGGACTAGCTGAAATTTTTTAGGATAATGTAGGGGCCCAGGTCCTTCAATGCTCCTTATGCCACATACACACGATCAGACTATCCAGTGGACAATCCGCTGGACTTTCCAGCGGAGGTCCGCTGGACTTTCCGAATGAGCGGACTTGCCCACACACGACCGGACTTTTCCGGCGAACTAGGTCCAGCGGACAACCCACCGGACTTTACTGCGTGTGTGGGCAAGTCCGTTCATTTTAAAAGTCCGGCGGACTAGCACATAGACGGGCGAATTGTCTGCCGGACTGTCGAGTCTGGTGGACAATTTTGAGTCAAGACTTCTTTCTAAGTCCGCCGGACTTTTGGGAAGAAAAAGCCCACCGAAGCCAACACACGGGCAAATTGTCCGGTCCACCGGATGGTCTGATCATGTGTACGCGACATTAGGCTTTAGTCCACCAGCCTCTAGGTCTCTATTGTAGTGACCAGCAGATAACAGGAGCTGGGAGATGGAACCACAGTACGCAGCTGCTCCAATACTCAGGTCAATTAATTATCCAAAGGGAGATACCGGAGCTGGCAGGGGAGATACCAAGCAAAACTTTTTTAGAAAAACATAGGGGCCCCTCAATGCTCAGGTCACCTTGTTATTTAACTGGGAGATTCAGGGGGTGGTGAGGAGGAGGGCAAGCTGTACTTTTTTTTTTTTTAAAAGGCAGGGGGACTGAGCCACTTAATGCTCCTTATGCTTTAGTCCATCAGCCTCTATGTCTCTAATGTAGCGTCCAGCAGATAAAAAGAGCTGGGAGATGGAACCACAGTACTCAGTCCCCCCAGTGCTCAGGTCATCTGATTATCCAATATTAAGATACTGGAGCTGGCAGGAGGGAGACCAAGCTGAACTTAGAAAAACATAGGGGGCTAAGCCCCTCTAAGCACCTTATGCTTTAGTCTGCCAGTTCCTATGTCTCTATTGTAATGACCAGCAGGTAAAAGGAGCTTAGAGGTGGAACCATATTACCCAGAGGCTGACCAGGCATCCATTTATCACCCATGGCAATATGTTGAGTGTGAATATTCTATAGGCACCAGCAGCTTTTGAACAGAGCGAAGATTCCAGGGTCGGCCAGCAGGATACGCAACAAACAGTCTTCTATTGGATCAAACCTTGTATTAAATGTTTTGAAAAAAGTGACAGTTACTTTAGAAAGAATGGAGGAAAGGTGGAGGCTTTGGGCACTGAGGATACTTTAAGTGGAATGGAGATGCTAAAAAGTATACTGTTGAACTCAGATTTGAGGTCCAAAGCAAAAGGGTTTAAAGTACAATTTGAAGAATTCCATACAACATAAATCCTAGGGTCTCAGAGTCCCGAATTCAGGGTCTGTATTTAGTGGTTTGGGGTGTATGGAGTCAGTAGGTACGGCAGAGGAGAAGATCATAAAGGGGTACCACTGGCACTGCCCCACAGCTGGATTGGGGAGGGTGACATGACCGTGATTGGGCAATGAAGGGAATGGAAGGACTACAAAGCTGGTCGGACATGGGGAGCAGAAAGAAGACGTGGGGGATGGGGCCTGACAGAGTATGGGCAGAACAGCAGCTGTAATGCCCCATACACACGGTTGGACATTCCGACCACAAAATCCGTCTGATTTTTTTCTGATGGGTTTTGGCCAAAACTTGTATTGCATACACACGGTCGCACAAAGTTGTCAGAAAATCCTATGGTTCGGAACAAGGTGACGTACGAAAAATATGACGGGACTACGTTGAGGCCAGTAGCTTTCGTCTCCAAATTTTTTTCTGAGCATGTGTGGCACTATTTTCTCTAATTCTCTACACACGATCGGAAAAAGTCAGATCAGATTTTGTTGTTGTCGGAAAATTTTAGATCTAGCTCTCAATTCCGATGGAAAAAGTCCGATTGAGCCCACACACGATCGGATTTTCCGACAACATAATCCGATCTGACTTTTTCCGTGGGAATTTCCGACCACGTGTACGGGGCATAATAGTAGCCCTAAAAATCCAGGTCAGTCTTCTAAAATGTTGGTGAAATAGCAGCGTTCTGTATAATTGAAGGTCAATTCCAGCCCATTCCATAGCTTTTTAAAGCAATGCAATATTGTCAGTACTAACCCTTCATAATAAAGAGACAACTAAATGATCGGTGAAGGGTTTCTGCAGCTAAACGCTTTGGAATTATAAAAGATGTGAAATTCTCTGACCACTAACACGCAAAAAAGATGGAAACCAGAGTGACGCCATGAAAAATTGCATCCCTCTTGCACTGTAAGCCCTTGTACACACGGTCGGACATTCCGACAACAACATCGGATTTTGTCCGATGGATTTTGTCCGAAACTGGTGTTGCATACACACAGTTGGACAAAGTTGTCGGAAAATCTGATCGTTCAGAACGTGATGACGTTCATTCGTTACGACGGGACTACGTTCAGGCTAGTAGCCAATAGCTTTGGTAGCCAATAGCTTTGATCTCGTAATTTGATCTGAGCATGCGTGGCACTTTGTCAGATTGGAATTCTCTACAAAAGATAGGACAAAGTCTGATCGGACCATGTTGTCGGAAAATTTTATAGACCAGCTCTAAAACTTTGTCGGTCAGATATTCCGACGGAAATTGTAGCCCACACACGGTCGGATTATCCAACAACGCGGTCCGATCGGACATTTTTTCGACGGAATGTCCGACCGTGTGTACAAGGGCTAAGATTTATATTTCAATTATCCAGAGATTTAGGTGCGGCAGCTAAAAGCCCTTTAAATAAACCATATAGAATTTTACTATACCTTTTTGCCATCAATGCCGTCTCTTCCCGGTGGTCCACGGAGTCCTATATCCCCTTTAAATCCTGGTATTCCTGGCAGCCCTGGGGGGCCTTGCGGACAGTCTTTGCAAACATCCTTCAGAAATAAGAGTTCCATAGTTAGGTTGTTAAAGTCCATCTACTTAAACCCCAAAAAAATAAAAAAAAAACAAATAGAAAAACATCATATACACAATCCTATACCCACTGTTGTCCCAGAGGAAGGAAAAATCTCCAAATAAAGCAAGATCCAATTTGCCCCAGTGAAGCTCCAATAATAAAAGCTGAACTTTGAGCTCAGAAACAAAATTAAATATATTCCTCAATAGCCACAAAGTATATAAATCCACCTTGTGGGTAGCAAATGCCTTTGTAAACCCAAATTTTACGTTGTAAAATTAGCAGTGACATCATCACTCTATTGTGCATATCCTGTGCGGAGAGCAGAGCTGTGGGAGAGACCCAACAAACTCCACCCACTAAAGAAGTTTACAGGAAGGGGCGGAGAGAAGACCAGTCACCCTGCACAAGGAGAGATAGAGCAGCAGTGACCGGTCTTTATTACAGGAAGTTGAATTTGCACACTGCATGACTGTACAGCTCTAGAACAAAATACACAAAGTGCATTGAGATTTAAGAAGAATACACATGACGAATGTATTTACACAATATGTGTTGGTCTCCGAGTTGAGCTTTAACCACTTCCGGACCGCCGAACGCCGATATACATCCATACTTTGAGGACGGATATCGTTGTTATGGCAGCCGCTAGCTGCCATAACCCCTGTAACCTTCGGTCCACCACAAGATAAAAGCGGTCTCTGCGGTGGATTCGCCGCAAGATCACTTTCATCGGCGGCGGAAAAGGCCCCCCCCCTCCCGCCGCGCTCCGGTGCCCTCCGCCACTTACCAGTAGCCGTCGGCAGAGGTGGAGGCGATCCAGTCCTCTCTGTGGCTGGGCATGGAGACAAGTGAGGGAAAGATGGCCCCCACCCGTCTCCACGACATTGCCCATAGCTCTTAACCTCTTCCCGACCGCCTCACGCCGATATACGTCGGCAGAGGGGCATGTGCAGGCAAAATCACATACCTGTACATTGCCCTTTAAGAGGCGGCGGGGGCGTGCGTGCCCATGGGAAGCTCTGGGAGTCCGGTCGTGGGTCCCGTGGTCTCGATCGCCACGTGGAGAGGAAGAACGAGAGATGCTTAAGTAAACAAGCATCTCCCCGTTCTGCCTAGCAGCAAGTGACACTGATCTCTGCTCTCTGTGATTGGAGCAGAGATCAGTGTTCTGTAAATCACAGCCACGCCCCCTACAGTTATAAACCCCCCCTAGGACACACTTAACCCCTACACTGCCACTTAGTGGTTAACCCCCTCACCGCCAGTGTCATTTACACAGTAATCAGTGTATAGCATTGATTGCTGTATAAATGACAATGGTCCCAAAAATGTGTCAAAAATGTCCGATGTGTCCACCATATCACAATAAAAATCGCCGCTCCCCACCATTTAAAAAAAAATTAAAATGAATAAAAATGCCATAAAACTATCCCCTATTTTGTAAACGCTATAACTTTTGCGTGAACCAAAAAAAAAGACGTCAAATTTGTTTGGGAGCCACAACGCACCACTTGTCAGTTAAAGCAACGCAGTGCCGAAATCGCAAAAAGTGCACTGGTCAGGAAGGGGGTAAAATCTTCTGGGGCTGAAGTGGTTAAAGGGCCATTTTTTTTTAAATAATTTTTTTAAATGACAATTTATTTTTATTTATTTTTATTTGCATTTTAGTGTAAATATGAGATGTGAGGTCTTTTTGACCCCAGAGCTCATATTTAAGAGGTCCTGTCATGCTTTTTTCTATTAGAAGGGATGTTTACATTCCTTGAACATTCCTTGTAATAGGAATAAAAGTGACAAATTTTTTTTTTAAACCAGTGTAAAAAATGAAAGATAAAAGGTAAAATATATAAGAAAAAAAATTGTTTTAAACGCGCCCCGTCCCGCCGAGCTGCAGAAGCGAACGCATACGTGAGCAGCGCCCGCATATGAAAACGGTGTTCAAACCACACATGTGAGGTATCACCATGATCGGTAGAGCGAGAGCAATAATTCTAGCCCTAGACCTCCTCTGTAACTTAAAACATGTAACCTGTAAACATTTTTAAACATCGCCTATTGAGATTTTTAAGGGTAAAATTTGTCGCCATTCCACGAGCGGGCATAATTTTGAACCGTGACATGTTGGGTATCAATTTACTCGGCATAACATTATCTTTCACAATATAAAAAAAATTGGGCTAATTTTACTGTTGTCTTATTTTTTAATTCAAAAAGGTGTATTTTTTCTAAACAAAGTGCGCCTGTAAGACGGCTGCGTAAATACGGTGTAAGTATTGCAACGACTGCCATTTTATTCTCTAGGATGTTAGAAATTTTTTTTTATAATGTTTGGGGGTTCTAAGTAATTTTCTAGCAAAAAAAAAAAATGTTTTTAACTTGTAAACAACACATACAAAAAAGAGGCTCGGTCCTTAAGTGGTTAAAATAACAGAGACATGCTTATACTTGTAGTTGGAGGTAACCGAGTTTCCGTCGACTAAAGATGAAACGCAAAGCGAACGTGAGGCTCATTTAAGAATCTTGGCTGGCTGGAGGAAAAGCAATCATTTGATGACTATGGCTCAGTTATCTGTGTCATAGATTACACACAGACATGGCAGACGTTACAACTTGGAGTCAGATCTAAACTGCGGTGTGTAATTGCCGTTTTCTACGCTGCAACATCTAGCATAGTCAGCTGGCTGGCAAACACAGATAAGAACAGCGTACATGATACAAATATACTTATGACTATTTATCCTATTATAAACACCCCCGAATAAACACATATTAACACTCGGGGAGAAAATGCGCTGACCAATTATGTACTAGGACATAAAATGGCGTTCCGCTTAAAGGAAATCTAAACCCAATCACTAAAATATCATATAAGTGTTAACGTGGAACTGAACTCGAAACTTGAAGATTTACTCTGTTATACAGCAGTGTTTTTAGACCTTTTTCCAGTCTTGACACCCCTTTTAAAGTATGCAAAATCTCGGGGGACCCCGGTGTACAATGTACAAAAGTAAATATTACTTCTCAATGGGAAGCCTGAACCTGGAAAGATGCACACAACCACCTTGATTGTACTAACTTTATATCAGAGGTCCTCCCATCACATTAGAGGTCCCCTATATGTCAAGGGACCCCCACCACATCAGAAGTCCCACCATTACATCAGAGGTCTCCCATCACATCAAAGGTCCCCATATACGTCAAAGGACCCCCAACACATCAGAGGTCCCATAATTACATCAGAGGCCTCCAATAAAGGAGTGGTCCTCCCATCACTTCCAAGGTCCCACTATACGTCAAAGGACCCCGCCACATCAGAGGTCCCAACATTACATCAGAGGTCTCCCCATAGATTAGAAGGCCTCCCATCACATCAAAGGTCCTCATATACGTCAAAGGACCCCCAACACATCAGAGGTCCCACAATTACATCAGAGGCCTCCAATAAAGGAGTGGTCCTCCCATCACTTCAAAGGTCCCACTATACGTCAAAGGACCCCCGCCACATCAGAGGTCCCAACATTACATCAGAGGTCTCCCTTCACATCAGAGGCCCCCCATACATCAGAGGCCCCCCTATATATCAAAGGACCCCCAACATATCAGAGGTCTTGCCATAATATAAGAGGTCCCACCATTACATCAGAGGTTCCACCATTACATCAGAGTTACCCCTTCACATCAGAGGCATACCCATACATCAGAGTTCCTCCCATCACTTTAAAGGTCCCCCTATACGTCAAAGGATCCCCAACATATCAGAGGTCCCACCATTACATCAGAGGTCTCCCCATAGATTAGAAGGCCTCCCATCACATCAAAGGTCCCCATATACGTCAAAGGACCCCCAACACATCAGAGGTCCCACAATTACATCAGAGGCCTCCAATAAAGGAGTGGTCCGCCCATCACATCAAAGGTCTCACCATACGTCAAATGAACCCCACCACATCAGAGGCCCTACCATAACATCAGAGGTCTCCCTTCACATTAGAGCCCCCCCATACACCAGAGGCCCCCCTATACATCAAAGGACCCCCAACATATCAGAGGTCCCACCATAACATCAGAGGTTCCACCATTACATCAAAGTTCCCCCTTCACATCAGAGGCATACCCACACATCAGAGGTCCTCCCATTACTTTAAAGGTCCCCCTATATGTCAAAGGACCCCCGCTACATTAGAAGTCCTACCATTACATCAGAGGTCTCCCTTAACATTAGAGGCCCCCCAAACATCAGAGCCCCCCCATACATCAAAGGACCCCCAACACAACAGAGGTCTCACCATTATATCAGAGGTCCCACCATTACATCAGAGGTTCCACCATCATATCAGAGTTCCCCCTTCACATCAGAGGCATAACCATACATCAGAGGTCCTCCCATCACATCAAAGGTCCCCCTTTATGTCAAAGGACCCCCACTACATCAGAGGTTCCACCATTACATCAGAGGTCCCCCTTCACCTCAGAGGCCTCCCCATACACCAGAGGTCCTCCCATCACATCAAAGGTCCCCCTATACTTCAGGACCTCCATCACATCACAGGTACCACCATTACATCAGGGGGCCCCCTTAACAATAGAGGCCTCCCCATACATCAGAAGTCCCCCCATCACATCAAAGGTTCCCCTATACATCAGAGGTCCCCCCTTCACATCAGAGCCCCCCTCCCTTCATATCAGAGGCCCCCTAGACAGCAGAAGTCCCCCATTGCATACAATTAACCCGATACATCAGAGGCCTCCTCATCACCGATTCAGAGTGCCCCTTCAAATCAGGGTCTCCCCTATACATGAGAGCTTACCCATCACATCAGAGCACTCCCATGACAAAATCCAGAGCCCCCTTTACATCACAGGCCCTGCTATACATCAGAATGACCCCTATACAACAGAGGTCCCCTCATCACATCCTGCCCCCCCAAATCATGTCAGGTGCCCCATTCTGTCATCCCATTACATCAAAGTCCCCCCTTTACATCAGATGCCTCTCATCACTGAATCCCCCATCACGTCACAGTCCTCCCCTCACCACATCAGAGTCTTCCCTATACACGAAAGCTTCCTCATCAAATCAGAATACCACCATGACAGTCTCCCCATTAATTCAGAGTCCCCCATCGCCACTGAGTTGCCACATCACCTCAGAGTCCCCTCATCCATCTCTGATCCAGTGCAAACTAGACCTTGTGCTTGTGGAACCCCAAGGGTTACATAAAAGGCACCCCAGGGTGCCACGGAACCCTGGTTGGGAAACACTTTTATATAGAACATCTAGAAATGTAATTGTGTACTTAGTAATACCCTGAAAAAAAAATGATTCTCATTTTACATTTATCCTGAAATCTATAAGAGCTGTTCCTGGTAGGTGCGTTTGCCTAGGCACTACTTTACCCTGCGCCTTATAGCTGTATATCTACAGTCTGAGATCTAAGGCACCGCTGCCTCCGATTGCTATTGTCTCAAGAGATATTGAGTGAGATTCAACCACTTAAAGAGGGATTCCGCCCCAAAAAAAAAAATATTAAAAGCCAGCAGCTATAAATACTACAGCTGCTGACTTTTAATAAATGGACACTCACCTGTCCCGGGTTCCAGCGATGCCGGCAGCCGAGGCCGATCGACCGCTCGGGCCTCGGCTGCTGCCGCCGCCATTCTAGGTGAGGGAATCAGGAAGTGAAGCGAATCGGCTTCACTTCCCGGCTCCCTACTGCGCATGCGCGAGCCGCGCCGCGCAATAGAAAATCTCCGCGCTGTCACTGGGACCCGTGTGTGTCCCAGCAGACAGCGCGGCAGGGCAGGAAATGGCGTAGACTCCCACGGGAGTCTATGCCCGGAAGTGGGTGTAAATACCTGTCTTTGACAGGTATCTCCACCCCCCTCCCCCCTGAAAGGTGCCAATTGTGACACCGGAGGGGGGGGGGGGGGGGGTTCCGATCAGCGGAGGTTCCACTTTAGGGTGGAATCCCGCTTTAAGGACGGAGCTTCTTTCTGAGATTTGTTGTTTAAAAGTTAAAAACAGGTTTGATTGCTAGAAAATTCCTTAGAACCCCCAAACAGTATACATTTTTTTCCGAACACCCTAGAGAATAAAATGGCGGTCGTTGTAATACTTTCTGTCACACCATATTTGAGCAGCGGTCTTACAAGCACACTTTTTTTTGGAAAAAATACACTTTTTTTAATTGAAAAATAAGAGAAAACAACAGTAAAGTAGGCTTAATTTTTGTTTTTTTATATTGTGAAAGATAATGTTACGCCGAGTAAATTGATACCCAACATGTCACGCTTCCAAATCGCGCCCGCTCGTGGAATGGCGACAAATTTTTACCCTTAAAAATCTCAATGAGCGTTGGCTAAAAAATTCTACAGGTTGCATGTTTTAAGTTACACAGGAGGTCTAGGGCTAGAATTATCGCTCTCACTCTACCGATCGCGGCGATACCTCACATGTGTGGTTTGAACACCGTTTTCATATGCGGGCGCTACTCACGTATGCGTTCGCTTCTGCACGCGAGCTTGGCATGACGGGGCGTGTTTAAAATATTTTTTTTTTCTTATTTATTTTACTTTTTATTTTTTATTTTACACTGTTTAAAAAAAAAGTGTCACTTTTATTCCTATTACAAGGAATGTAAACCCCCATGTAATAGGAAAAAAGCATGACAGGTCCTCTTAAATAAGATATCTGGGGGTCAAAAAGACCTCACATCTCATATTTACACTTAAATGCAATAAAAAAAAAAAAAAAAATTTAATTAAATATTTTTTTTTTTAAATTAAAAAAAAAATGTCCCTTTAAGAGCGGAAGCGACGATATGGTGTAGTTTCCGCCCTGCATTGTTATGGAGACGGGTGGGGGCCATCTTCCCCTCACTTGCCCCCATGGCCATCAAGGGTGAAGATCCGATCGCCTCCGCCGCTGTCGACTGGTCCGGTAAGCGTCGGAGGGCACCGGAGCGCGGCGGAGGGGGGGCGGTCTCTACCACAGAGACCGCTCTTATCGGAAACCGGACCGCCGGCTGAACAAGAGGATACCGGGGTTATGGTGGCTAGCTGCTGCCATAACAACGATATCCCCCTTCAAAGTGGTTAATGACATCACTATGGTGCTGCTCACTGTTCTCCTTGCTGGAGGCTCTGACATGAGGAAGCAAAGCCTTGCCTCTACCAGGATGAGCGCCCCCCCACGCAAAGACATGGTGCAGAAAAAGCCATGGTGTATCAATATTGGGGGAATATCAGCTGCAGGAAGACCACAGGCTCTCTATTCCCAAAAAGGAGCAGTACTAGGAAGTAGCTTGAGGGTGTAGAAAAGGGACAGAGCTCAGAGGTTGTTTTTCGGAAATTCGGATGTATTCGAATTTCCGAATTACAACAGTACCGAATTTCAACAAATCCGAAATAATGAAAAAATAATAATTTGGGCGGAATTTGAATTGTTTCGAATAGTTTTTCGAATTGATTTGAACAGTTTTCAAAAAGTTTTTGAATTTCCAAAGAGAATAAGATATAAAATAAAATAAAGGAACAGAATATAAAAAAAATAGAATAAAAAAAGAATATAACATAGAATAAAATAATATAATATAATAGAGTAAAACAGAATAAAATAGAACATAAAAGAACAGACTAGAACAGACTAGAATAGAAAAAAAAAAAGAATACAATAGATTAAAAAAAATATATATAACCATCTTCTAAAATTGGAATTTCAAATAGAATAAATTGGAATTTGAATATATAAGAAAAGAATAGAATAAAAAAAGAATAGAATAGAAAAAAACAGAATAGAATAGACTATAATAGAATAGAAAAAAAAGAAATAGAATCAATTTGAATTTGAATACAAGAGAGAATAATAGATTAGGATAGAATATAACAGACTAGTATAGAAAAAAACAACAGAATAGAAAGAATATAACCATCTTCCCAAATTCGAACTTGTAATAGAATATATGTGAATTTGATTAGAAAAAAATTGAATAGAAAGGATGGAATAGAATAGAAAATAAAATAATAGAAAAGAATAGAAGAAACAGAAAAAGAGTATAATGAAAAAAACAATAGAATAGCATAAAAAGAATATAACAGAGAATAAAATAATATAATAGAGTGAAACAGAATTAAATAGAACATAAAAGAACAGAATAGAATAGAATAGAATATAAATGGATACGATAGATAAAATAAAAATAATATAACCATCTTCTGAAATTGGAATTTCAAATAGAATAAATTGGAATTTGAATATATAAGAAAAGACTAGAATAAAAAAGAATATAATAGAAAAAAAAAGAATAGAATAGACTATAATAGAATAGAAAAAAAAATAGAATCAATTTGAATTTGAATACAAGAGAAAATAACAGATTAGAATAGAAAAAAAACAACAGAATAGAAAAGAATATAACCATCTTCCCAAATTCGAATTTGTAATAGAATATATGCGAATTTGATTAGAAAATAATTGAATAGAAAGGATAGAATAGAAAAGAAAATAATAGAATAGAAAAGAATAGAAGAAACAGAAAAAGAGTAGAATGAAAAAAAAAACAATAGAATAGTATAAAAAGAATATAACCAGTTCCCAAAATTCAAATAGCATTAACTTGTTTTGAATAGAATAGAAAAGAATAGATTAGAATAGGAAGATGTTTACATTCTTTCTATTCTATTGTTTTTTATCTATAATATTCTGTTATTTTCTATTCTAATCTATTATTTTCTATTCTATTTAAATTCAAATTTCTATTCAATTATTTTTTTAATTCTATTCTTTTCTATTCTATTCAAATTTTAGAAGATAGCTATTCTTCTATTTTATTCTATTATTTATTTATTTGTATTATTTCTATTCTATTATATTCTGTTCTTTTATTTACTATTCTATTTTGCTCTGTTTTACTCTATTATATTCTATTTCATTTTCTGTTATATTATTTTCTATTCTATTCTATTATTTTTTTTCTATTTGATTCCTTTAATTTTCTATTCTATTTTATTCTCTTTTGGAAATTGGAAAACGATTTGAATTTCGAAAAAAAATATTTGAAAACTTTTCGAATTGGAAAACCATTCGAAACGATTCGAATTAGAATTTTCCGAAAATTCTAATTGATTTGAACATATAAAGGCAACAAATTCCAAAAAAAAAACGAAATTAAACGGGTTAAACGAATTTATGTAAATATAACGAATCGAAACCAAAATGAAACAAAACAAATATTTTCGTTCTGCACATGTCTAGTTTTTCCACCAGGAAACCCGCCCTGAGATATGCTATGCAGCCATTGGCAGATTCTGCTGTATGCAGACAGTAAGTGGCTGCAAGGAGGGTGCAGAAGATCAGCAGCACAGAGATGCAAAAAAAGGAGAACAAAAAAGGTAAAAACAATAAAAAATAAATTATTTATGATGCTTTATCAAACCAATTATCAGTTGGTTAGGTTATACTTCTACTTTAAACAGACTAGGAGTTGAATGTTATATGATTTATGTGTTTTGTGTCTTTTTTTTTGGAAGAGATGGCAGCTCGGTATTCCGGCCAGGTTTCTGCGCGGCGAAGCGTTAGAAAATGTATGCTTACCTTGAAGAGATGCTGCACGTCTCCCGGGGAGAGGATGGAAGCCGGACCCTGCAGGAATACAGAATAACAAGAGGTAAATGAGAGAGAGCTCAGGAGGGGGCGGCTATACAGAATAGAGAGAAGCTAGGACATGTGAAGTACCAAGGACCCCCATGGAGGGGCGCTCCTCGGGGGGGGGGGGGGGGGGGGGGGTTTGAAGTAGAAAACTTCATTAAGAGGAAAACATGTATTTTCAATGAGCTTTTGTATTCTAATTAAAGCAATATTAGGGAAGAAGTTAGAGCACTCAATATGTATGTATTGCTGTACAGTAATCACCGCAGCTGTGCTCGAGTCATACAAATCCCCTTGTTTTTTCATTAAACTGAGTTATATGCAATCACAGTATAAGTACACACAGCTCCATAGAGGGTCAGTGGGAGGCAAGTAGAAGAGTACACCTTGCAGCCTGCGCTGTGTCGTCCCTTTTGTTTTCTACACCACCCGTCACTTCCAAGGTAGGTCTGTGTCTGATTGGTGGCTTTGGGGAACCTCTTAGTGCAGGCTTACGTCAGGATTTCTGTGCGTTAGAAGCAGCAAGGAAGAGATTCCGGGATCACCAGCAGATGCATTTCAGCATGACCTGTGCGTGTGTTCCGGGATCACCAGCAGATGTGTTTCAGCATCACCAGCATGTAAGTTCCAGGATAAACAGCAAATGTGTTTAAGAATCACGAGCATGTGAGTTCCAGTATAAACAGCAGGTGTTCCAGCTTTACCAGCAGATGTTTTTCAACATTATCAATATGTGCTTCCAGGATCACCAGAATGTGTGTTCTGGGATCACCAGCAGATGTGTTTCAGCATCACCAGCATGTGAGTTCCAGGATCAATAGCAGGTGTTCCAGCTTTACCAGCAGGTTTGTTTCAGCATCAACAGTATGTGTTTCTCAGTATCGCCACCAGTATGTGTGTTCCAGGATCACCAGCAAATGTGTTTCAGCATCACCAGCATGTGAGTTCCAGGATAAACAGCAGGTGTTCCAGCTTTAACAGCAGGTTTGTTTCAGCATCAACAGAATGTGTGTTCCAGGATCACCAGCAGATGTGTTTCAGCATCATCAATCATGTGAGTTCCAGGATAAACTGCAGGTGTTACAGCTTTACCAGCAAGTTTTTTAGGATCACCAGTATGTGTGTTCCAGGATCACCAGCAAATGTGTTTCAGCATCACCAGCATGTGAGTTCCAGGAAAAACAGCAGGTGTTCCAGCTTTACCAGCAAGTTTTTTTAGGATCACCAGTATGTGTGTTCCAGGATCACCAGCAAATGTGTTTCAGAATCACCAGCATGTGAGCTCCAGGATAAAGAGCAGGTGTTCCAGCTTTAACAGCAGGTTTGTTTCAGCATCAACAATATGTGTTTCTTAGGATCACCAGTATGTGTGTTCCAGGATCACCAGCAAATGTTTTTTCAGCATCACCAGCATGTGAGTTCCAGGATAAACAGCAGGTGTTCCACTTTTAACAGCAGGTTTGTTTCAGCATCAACAGTATGTGTGTTCCGGGATCACCAGCAGATGTGTTAAAGCATCACCAGCATGTGAATTCCAGGATAAAGAGCAGGTGTTCCAGCTTTACCAGCAGGTTTGTTTCAGCATCAACAGTATGTGTTTTTCAGGATCACTAGTATGTGTGTTCTGGGATCACCAGCAGATGTGTTTCAGCATCACCAGCAGGGGAGTTCCAGGATAAACAGCAGGTGTTCCAGCTTTACCAGCAGGTTTGTTTCATCAACAGTATGTGTGCTCTGGGATCACCAGCAGATGTGTTTCAGCATCATCAATCATGTGAGTTCCAGGATACACAGCAGGTGTTCCAGCTTTAACAGCAGTTTTTTTTCAGCATCAACAGTATGTGTTTCTCAGGATCACTACCAGTATGTGTGTTCCAGGATCACCAGCAAATGTGTTTCAGCATCACCAGCATGTGCGTTCCAGGATAAACAGCAGGTGTTCCAGCTTTAAAGTCAGGTTTGTTTCAGCATCAACAGCATGTGTGTTCCGGGATCACCAGCAAATGTGTTTCAGCATCATCAATGATGCATGTTCCAGAACCATTAGCAGGTGTGCACCAGGATCACCATCAGGTGCATTTAAAGTAAAAGTATGGGAATCTTGTTTTTTGCAGATTAATACTTACCTAGGGGGATGAAGCATCGACCCGATACTGCATCTGTTCCCCGCCTCCTCTTCACTAAGAACTGAGCAATTGAACACTGCCGATGACGTGGTTCTCACAGCTCCGCGATCGGAGGGCTGCTGACTGTCAGTCAGCAGCTCTCCTGTTCTGCTACTCCACGCTCACTGAAGCACTGAGCTGTGGAGGGGTCGAAGCGGCCGTCTCAGCATTTTTAGTGGCTTTCTGAGAGGCTGAGACTGCTATCAGTGCAGGAACCTGGCGGATCCAGACTCCCAGAGTCAGGATTACATGGTGTCTGGACTGATCTTGCACTCCTGTGACCCATAGGAGAAGCCCAGCCAAATTAGTTCAGGCTGGACTTCTCCTTTAAGCATCATCAGCATCTGAGTTCCAGGATAAACAGCAGGTGTTCCAGCTTTACCAGCAGATGTGTTTCAGCATTATCAGTATGTGTTTCCAGGATCACCAGTATATGTGTTCCAGGATCACCAGCAGATGTGTTTCAGCATCACCGGCATGTGAGTTCCAGGATCAAAAGCAGGTGTTCCAGCTTTACCAGCAGGTTTCTTTCAGCATCAACAGTATGTGTTTCTCAGTATCACCACCAGTATGTGTGTTCCAGGATCACCAGCAAATATGTTTCAGCATCACCAGCATGTGAGTTCCAGGATAAACAGCAGGTGTTCCAGCTGATGGGCACAGTGACTGCATTTGGCTGTTTTTTTTCAGTATTTTTCAGTTTGTTTGCACCCACCCAAAATTTTTGAGCACCAGCCGCCACTGATCACCAGTATTGTGTTCCAACATAACCATCATGTGTGTTCCAACATGACCATCATGTGTGTTCCAGCATTACCATCATGTGTGTTCCAGCATCACCAGCATGTATGTTCCAGCACTACCATCATGTGTGTTCCAGTACCACCATCATGTGTGCTCCAGCACCACCATCACGTGTGTTGCAGTATCACCATCACGTGTGTTCCAGTATCACCATCACATGTGTTCCAGCATCACCATCACGTGTGTTCCAGCATCACCAGCATGTGTGTTCCAGCATCACTAGTATGTGTGTTCCAGCATCACCAGCATGTGTGTTCCAGCACCACCATCATGTGTGCTCCAGCATCACCAGCATGTGTGTTCCAGCACCACCATCATGTGTGTTCCAGCACCACCATCATGTGTGTTCCAGCACCACCATCATGTGTGTTCCAGCATCACCATCATGTGTGTTCCAGCATCACCATCATGTGTGTTCCAGCATCACTAGCATGTGTGTTTCAGATTCACCATCATGTGTGTTCCAGTATCACCATCGTGTGTGTTCCAGTATCACATCATGTGTATTGCAAAATCGTCGGCAGGTTTGTTCCAGCATCACCATCACGTGTGTTCCAGGGTTAACAGGCAAAATAGGTTATGGTAAGATTTATTATTATAGTTTGGATGGAAAACTGAATTACTTAGCAGGTAGGCTGTACTCCCTTTGTGCATCTCAAGGTTTAGTTTTCAATTATGAATCTATGACAGTATCAAACAAGATTGATTTTGAAAGATTATATTATAGGCTTTTAATATAAAGGCATGGCAGGTTTCTCATGGATATTCTTACTCTAAATAATAAATATTCCTTGCTCACCTCTAATGGACCTTTGGTTATTTTAAGACAGCCATGTTGCTCCTTTTACCTGGTTGAACCATACCCAACAGGTCATCATTGTCTGTACATCATATGCTTTCATGTACCTTAAAATTAACCAGTCACATACACAAGGGTTCTCAAACTAACAGTACTGCCAAAATTCTGGCACCAAGTACCTCTCATAATCGTGTAATAGATCTTGACTGTTGCCTAGCTTGGAAATAAGCCCAGGCTGTTTTTTTTTTTATTATTTTATTTTTTTATTGATGTATAAGAGAAGACATCCATGGCCCTATTTTTGGATGTGAATGCTTCTTAAACACAAATTATAAGCTAGGAGCTAGCACACCAAGGAATGTTTGGGTGCTTTTTTTTTGCTTTAACAAGGTCTTCAACAAGGAAACTGTTGAAACAATGGCAAAAGTAAAGCCGGCCATAGATGAGTCAAAAACCGAACTGTTGATCGAAAAACGAAAAATGGGCTTTTTTTAAAAAAAACATCCAGCATGTTGGATCAGGCACTTTCGATTGTGCCATGAAAATGGCGTGTCGTGGCTGGCACACGAATGATGTGAAAACAAATGACCTGACGTTTGACAGGAATTTCCGCTCTTTTTTTTGTTTTGTTTTAAAAGGAACAGGGGGTCCACATTTTAGAGGCCCAGATATAGAGAGATGTGCTGCTTGTTGCCATTGCCGGAGTCTGGATTGCAAGTGCCATGCTAGGATCGGAATTCTCGATATAAGGGAAGACTGCTGGGACTTGCAGTTCTTCTTGAAGAAACCTCCTATAGACTCTACCAAGTATGCTCTTGCCCATGTGTAAAGCAGTGACCCTAAACAAAGTGCCTAACATAGGCCAAAAGAACCCACCCTGGAGAAGGTCTCTTATGTGACCCTTGTTTAGCGCCCAACGAAAAGGGAAACATGGAGAACGTGATGACCACCCCATCGCCCTACCCCCTCTAGCCCCACAGGCATGCTGCAAAACATACTAAAGATCTATTTTTGTTTTAGATACACTTTATAATACAATCATGTACAATAATATACCAAAAAATAATTATCTCAGTAACAGTAATTTGATGAATGTATGGTGCACGTATAGTGCAGAAGACATACCGGTTCACCTGGAGGTCCTGGCTCTCCTGGGTTTCCTGGGAAGCCCTAGAAACAAGGGAGGAATAATTCATTAACTCAAATATTGTTTAACAGACTTCAGATCACATCTAATGAATTATGTAGGGATACTTTTTACTGTGTAAATTAGAGAAATACTTATAAAAAAATAAAAATAAAAAAGTTGCCAGCTTTAGGAAATAACAGTAGACTCTACTTTCCTAAGTAAACTCTGACATGAATAATTTTGCTGTAAAGCATAAAATTGCAGATATTTCTCCTAATTAGTAGAGTCAGTTTGTTTTCTTTAGCTGCAAGTACTTGCTTTAAATCCAAAGATAAAAGGGACGAGGATGAGTTATTTCAGAATACAGGCATCTGAGAACGCAGGTCTGGAGACGAATAGCTCTAGGTTTGTAAATTTGATCCATTCTTCAATAGATTTATTTTAGTACGTAACTACGTACATATGCAAATTTAAGTAGCTTTTGCTGCTTTAGGGCCCCTTCATATGTGTGCGTCCCATAATGTATAGGTTTTTGTGGATGAACATGCTGGTGGAAGTGGCATAACTAGAACCTTCAGGGCCCCGATGCAAGAAACCACGAAGGGTCCCCCCTGAACCCCAACCAGGGCCCTTCCCTCCGAGTCCGGCGGTGGAACTCCAGGGCGTGGTCACAGGTATGACCTTTGTGAGCCCTGTAGTTCCACCACTGGTATCAGTAGTTTTTTTAAATTATTTTATTTTTTATTTTTAGGTGCCCCATTGGGGGACTGTCCCTGTCCCTGTCCCCAGAAGAGATGAGGTCCTTTTCTCCAGGGCAGATGAAGTTACTGCCCCCAGGTGAGAAGGGGTCCCTGTCCCCAGGGGAGATGGGGGTCCCTGTCCCCACGTGAGAAGGGGTCTCTGTCCCCAGGGGGAGATGGAGGGGGTATGTAATGGTGTGTGGGGGATGGGGTCCTCTCACTCACCATGACCAAGCTGCAGGCTGCGCACTCATCCATGTTGGCCTGGGCTCCATCCAGTGTGCCGGACGGGCGATCAGCATATCTCCCAGAAAGGCCCTTTATCATCTGTGTATGACGGGGGAGGAGGGGGGCTGGGAGACAAGCCTGCAGTGTCCTCCAGGAGCCGGCTCTCATAGGGCTGCACTGCATCTGTGTGCTTAAAGTCTGTTTACCCGGGAGAAGTATGCAGTGCAGTGTGGGCTGGACTCAGGGGGGCGGGACTCTGGCTGGGGAGAACAGACATCGGACTGAGCGGCAATGCATGGAGCAGGAGAGGGGTACTCTGAGGAGCCGGCCCGAGGACACAGGTCATGCGGGAATGCACAACTAAAGAGCAGCCAGTGTGATAGTCAAGCATGGAGCTCTACTAGTCACCCTCCACCTTCCGACACCCATGTGCATGGTGCACTGGTACCCCTAGCTGCCTATGCTGCTGCCGGCCATATGTAAAAGGGGGCTGCATGGGCCCCCTGCATCACAGGGCCCAGTTGCGGTCGCGACTGCTGCAACCCCTATAGTTACGCCCCTGGCTGGTGGGGCATCTTATGCTGCGTACACACGATCAAATTGTCCGGCGTACTTAGTCCGCCAGACCGCATTTCACCGGACAATCCGATTGTGTGTGGGCTTTAGTGGACTTTTTCAACGTAAAGTCCGGCGGACTTAGAAAGTAGTTTTGAAGCTCAATCTTTCCGCCGGACTTCGGTTTCAGCGGACAATACGTTTGTGAGTATGGTAGTCCGGCAGACTAAGAATGACGCATGCTCAGAAGCAAGTACGAGAAGGAAGCTATTGGCTACTGGCTATTGAACTTCCTTTTTCTAGTCCCGTCGTACGTGCTGTACGTCATTGCGCTAGCAAACGCTGGACTTACCGTGTGTGGCCAAGTCCATTCGGTAGAAAGTTCACCGGACTAACCGCCGGATTGTTTGCCGGACTACTGTAAGTACGCCGGACAATTCGATCGTGTGTACAAGGCTTTAGAAAGACACCATTTAGGTGTCCCTTTAAACACATAATTGTGCCAAAAAAAACACATAGGTTATTCTTGGACACCAGTATGCCCTCTCAAGGTTTGAAAGGTAGCATGTGAGGCTAGTCAGTTGACAGGGCAACAAGTAATGGACTTCAGGTGATCTCTTAAGCCCCATACACACTATCAGTTTTTCTGCTGAGTTTTTCCTTCAGATTTACCAAAATCATATAATATGAGGCCAAACCTTAGAAGTTTCAATGTGTATGCAATCAGGCAGGCCCTTCCACTACATGGGTTTGGTAAACCTGAAGGAAAAACTCAGCAGAAAATCTTATAGAGTGTATGGGGCTTTACTCTAAGGTGACCAGATTTTTAAAATGAAATCCGGGGACATACACTTTTTTTTTTACTAGTAATGGCAGCAATCAGCGACTCACAGCTGGACTGCGATATTGCAGTGGAAAAATCGGACACTAATGCCCTGTACACACGACCGGTTTGCCCGTCGGAATAAACTCTGAAGGTTTTTCCAACAGAGTTCCACTGAAACTGTCTTGCGTACACACGATCACACCAAAGTCCGACCGTCTAGAAAGCGGTGATGTACAACTCGTACGACGGGATTAGAAAAAGGAAGTTCAACAGCCAGTAGCCAATAGCTTCCGTCTCGTACTTGCTTCAGAGCATGCGTCATTTTTGGTCTGTCGGAACAGCATACAGACGAGTGGTTTTCCCCATAGGAAATGGTTCAGTCAGAAATATTTAAAACATGTTCTATTTCTAGGTCCGTCAGAATTTTAGGGGTAAAAAGTCAGATGAGGCATACACACGATCGGAATATCAGATGAAAAAGATTCTGACTTTTTCTGTCTGACATTCCGCTCGTGTGTATGCGCCATTAGTGACACTTTGTGGGAACCAGTGACACTAATACAGTGATCAGTGCTAAAAATATGTACTGTCACTGTACTAATGACACTGACTGAGAAGGGGATAACATCTAGGGCAATCAATGGGTTAAATGCGTGCCTAACAAGTGTTATCTCACTGTGGGGGAGGTGTTTTTACTAAGGGAAGACATAGATCCCAGAAAGCACAGCAGGAGAACACTCCCACTAAGCTGGTTCAGAGAGAAAGAATGACATTCAATTACTTGCCTTGCAAGAACACAGGATCAATGTCTTCCATACTGACAGACTGGCGAACTGCCTTGTTTACATAGGCAGACCACTAGGCGAGTCCGCCGGATCAGCTGATTGGCTCTGATACCCAGAAATGCAGGATCATGTATATAAGTGATCCTGCGCAGCGTGACCGCCCTGTAACAGTAAGTCTGCTATCAAGCGATCGGCAACTGGTTAAGATCATCAGCATTATGATAACTCACAGGCAGGGGGCGCTCTATCATGGATCTGACTGGCTCTGTCACAGTGTGTCACTTAACATGAATGACTGCTGGGTGCTGATTTTGTGAACTTCTGACCAATAAGTGCCCCCCGCTGCCTATGAGTTCTGATACCATCCATTATGCCAGAGAGACAGACACAGTGCAATGTAGTCTATTCACAGACACCCCCAAAGCACACCCGTGTTGAAGCCTTGAAGGCACTGGCAGCCCCACGATTGGATCTGCTTCCCCTCTATTCCTGCTGCGGGACATCATCAGCTGAGCTCAGCTGTGTCTCTCTGTCCCCGTCGCCTCCGCCGGCCTCACAGCCTCTCAGATCTCACTCTCCAGGCCCCGGCTACTACTGGGTGGGGAGCAGAGGAAAATGACTCTGCCGGGGAAGGCAAGGAGATAAGCAGGCAGGCGGCTGGCCGGGATTTGAGCCAAGGCAGAAGAACATGTGAGCCGAGCTGAATGGGCATGTGCCGGAAAATGAAGAAATAGTCCATCCGCTCCGACCAGCACATCATCATCAGAAAGGGACACCGATAATGGAAAAAATACACCCCCTAAACTAGTAGGAGCGGGGGGGTGGGGGGGGGGGGGTGTAATTCAGATTTTTTTTTATTCTGCACTGACTGTCTTTGAAAATTGCCCCAGCTCCTGTTGAAGTCAAAACCGGGGACAAAACCGGAGACAGACTTGGTCTGGGGACAGTGTCCTCAATCCAGGGACTGTCCCCTGAAACCGGGGACATCTGGTCACCCTACTTTACTCCCAAGACAAAGAGTCTGTTTTAGTTGGAAAAAAGTAATGCTAAACATTATCTTTCATATGAATGCCTGGCAATTACCAATACTTATGACAAAATATTTAGACTGGAACATACCCAAACCCATGGCTCCGCTCCAGACTTGATTCCTTTTAAATGGACGACCCAGGTGCTGGCTACCTCAACCTGTCTCCACTCTCAATCAAAAGTAAATAAGCCGCACTCTAAAACACAGCCCTTCTCTCTACATTTAATTCATCAAAAACTGAATCTGCATACATTGATGCCTCCACCCGAAAACCACCTTCCGTGGCGTGTTTCACCACTGCTGGCTTGTTTACAAGGATAGGGGATTGGAAGTGCCCTATATTTCCCCTCTCCTTGAGAGCAAGTCAGCAATGCTGAAATGCATCAGGAAAGGGGGTTTTGGGTTGAGGCATCAATGTATGCAGTTTAATTTTTTTTACTAACTAAAGAGAAGCTACATTTTGAAATAAGGCTTACATGTATTATCGAGCAATATATAGTCAATCAGTGTAATCATTTAACTTCTAATTTTGTATTCCTTATTTCTGATAACATGTGCCACTTGCCCTGTTTGGTCAATAAAACCTGTCTGCAGTCAGAGTACTAGCATCCATTTCTTTTTTTTTTTTTGATAAAATGCAGGCTGCTTGCTCTTAAGACACAGATGTATTCCACATAATGCTAAATGTATTCATTTCAGACATTTGATGGTTCATAATGCTATTGGTATCAGTGGCAGTTTCCCCCTCCTGTAGCTACTGTATTTCAGCTGGTTAGGGTAACTACCCTGTCTTTGTCTGGTGCATGGTTGGATGTTAGGTTGTTGTACTTATTATAAATTCAATCAAATAAATCACAATACTTACATCTTGTCCTGGTGGACCTTGAGGGCCTGGTGGACCAGAAAGACCTCTAGTACCCTGCAAATAGTAAAGAATGCCATCATATAAAAAAGTATGTATATTGTCTTCTGTAACCAAATACAAATTGTGTAGAGAGGTATTTAACCCCAAATGCTGTTGTAAAAAAGGATAGAATAACAAGCAGATGCAAACACTGTCAGCATGTTATTGTTCTCTATCACTAAGATCAGGTGAGCCATTTTTCTCTATACCAAAGATCTAGTGTGTCATTGTTCTCTATACCCAGGTTCCAGTGTGCCATTGTTCTCTATACCCACGTTTCTGTGTGTTATTGTTTTCTATGCCCAGGTTCCAGTGTGTCATTGTTCTTTATACCCAGGTTCCAGTGTGCCATTGTTCTCTATGCCCAGGTTCCAGTGTGTCAATGTTCTCTCTACCCAGGTTCCAGTGTGCCATTGTTTTCTATACCCAGGTTTCAGTGTGTTATTGTTTTCTATGCCCAGGTTCCAGGGTGTCATTGTTCTTTATACCCAGGTTCCAGTGTGCCATTGTTCTCTATACCCAGGTTCCAGTGTGTCAATGTTCTCTATACCCAGGTTCCAGTGTGCCATTGTTCTCTATACCCACGTTTTAGTGTGTTATTGTTTTCTATGCGTAGGTTCAAGTGTGCCATTGTTCTCTATACCCAGGTTCCAGTGTGTCATTGTTCTCTATACCCAGGTTTGAGTGTGTCATTGTTCTCTATACCCAGGTTCCAGTGTGCCATTGTTCTCTATACCCAAGTTTCAGTGTGTTATTGTTTTCTATGCCCAGGTTCCAGTGTGCCATTGTTCTCTATACCCAAGTTTCAGTGTGTCATTGTTCTCTATACCCAGGTTCCAGTGTGTCATTGTTCTCTATACCTAGGTTCCAGTGTGTCATTGTTCTCTATACCCAGGTTCCAGTGTGTCATTGTTCTCTCTACCCAGGTTTCAGTGTGTCATTGTTCTCTATACCCAGGTTCCAGTGTGTCATTGTTCTCTATACCCAGGTTCCAGTGTGTCATTGTTCTCTATACCCAGGTTCCAGTGTGTCATTGTTCTTTATACCCAGGTTCCAGTGTGCCATTGTTCTCTATACCCAGGTTCCAGTGTGCCAATGTTCTCTATACCCAGGTTCCAGTGTGCCATTGTTCTCTATACCCACGTTTCAGCGTGTTATTGTTTTCTATGCGTAGGTTCAAGTGTGCCATTGTTCTCTATACCCAGGTTCCAGTGTGTCATTGTTCTCTATACCCAGGTTTGAGTGTGTCATTGTTCTCTATACCCAGGTTCCAGTGTGCCATTGTTCTCTATACCCAAGTATCAGTGTGTTATTGTTTTCTATGCCCAGGTTCCAGTGTGTCATTGTTCTCTATACCTAGGTTCCAGTGTGTCATTGTTCTCTATACCCAGGTTCCAGTGTGTCATTGTTCTCTCTACACAGGTTTCAGTGTGACATTGTTCTTTATACCCAGGTTCCAGTGTGTCATTGTTCTCTATACCCAGGTTCCAGTGTGTCATTGTTCTCTATACCCAGGTTCCAGTGTGTCATTGTTCTCTATACCCAGGTTCTAGTGTGTCAATGTTCTCTATACCCAGGTTCCAGTGTGTCATTGTTCTCTCTACCCAGGTTTTAGTGTGTCATTGTTCTCTATACCCAGGTTCCAGTGTGTCATTGTTCTCTCTACCCAAGTTTCAGTGTCATTGTTCCCGAGCTTATATGTAATTTGTTTACCTGATGTGAATCTATGTTATAAATGGCTGCATTACTTTATATGTTCTTTAATTTTGCTCAATAAAAATCTTTATCGATAAAAAAAGTTGTGATTATCTATTTTATTTTTGGAATGCTGTTTTGGAAGAGAATTAAGGAAACGCCACATATATACAGTATACATATATACAGTATATATATATATATATATATATATATATATATATATATATATATATATATATATATATATATATATATATATATATATATATATATATATATATATATATATATATATATATATATATATATGCGACACAAATGAGATTTGATGTTTGAAAACCATGCATTCAATGAAAATGTAATTCTTTGCTTTCTTCATTAACAATAGAATGGAGATATAAACGGTGAGTCCAGATAAAAGCAGAAAAGATTTAGTTTGGGTTTTGTATAATCCAACACGCTTGTTAAAAAGGGAGATTTTTACTACTATTTGAGCACTACAATAAAATAATCTCCCTGGCTTGCCTTCAGGAGGTAATTGGGAGAGACATTCACTACTCTATAATATTTTACATTTATTGCAAGTAGCAAACTTGAAAGTGCAGAGTGTTCGTTTTCAGACTTCCGACTACACAGAATTTACAATCGAAATGGAAAGAGTTTAGGACTATGGAAATGAGGGATAATAAAAGAATTTTCACAAAATTGCCAGTATAAGCCCTTGTACATACGGTCGGAGATTCCGACAGAATGTGTCCGATCGGACCGTTTTGTCGGATATTCCGACTGTGTCTGGTCTACGTCGGACTGTTTCCGTCGGAGTATCCGACGGACCAAGTTTTCCAACTTGTTGGTAAAATTTTCCGACAAAATGCTCCGATCGGACATACTCCGATCATGTGTAGAGAATTCCGATCGGACAAAGTGCCACGAATGCTCAGATCAAATTCCTACACCAAAGCTATTGGCTACTAGCGTGAACGTAGTCCTGTCGTAACGAAATAACGCCACCACGTTCTGAATGATCGGATTTTCCGACAACTTTGTCCAACCGTGTGTATGCAACAGTTTCGGACAAAATCCAGCGGACAAAATCCGACGGACAAAATCTGACAGATTTGGTTGTCGGAATGTCCGACCGTGTGTACAAGGGCTTAGGCTACTTAAAGGAAAGGAACTCCAACTTGGTTAATAATCTGTTTAACATCCCCAGTTCTGAGTCAGTTCTGAATGTATCCATAAATGTGATTAAAAACTCAGTCTCTCAGATGTCACATAAACGCTAGTTCAACTGCCGGACATGCGGTACAATGCAGTGAATTGCCTTGCACTGCGCTATGCTTAAAAAAAGTACTGCATGCATCATGCCCATACATGCCACTGCAATGCGGGCAGTGTAAACTGGGTACAGAGAAGGCAAGGCATTTGCCATGTCCACGCGGTGGGATTGCGCTGGAATAGCCGCCCAATGCAGTCCCACCGCATCTGGTGTGAGCCAGTCCTCAACCAGCTCAGCCCCGGAAGATTTGGCTGCTGAATGACCAGGCCATTTTTTGCGATTCGGCACTGCGTCACTTTAACTGACAATTGCGCGGTTGTGTGACGTTGCACCCAAACAAATTTGGCGTCCTTTTTTTCCCACAAATAGAGCTTCCTTTTGGTGGAATTTGATCATATCTGCATTTTTTTTTTTTTTTACGTTATAAACAAAAAAAGACCAACAATTTTGAAAACAACACAATATTTTGTACTTTTTGCTATATTAAATATCCCAATTAAAAAAAAAAATTATCAACTGGGAATGTGAAATTAGAGTTTTTGGGGTTTTTTTGGGCAATTTTTCAAGGTGCAAGTGGCTCCAGAATGTTACAGAAGCTCCACTTTTTGCTCAGTTTAGGCCGATATGTATTCTTTTACATATTTTTGGTAATAAAAATCGCAATAAGCCTATATTGATTGGTTTGTGCAAAAGTTATAGCGTCTACAAAATAGGGGATAGATTTATAGCATTTTTATTATCATTTCTTTAACAGGGATTTGTGTGTTTTATGTCCCTGTTCTGCCTCTTGTGACCGCGATCGCTTGTGGCCGGCAGTCATTGCAACCACTGGCCACGAGAATCGGCACCCCCACAGTGCAGCGGGCGTGCACACACACCAGCTATTCCGCTTAAAGGAGCCAACGTACAGTTACGACGGCTCGCGGGATCGTGCCAACCTGCCACAGTATAATGACGGCGACTGGTCGGCAAGCGGTTAAAGCAGGGGTCTCAAACTGGCGGCCCTCCAGCTGTTGCAAAACTACAAGTCCCATGAGGCATTGCAAGGCTGACAGTTACAAGCATGATTCCCACAGGCAGAGGTATGATGGGACTTGTAGTTTCACAACAGCTGGAGGGCCACCAGTTTGAGACCCCTGGGTTAAAGTGTATTTATAGCCAAGAAACTTTTTGGATAGAGTGGGGAAGTATTGGAACTTCTGTCAGGTCCCATCATATCATACAATATACATCATATGAAATGATGAACACCCGACTTGGTAAACAGTAGATGAATCTGGCATCCAAATGGCCCCATAGAAGTTCTTCTATAGCAGTGATTCTCAACCAGGGTTCCTCCAGAGGTTGCTAGGGGTTCCTTCAGCATTGGGCAATTTCTGCCTCTCAGATAAGTTCCCACTGACACCATTGATAGTTAAAAATATTTGTAAGGAGGTAATTCTTCCCAATGACCACTAGTGTAAGGACCATTGTTCCCACTGACCATCACACTACTTGTTGTGGAAATTTTAGATGTATTTATTATATATATTGTCATAAGAGTCCTCCTGTGTTCATTCTCCCCCAGCCCGCTCTTTTAGAGCTGACTGGGGCAGACTGACGCTGGTTGAGATCCGTTAGGTAGTGGATAATATCTTGGGGTTGGAAAGAAAGGTGTTTGCGGAGTGGGGGTATGTCCACCAGCAAAAGGGCCCCTGTACATTGTACAGACGATCGTCTGGGGACATATGCTGGCTCTGCGGGCATTGGTTGTGTGCGGATGTGTGCGCATTGTCTCTGCTGTGTCTGATCAGCACATGGAGATGGGCAGTGCATATCTGTAGATGGCTTTCCATTCACAAGAGATGTAGAATTATCCAAGTATACATTGTTCTCTGGAACAATGTATATATTAAGGATTTCTATCAACGGAATTATAGTCATCGTTCATTGGTTTTGTATGGTTTCCATCATTGAAAGCATTTGGTCAGTCTGTGTAACAGACTATTTGAATGTATACATGTCTGTAAATGTACCTTGTATTGTATTGTATTGTCCTTATATGGGCATTAACATCCTGTTACTGCTGTGAGGTCATACCCTTTGTGGGAGGTGTTCAGCTGTTGGAGGCAAACCCTCCAGGGCGTGGCTTCCAGTGGGAAAAGTAAATAAAAAGCTTTGGTCAAGGGGGCTCTCTGGCTGGCTGACGATGAAGCAGAAGGAAACACGGCTGTTGATGTCTCTTTAATGGGTAACCAGGGAGGGGCCTGGCTGAGGAGCAGCCAGGCTGAGATGAGGATGTAGGTTGCATTGGGGATGTCTGGTCATTGGGATGAATGTGTTGGAGAAGGTAACCTAAAGCATTATATCATTAAGGCGGAAATGGGTGCTTATTGGAAGCACAAAGTAGGTAGTGGGGCTGTGTGCATAGCATAGCAGCCAAATTTATATGACATACTGTATTATGAGTTGTAGATTTTAAATTTTTAGCAGGGGTTCCCTGAGACCGGTGAACTATTTCAAGGGTTCCTCTGTGTTGAAAAGGTTGAGAAAGGATGATCTATAGCAGGGATATTCAATTAGCGGACCTCCAGCTGTTGTAAAACTACAAGTCCCATCATGCCTCTGCCTCTGGGTGTCATGCTTGTGGCTGTCAGAGTCTTGCTATGCCTCATGGGACTTGTAGTTCTGCAACAGCTTGAGGTCCGCTAATTGCATATCCCTGATCTATAGCATGGGTGCTCAACCTGTTGCCCTCCAGCTGTTGCAAAAACGAAAAATTCCCATAATTTATAGGTGGTGGACACTTTGTACAATTCTCATCATGCCTCTGCCTTTGGGAGTCATGCTTGGAACTGTCAGCCTTACAACGCTTTATGGGACTTGTAGTTCAGCAACAGACGGAGGGCCACAGGTTGAGCACCCATGATCTACAGTAACCACGTTGGGTTTATACGCACATGCATGTTGGATGCTTAGCTGTTTTATGGAACTATACTTACCACTATGGCGTGAAGCTCTCCTGACTTCCATCAACCAACCATGTGCAAGGAAAAAATTCATTCATTTTCCTTGCACATGATTCAGTATTCTTTGGAAAGTGAAATTCCATCACTTTCATTAAGCACAACTTTACTTGCAAAGTGAACATTCTATTTGCCTTTAGTAAATCAACGCCAACATGTGTGGTGACCGAACTTTATCTTCATTCTGGCTTCATAAAAATATAGTAATACCTTGGATTAAGAGCATAATTTGTTCCAGAAGAATGCTTGTAATCCAAAGCATTTGTATATCAAAGCGAGAATCGCTATAGGAAAAAATGGAAACTCAAATAATCTGTTCCACAGCCACTGCTGGTCTATACAGTACCGCATGTGGCCAGAGGTGCGGGGGAGCTGGAGACACGCAGAAACTCATGAAAGCAGTGTCTCCGAGTGTTTCCGAGTGTGTCTGAGTGTCTCTGATCATCTCCGAGTGTCTCTGGCGCCCCTGCACCTCTGGTGGGACTGCAGACACCAGCGGCTTGTATCCTGCTCATCTTGTGAGACAGAATTGTTTTTTTTTAAATAGCTCATATTGTGAAACACTCAGAAACCGCATTACTCGCAATGCGAGGTTCCACTGTATGATGCTTATTAATATACTGTATAATGGGTGTGCCACGTTTGTTGCTTTTGGACGGATTTGCATTTAAAGTGCCTGATGGTGCAAGCACTCCACTTTTCATGCACTGAAGGATTTGTTAATCCATAGTTGCATACTCACCCTGACGGCCACAAACACTGATATTTTTCCTATGCTGGCACCATTGCATAAAATAGTACTGGGATATAAAAACATTTGATGAATACATCTAGAACAGCCTTTCTAAACCTTAATAGTCCAAATGGACTACTGAATTTATTTTCAGGTCTCAGGGAACCCTTAGTAAGAATGGTCTATTAGGGGCCATTAGGAAAATTCCCCTGACATTGGTGGTCTGTAGGAAGAATGAACCCTTACAATGGTGGTTGGAATGCCACCCTTACAGTTAGATAAAAATATAATTGATGTCATGCTACTGGCCAAGTGGCAATGGAACTAGAAATATGAAGGCACCATTAGGTGGTAGATCAATTAGCCACAGCTTAAGCAACTTGTGCAGGAACCCCGATAGAGAATGGCTGATCTAGACTATCTGGATACACACATACTCTTTATTGAAGCATATCTAACTGGATCCATTTATAAACTTGTATTCCCACCCTGATGGGTTGGACTGCCATTAGTTATTAGGAAAATGCCTCTTACTTTGGGGGTCAGTGGGAACAATGAACAACTTACAGTGGTGGTTGGACTGTCACCTTTATTGTCAGATATAATCAGTCCAAGACCTCCTACTCTCTAGTTCCCTTGTCACCTCCTCCCATGCTCTCCTCCAGGACTTCCCCCGAGCCTCTCCCATCCTTTGGAATCCCCTACCCCAATCTGTCCGACTATCTGCTACTCTATCCACTTTTAGGCGAGCCCAGAAAACTTTTCTCTTCAGAGAAGTCTATCCTGCTTCCACCTCACAACTGTACTTCTATTTTCTACATCTGCTTATTCCCCACAGTTATTACCTTTTGTATCACCTGACCCTCCGTCTTAGATTGTAAGCTCTAATGAGCAGGGCCCTCTGATTCCTCCTGCATTGAATTGTATTGTAACTGTACTGTCTTCCCTCACGCTGTAAAGCGTTATGCAAAATGTTGGCGCTATATAAATCCTGTATATAATAATAATAATAATAAGATCATTGGTTTCATACCAAGTGGCCAAATGGGGATGGACCTGGAAATATGAAGGCACCATAAGATGAAGATCAATTAGCCACAGCTCAAGGAACCCTTAGCAACCTCTAGAGGAACCCTAAATGAGATTGGCTGATGTAGTCAACCTGGATACACAAGTACTCTTTATGAAGGCATGTCGCTCTGGATCCATTTATATACTTGTATTCTTATCTTGTTGGGTTGGACTCTCCTTGTGTCGGGAGGCATGGAGACAGCTCTACTCACCCTAATTTGAGAACGGGTATCTTATAGTATGTTCATAGATTTCAAAAGTTGACAAGCCTTTTGTACCAGCTGTTCCAGGGAAGCCATTGTTTAAGGATTTTGGAGTATGCAAGTGTCTCGGAAGCCATTAAACTTTCATAGGAGTAATGAGTGTGTACAAGAGTTATCACATCTATTATTGTTGGGACCTTGTTTGTCTTTTAATGCCTAGTAATAAGCATTCATACTGCTAGTAGTATGTAGGTAGTTATTGTCCTACCATGTAGTGGAATTGAGTCAATGTTAATGTTTAGAATGGCTAGTTGTGTGGTGATCCTACAATGTAGTTGAGTAATGTCAGATAGTATGTTAGATATGTCTGATCAAAGCTCATTCGGACATGGACATGAACAAAATATGTGGTACAGTGTTCATGAAGGCATATTTTTTCATATAATTTGCTGTGGTCCTAGATTTCATTCTCTTCTATATCTGAATACATTATATGCTATTGAGTGGGTCTCAAAGCAGGATCTTGTTCAAAAGGTTGTGGCAGAAAAACCTACCAACGCGCGTATTTAAAATAAAGACTAATCAATTGTCAGACTGGAAATACTTCTGAGATCTCATGGCAGGAGGTCACATGACCCAATGCCTACAGGTTCGATCACATGACTAATGCAAAAAGGGGAATATTAGCCAATCTAAACCCTGATCTTTTGCTTTAGCAGAGACCAAATTGGGTAAGGATTTTATTATTTCTATTACCATTTATCATTTTCAGCAGTGGCGGCCTGTGTATTGTGTATTGTGGGCGTATGGGCGCTGCCCCCCCCAACACCTCCGGCGTCCTCCCTATTCATGTGCTCGGCCCCTTTTTAGGACACCAGACACATGAAATACTATGGCAGGGATGGGGGGGGGGTGTCTATTTTGAAGCACATGATTAGAGCCAGAGGCTCTAATAGGCTTCAAAATAGGGTGGGCTCGGGGTGCAGAGCATTGCGTCCTGATCCCACCCTGTTGTGTGGCATAGTGAATAAATTTTCGCTATTTTCACACTAACGTTCCTCCCTGCCAATCAGCAGGCAGGTCGGGGAGATCTGTCTCCCGATTGGCCAAAGCATTAGGCGATCCTTTTGGGTGCCTAATGCTTTGGTGGAAGAGGAGACAAGAGGACATAGGAGCCGCAGGCGCCGCATCCTGCTGAGGAGGAGAGCTTCTGGGGAAGAGATGAGAGCCGCAGAGGAAGAGAGCCGCAGAGGAGAAGAGCTACTGGTTCCCGCTGAGGAGGAGAGAACCATCACTCCAGGAGAGAAGCGGTAGGTGCCGCCAGACCGGCCGTGGGAGGGTGGGGTTTAGTGAAGTAACAACCAAGCCTGGCTGCATTTGATGGGTACAAATGGCTGCATATGATGGGACACAAGTGGCTGCATATGATGGGGCACAATTGGCTGCGTATGATAGGCACAGTGGCTGCATTTGATGGGCACAATGGCTGAATTTGATGGGCACAGTGAGGCTGCAATTTATGGGGGGGGGGGTTCAGCATTTTTCAGTTTGTTTGCGCCCCCCAAAAATTTTGAGCATCAGCCGCCACTGATTTTCATAGCATGGTGGGTATGGTAGATTGGGGATCACACTTGAAGATAGCTCAGTGCTGATGTTGTGCCTTTTACATGCAGTCTGCAAATTTGAATGGATGTCACTTTATAAATGTGACAGCATTTAGGATCATATATGAGATGACACACCCTATGAAAATTCAACTGATTTTGGGGAAGGTATTGGCAAATAGTTTTTACACACTTCGAGATTGTTACAGTAGTTGGTTTGTTAGTTTGAGGTTGATTTACATATTATGTTGTTAGGAAAAGGCTTAAAGTTTAGGATTAGTCCAAGAATTTTTTTTTTTTTATTATATAAATACCTGTTCCCCTTTTTCACCTGATGGTCCTATCGTGCCCTGTAAGAAAATAAAAAGTGGTTGCAACTTGTTCAACAAGGTGGTACATAGACCAAAAGCAATGCAATCAGTTCACCAAAAGCCAATCTATATAGTGCGAGAATAGTGAGCACTCGAAAAGCTGAGAGAAGCTATCACTACGGATGACAAAACCTCACAAGAGAGCAAAGAAAAAGGTGCAGCGCTCTATCCAATTAGAAAATCAGTTGATCATAAAGTGCAAATGTGCATTAAAGGGGTTGTGAACCCTCGTGGTTTTTCATACTATGCATTGAGGTGAAAATTCTCTTGCAGTGCAGCAGCACCCCCCCCCCCCCCCCCAGTGCCCCCGTTTTATTACTTACATGAACCCTCTCTTTCTCGTGCCAAGGACGAGCACACCAACACCAGCTTGAATCTTGTGTCCTGATTGGCTAGATTGATAGCCATTGGCTCCAGCTGCTGCCAATCAAATCCAATGATGCGGGGAAGGCGGGGCCGAGGCCTGCTGTCTGTGTCAATAGACGCAGTAGTCAGACGCGGGAGCGTGCCTGCACGGGTGTGCCAAGGGAGAGGGCTTCTCTGACGGGGCACTCGAGAAGAGGAGCAACCGGGAGAGCCGCAGAGGGACCCCAAAAGAAGAGTATCGGGGCCACTCTGTGCAAAACCAACTGCACAGAGGAGGTAAGTATGACACCTTTGTTTTTTTTGTTTTTTAAAAACCACAAACCTTTACAACCCCCTTAACTGTAATATATAATTTGCATAAATATATATAAGACAAACAATGTGGAACTATTAAAAATAAATAAACGACCAAAGAGTCCACCAAAGCTGTCTCTTATTATGAAAATGTATTTCCCAAGTAATTACAAAGACATCAAGTGAAAATATCCCATTTAAATCATTCCTCCATGTCACCCGAGGTACATCCACAGTGTGTTCTAATCTTCCACCTTTATGCACTCACCAGTGGTACGGATAAAGCCAGCTTATCAAACACTCCAGCTACAATTACTTCCCATTAGACATGTGCAATTCATTTTGTTCCGAATTAGTTTTTTTTTTCAATTACGATTAATTCGTTAATTCGGAAATAGCAGAAATTAAGGAAAACCTGTTTAACATATTTTTTCAAATATTCGGAAATTCAAATATTCAGAAATGTCCAAAAATAAGAACGAAAATTGAAAAGAACGAAAATCAACCAAAAATAAGAACGAGAATCCGAAAATTCTAAAATCTGAAATAATAACTAACTAATACTAACTTAACTATTACTAACTATTAAATTATAGGTATTGGAATTTCCTTTCAAATTTGTCTGATAGTGAACGTAACGAATACAAATTTGTCCGAAGTTAACAATTATCCGAAATAACGAATGCCCTATCTAAATGAATGGAATGTAACAAATTAATAATAATATACAACAATAATATAATAATAATATTATAAAAATGTATTATTATTGTTATTAACTCATTCCGCTCCATTTGTTTATATGCGGCATTCATTATTTCGGATAATTCGTAACTTCGGATAAATTTGTATTCGTTACATTGAAAAATGCCACGTACACACGACCAGACTTTCCGGCAGACTAGGTCCAAAAGGATTAGTCCGTTGGACAATCCGATCATGTGTGGGCTAGTCTGATCATTTTTCGAAAAAATAAATAAAATCAGACGGACCTAGAAATAGAGCATGTTTCAAATCTATCCGATGGACTAAAATCTCGAAAACCGTTCGTCTGTGTGCTGGTCCGATGGACCAAATACGACGCAAGGGAAGCTATTGGCTGCTGGCTATTGAACTTCCTTGTTTAGTCCCGTTTACATCATCACATACAAAATGAACAGACTAAGTCCGTTCGTGTGTGGCCAAGTGCGTTCGTTCGGAAAGTCCGTCGGAACTCCACCGAAAGTCGGTCGGGAAGACCGTCAGACCTAGTTTGTCGGAAAGTCCGGTCGTGTGTATGCGGCATTACAGCCAAATTTGAAAGGAAATTCCAATACCTATAATTTAATAGTTAGTAATAGTTAAGTTATTATTAGTTAATTTGTTATTATTTTAATTTTCGGATTTTCATTCTTTTCATTCTTTCAAATTTTCAGATTTTCTTTCTTATTTCCGAATTTTTGGATTTTCATATTTTTTAATTTCTAAATTTTTTAATTTTCGAGTTTACGAATTTTCAAATTCACAAATTTACGAATTTCGATCAAGAGGAATGATCCGAAAAACAAACAAAAAAAAAAATTACGAAATGAAAACTAACAAATTTTTCAGCAGTGTGCATGTGGCCTACTTCCCATTAGAATCTCCTGAGTACTCTCCTCTTGCCCCGCTCCACGGCAGCTGAATAAGTCAGTCCTAAGAGGAAATTCTCGCTGTACAGGCATGACTGGGGATCCTCTGTGGGGGGATTATCAGTTTTCACCCACACTGCTCACTCAGCTGCCATTACCCGAGATGCCGGGATCCCACCACGTAATGGCAGCTGAGTGATCGGACACAGTTTTGGTGGACTCTTTAGTTGTTTATTTTATTTTTAACAATTCCACTTTCTTTGTCTAATATGTATTTATGCACATTATATATTACAGTTTATGCACCTTTGATTTGAATTTTCAAATTGGGTAGAACGCTGCAAATTTTTCTTTGTTGTAAAAGCCAATATCTGTTCTGTCAATGGAAGTGTGAGATTTTTGTGTGAAACCAATATTTATTGGCATGTTTCAACATTGTGGAAGAAAATCCAATCATGTGGAGGAAACAGTTCAACTACAAGAAGGGCATACCGTATAAGCTCCATCAACATTGGTCCTTGATGGTAATCAAAATCAGCACTGCCAAGTATGAATTTGAACCACTTGGCCTACTGGATCCAAGTTTTTTTTTAAAGAGTTGCTTAGCTAAAGAACGGAATATCAACTCTTATATCTCAGTGGCCTCAGTTCTACTCACTTGTCACACTCATTATACGGGGAGAAGGACCCTTCCTGTTCTATATAAAAACGAATTAATATATCACCAATCACCTAATTTTGGGTGGACTGGCTTATTCAAATATAACTAACTCAAACAACAAAAATGTAATATACTGTAGCTAGGGATAAGGCCATGGTTATGTGCGAACACAAGTCCAGACCGAACTTTGGCTGCTCGGGTGTTCAGATGATCGCAGGAGCATTTACCTGTTTGATACTGTCAGGGCTGGGCCCTTCCTTCTCTGAGCTGGCCACTCAGCTGTCGGCTAATTGCCATCTCCTATCTATCCAGTTACTCGGCTGTTGATGATATCCTGCTCGTCAGTCCTGCCTACGTAAGCCACCCAGTCCAGAGGATCTCTGCCTTCGCCTTGGTCAACATCACAGAAACTATCTCCTGCGATCCTGATCAAGACTTGCTTTGCTAGAATGCCTTCTGGCTCCAGATCCTGCTTGCTGTTCCTCTACATTGATCCCTGACTTCTGGTTTGGCTGACTATCCCTTCCGGTACCTGAGCTCTGGCTATGTTTTGACTACATTTGTTCTTTTTACTTTTATTATTAAACAAGTGTGATTTAACTGTAATTCTGTCTCAGCCTGATTTCATGGTTTCTGTCAGATACAGATTTTAGGGAGAACCTCACACTAACAAAAAAATAAATAAATAAAATAAAAGTGTCAGGGATGCCCAAAAAATTCATACCGGACTCCTAATCCTAAGGCTGGCCAGGAAAGGGGTGAGGATGAGTGTTTTTCCCTTCCCCACAAACAATATCAGACACCCATGGGGGGGGTACCTTGCCCCCTTGGAAAGGCATCTTGTCCCCATGTTGATGAGGACAAGGGCCTCCTCCCCCTGGTAATTGTGGGGATCTGCAGATAGGGGGCTTATCGGAATCCAGAAGCCCTCTTTAACAGTAAGGGGGCACCCAGAGAGCACCCCTCCCCCAATTTTGTCAGCGGCAGTGATGTCAGTGACCCCGCCTACTTGTATAAAACTGTCATCTGTAGTTCACAGAGGAGAACTGGGCACTGCTGATAACACAACTTGTGTCTTCAGTGCAGAAGAGGCAAAAAGCACAGGAAGCTGTGAACTTTCTGGCAGGATTAATAAGTATTTTTCTGTATTTGTAGCGTTTTAAAGAAGACAAATCTTGCTGAAAGTTTTTCTTTTTCTTTTTGCCCTGACAGATGCCCAAAGTATTTTTATTCAAGAACTTACGAACTACATTAACCTAAATTCTGCATTATATGACTTACTGGAATGCCATCAATGCCTACTCCTGGAGGTCCTCGGGCACCAGGTTGGCCAGGGAGACCTGGAGATCCTCGATCCCCCTATATAAAAAAAATAAAATAAAATAAAACACACATCAATATAACTAAACAGTGAATCAATAAATACAAACATGAGCTTGTTTGAAATCGTTTTTACAATTCCTGGAAAATATTACTGTAAAAAAAAAAAAATGGCTTCAGGCAAAATACAAATTTTTATATACCAAATTGGCAGGTTCTGCATTAATTGGATATTTAAAATGTGTTTAAAATTCATTAAAAACATTATATTAAAATATTAAATCATTAAACTTTTCTGTTAAAAAAAATATTATATCATTAAAATGATCTATTAAAATGTATTAAAATGTATTTAAACTACCGTATATAAAAAAAAAACAAAAAACTATACTTAAAACCCTTTGAGCTAAAAAAAAAAAAAGACACAATACAACACATGTATGAATACATTAACTTTAGGAGGAGGAGATGTGGTGACTAAGAAAGCAGAGATTCAGCAGTATTTTTTTTGCTGTATTCATTTATCATATAAAAGTACACGTGTTCACATGGAAGAGGCTATAAGTAAGGAAGGAAGGATGACGCTATGTGGAGTATCATAATGAGATCCTAAGAATATTATTTTTGGCCTAAGCTCCATCAGTCTGAATTTCCTCATGATTTTCTTTCATCCAGCAGTCAATCACACGAGCTTCATACTATAATCTGCTTCCTTACAACCATCCTAGTTTTCACTAACTTCTTGCTATAGGTATGTACAGCAAGATACCAAATACTCTGCAGGTAAATGTAGATACTGATTATCAACACATGGTGTAATAAGGAACATTTCAGAACCATGGAGGTGAAAATATAACTCAAGTACATAACCTTCTACCCACCAGCCTGTAGTGCCTACTGCCCCTTCACCTGTACAGCGTACTAACCCTTCACCTGTACAGTTTTCTGCCCCTCACCTATACTGCCTACTCCCTAATCACCTGTACAGCCTTCTGCCCCTTCACCCGTACAGCCTTCTGCACCTTCACCCATACAGCCTACTCCCTGCCCACCTGTACAGTCTACTGCCCCCTGGCCTATAATGCCTACTCCCTACTCACCAGTACATTCCACTCCCTGCTCACCTCTACAGCCTACTGCCTGACCTGTACAGCCTTCTGCCCTTTCAGCTGTACAGCCTTCTACCCCTTCACCTGTACAGCCTTCTGCCTCTTCGCCTGTACAGCCTTCTGCCTCTTTGCCTGTACAGCCCCTTCCCTTGTACAGCCTTCTGCCCCTTCAGCTGAGCTGTGCAGCTGACTCCCTGCCCAACTGTACAGTCTACTGCCCCTCACCTATAATGCCTACTCGCTGCTCACCTGTACAGCCCACTCCCTGTTCACCTGTACAGCCTTCTGCCCCTTTACCTGTACAGCCTTCTGCCCCTTTACCTGTACAGCCTTCTGCCCCTTTACCTGTACAGCTTTCTGCCCCTTTACCTGTACAGCCTTCTGCCCCTTTACCTGTACAGCCTTCTGCCCCTTTACCTGTAAAGCCTTCTGCCCCTTTACCTGTAAAGCCTTCTGCCCCTTCACCTGTAAAGCCTTCTGCCCCTTCACCTGTAAAGCCTTCTGCCCCTTCACCTGTACAGCCTTCTGCCCCTTCACCTGTACAGCCTTCTGCCCCTTCACCTGTAAAGCCTTCTGCCCCTTCACCTGTAAAGCCTTCTGCCCCTTCACCTGTACAGCCTTCTGCCCCTTCACCTGTAGTGTCTACTTTCCCCTCACCTGTAGTGTCTACTTTCCCCTCACCTGTAGTGTCTACTTTCCCCTCACCTGTAGAGTCTATTTTCCTCTCACCTGTAGAGTCTATAAACATGTGCAATTCGTTTCAGTTCTGAATACAAATTCAGACAAATTTTTGGTTATTTGGAGATTTGGATGTAATGAAAAGTAATTCATTTTGTTGAAATCCATTAAAATTCATTTAGTTTATTCGTTTTCTAACAAATTCCAACTTTTCAGAAAGATTCGAATTCGGATCGGTCGAAATACGATGGACCGATTCGAATTCTGTGTGAAGAAATAGCTGGTTGTTTAGCAGCGGGCCGGGAAGCCGGCCGCCAAAGTCCTTAACCATGATGAGTCATCTGTCAGCGGGCTTCCCCACTGACAGATGAATGTAAAGAAAACATTGCCCGGCAATAGAAAAATGTAAAAAAAAAAAAAAAAACGACCTGGGATCCCCCCAAAATCCATACCAGACCCTTATCTGGGCATGCAGCCAGCAGGTCAGGAAAAGGGGGGACGAATGAGCACCCCCCCTGCTGAACCATACCAGGCCACATGCCCTCTAGATGGGGGGGTGGGTGCTATGTGTGCCCCCCACCCCAAATCACCTTGTCTCAATGTTGATGGGGACAAGGGCCTCTTCCGAGAAACCCTGGGCTATGGTTGTCCCCCAGATCCTGCCCCTACTATGTGAATGGGTATCAGGTACATAGTGCCAGTACCCATTCACCAACAAAGTGTCAAAAAATAATAAAAACAGAGACAGTTTTTGACAAATCCTTTATAAAAAAAATACAAAAACAGTGTCCCTCGATGCAACAAAAAAAGCCACCCACCGACCCAAATATGAAAAGTCGCTCTTGCCGACACGGAGGCAGCTCTATGCCTACTGCAGGCTCCTCCATTTGACAGTTCTTTTATAGGAAAAGGGGTGGAGCCACCTGTCTCCGTCACTTGGCACTCCCTTCTGATGTCACAAACTGTTGCATGCTGGGCATGCTGATAAAGGTCTGGTATAGATTTTGGGATGGACCCAGCGGCATTTAAAAAAAAAAAATTGGCATGGGGTTCCCCTTAAAATCCACAGCAGACCAGAAGGGGGCAGTTTTTTTAAACATTTTTCTATTGCTGGGCAATGTCGGCATTGTTTTCTTTACATTCATCTGTCAGTGAGGAAGCCCATTGACAGATGATGACTCATAGTTGTTAAGGGCACGGGCGGGTGGTTTCCCGGGCCCGCTGCTTAACAACCAGCTATTTCTTCACACAGAATTCAAATCGGTCAATCATCCGAATTCTAATCCTTTTGAAAAGTTGGATTTTTTTTTAGAAAATTAATAAATGAAACAAATTTTAATCGAAACGAAATGATATTTAACAAATTCCGAAACCAAACAAAACAAATTTGATAACAGACCGAAATGAGTAACATAACAAATCTACCCAGAACTAAACAAATGTTTCCGTTCTGCACATGTCTAAATGTGTCTACTACCTGCTCACCTATACAGTTCACTGCTTGCCCACCTGTACAGTCTATAACCCCCTCCCCTTTACAGTCTACAGCCCCCTCAGTTGTACACTCTACTGCCTACCCATCTGTCAGCCTACTGCCCTATCACTTTTACATTATACTGCCTGCCCACCTGTACAGCTTACTTCCTGCTCACCTACACAGTCTACTTCATGCTCACCTGTACAGTCTACTGCCTGCTCACCTACACAGTCTACTTCCTGCTCACCTACACAGTCTACTTCATGCTCACCTGTACAGTCTACTGCCTGCTCACCTACACAGTCTACTTCATGCTCACCTACACAGTCTACTTCATGCTCACCTGTACAGTCTACTGCCTGCTCACCTACACAATCTACTTCATGCTCACCTACACAGTCTACTTCATGCTCACCTGTACAGTCTACTGCCTGCTCACCTACACAGTCTACTTCATGCTCACCTACACAGTCTACTTCATTCTCACCTACACAGTCTACTTCATGCTCACCTACACAGTTTACTTCATGCTCACCTACACAGTCTACTTCATTCTCACCTACACAGTCTACTTCATTCTCACCTACACAGTCTACTTCATGCTCACCTGTACAGTCTACTGCCTGCTCACCTACACAGTCTACTGCCTGCTCACCTACACAGTCTACTGCCTGCTCACCTACACAGTCTACTGCCTGCTCACCTACACAGTCTACTTCATTCTCATCTACTCACCTACACAGTCTACTGCCTGCTCACCTACACAGTCCACTGCCGGCTCACCTACACAGTCTACTGCCTGCTCACCTACACAGTCCACTGCCTGCTCACCTACACAGTCTACTGCCTGCTCACCTACACAGTCCACTGCCTGCTCACCTACACAGTCTACTGCCTGCTCACCTACACAGTCCACTGCTGGCTCACCTACACAGTCTACTGCCTGCTCACCTACACAGTCTACTGCCTGCTCACCTACACAGTCTACTGCCTGCTCACCTACACAGTCTACTGCCTGCTCACCTACACAGTCCACTGCCTGCTCACCTACACAGTCTACTTCATGCTCACCTGCACAGTCTACTTCATTCTCAACTACACAGTCTACTTCATTCTCACCTACACAGTCTACTTCATTCTCACCTACACAGTCTACTTCATGCTCACCTGTACAGTCTACTGCCTGCTCACCTACACATTCTACTTCATGCTCACATACACAGTCTACTTCATTCTCACTTACTCACCTACACAGTCTACTGCCTGCTCACCTACACAGTCCACTGCCTTCTCACCTACACAGTCCAATTTATTCTCACCTGTACAGTCTACTTCATTCTCACCTACTCACCTACACAGTCTACTGCCTGCTCACCTACACAGTCCACTGCCGGCTCACCTACACAGTCTACTGCCTGCTCACTTACACAGTCTACTGCCTGCTCACCTACACAGTCTACTGCCTGCTCACCTACACAGTCTACTGCCTGCTCACCTACACAGTCTACTTCATGCTCACCTACACAGTCCAATTTATTCTCACCTGTACAGTCTACTTCATTCTCACCTACACAGTCTACTTCATTCTCACCTACACAATCTACTTCATGCTCACCTGTACAGTCTACTGCCTGCTCACCTACACAGTCTACTTCATGCTCACCTGCACAGTCTACTGCCTGCTCACCTACACAGTCCACTGCCTGCTCACCTACACAGTCTACTGCCTGCTCACCTACACAGTCTACTGCCTTCTCATCTACACAGTCTACTGCCTGCTCACCTACACAGTCTACTGCCTGCTCACCTACACAGTCTACTGCCTGCTCACCTACACAGTCTACTGCCTGCTCACCTACACAGTCTACTGCCTGCTCACCTACACAGTCTACTGCCTGCTCACCTACACAGTCTACTGCCTGCTCACCTACACAGTCTACAGTGCCAGTACAGGTCATCCCCTCACTTATACATCCTACTGCCCTCTCACCTGCACACAATCCTGCTCTCCCATTTGCACAGCCAAATAGCAACACACCATGACCTACTGTCTGCCTAGCTAAATAGCCTACTGCACGCTTGTCTACACAGCCTACTGCCCATCTGGCTAAACAGCCAATTGCCTACCCACCTACCCACCTATTTTGCCTACTCCCTGATCCCTGCTAACCTGCACAGCCTGAAGCCCAACTGATTCCCAGCAGCCTTCACCACCAGCTGGGGTTTGTTCCAATGATCCTCCTTTTAGTGTGTGACAGCCATCCTCTGCAACAGAACGTTTTATTTTGGTGGGATACTTTCAAAGCATATTTCAGACTAAAGGGAAGCAGAGATGGGTGATTTCTCTTTCTTTAATGACATCACTGAGCTACTTGGGTGGGTGTTAAGAAGGCAGACCATTCCATTAAACCAGGGGTCACCAAATTTGGCCTACCGCAAGATTATTTCTGGCCCTCTGTTGTAAGGAGGGGTCTCTAATGGAGACTCTCATGTAAGGGGAGACTCTGATAGGGACTCTGATGTGGGGGGGAATTTTGATATAATGGAGTATTCTTATACGAGGTACTTTGATGGGGACCCTGATGTAAAGGGGGACTCTTTTGTACCAAAGGGTAATCATAAAATACCCTACAATGGTGTAGGAGCCTTCTATGTTTTTTACATATGTATCATTAAAATTTTTCCTAACATTACTTCATGATGCGGCTAATTTCACAATTTTGTATTTTTAGGATATCTTTAATATTTACATGCTGTTTGTGCTGTTCTAAAAGGCCCTGATGAATCGGGGTTCCTGTGAAACGCGTAGACTCGCACAACCTGGGTCAACCAAACAGTAAATTGTATCTTCATTTAAACTGTAATGTTTTAACTTTTCCCATCTAAGGATGGCAAATAAAGTATTTGTATATCTTTTAAAAAAAAACAAAAACATTGTGTTATAAATCATTATTCATACCCCACCGAGGCACATGCAAAATCCCACCCCAAGTTTTTCCAAAGAGGGTCTCTGATGGGGACCATGATATAAGGTGGGGTATTTCTGGGTCCCTGATGTAAAGAAGGACTCTGATGGGAACCATGACATAAGGTGGGGCATTAATGGGGACCCTGATGTAAAGGGATACTCTGATGGGGACTTTGATGTAAGGGGGGACATTGATGAGGACCCTAAAGTGAAGGGTAAATCTGATGGAAATACATTTATTTGGAATTTATTTGTTTTACTAACGTTTTTTTTTTTCTCTGGAGCCAGATGTGGCCCTTTGTTTGCCTTTATCCTTCCCTTGAGGCCTTATTCCTGCCACTGACACCAACAACGGGGCACCATTCCTTCCACTGACACCCCCAATGAGGCATAATTCCCTCCACCAACAACAAAAATGGTGCACTATTACTCCCACTGACACCAACTATTTCTGCCCCCAAAAATCAGGCATTGTTTACTCCCAGTGGGCACAGTCCCTAACGTCTGAAGGACAGTAAACTGGCCTTTTCTTTAGAAAGTTTGGAGACCCTCTGCTCTATATGATATTATGTTAAAAAACAAAAACTCAAAGTAAAACGTATTCATTAATTTAAATTTGATTCTGTAATTTATAAAAAAAACGATTTATTTCAGCCCACAATCATTTGTAAAATATACAACGTGGCTCTCATACTGAAAAGTTTGGGGACCCCTGCATTAAACAGTCAGTTGGGCAAACAATGGTTCTGAAGCTTACAATATTATCTCCAGAACAGAAGCAGGAAACAATCTTCAATAAAAATTTCTAAAATCTTTTAACCACTTGCCGACCGCCGCACGCCGATATATATATACGTCGGCACAATGGCAGCGGTGGGCAAATGGGCGTACCTGTACGTCCCCTTTAATTAGCGGGGCTAGCAGGCATGTGCACACACCCCCGCCGCATACAGCGTAACCGTGCCTGTGTCTCCCAGCGATCGTGTGACATGGAGCTGCAGAACGGGGAGATGTCTATGTAAACAAGGCATTTCCCCATTCTGCCTTGTGACATGACAGAGATCACTGCTCTCTGTCATCGGGAGCAGTGATCTCTGTCATGTCAGTGGTAGCCCACCCCCCACACAGTTAGAATCACTCCCTAGGACACACTTAACCCCTTGATCGCCCCCTAGTGTTTAACCCCTTCCCTGCCAGTGTTATTTACACAGTAATCAGTGCATTTTTATAGCACTGATCACTGTATAAATGACAATGGTCCCAAAATAGTGTCAAAATTGTCTGATCTGTCCGCCATAATGTCACAGTCAACAATAAAAATCACAGATCGTCACCATTACTAATAAAAAAATAATAATAAAAATGCCATTAAATTATCCTTTATTTTGCAGAAGCTATAACTTTTGTGCAAACCAATCAATATACGCTTATTGCGTTTTGTTTTTTTTTTTGTTTTTTTTTTACCAAAAATATGTTGAATAATACACATCGGCCTAAACTGAGGAAAAAAAATGTTTTTTTTATATATATTTCTGGGGGATATTTATTATAGCTGAAAGCAAAAAATATTGGGGGTTGTTTACAAAAGGAAAATCCACTTTGCATTGCAAGTGCACTTGGAAGTGCAGTCACTCTAAATCTAAGGGGTAGATCTGAAATGAGTGGAAGCTCTGCTGATTTTATCACCCAATCACGTGCAAACTAAAATGCTGTTTTTCCTTACATGTCCCCCTCGGCTCTACAGCGACTTTACTTCCAAGTCACTTGCAGTGCAAAGTGGATTCTCCTTTAGTAAATAACCCCCATTGCGTTTTTTTTCCAATATTGACGCCCTTTTTTGTTTATAGCGCAAAAAATAAAAACCGCAAGGAGGAGATCAAATAGCACCGAAAGAAAGCTCTATTTGTGGGAAAAAAAGGACGTGTGGGTGCAACGTCGCACGTCCGCGCAATTGTCAGTTAAAGCGATGCAGTGCCGAATCGCAAAAAGTGCTCTGATCAGGAAGGGGGTAAAACCTTCTGGGGCTGAAGTGGTTAATGTGCTTTTCATTGGTTTGTGTCCCCACCGCCCCAGTTTATGAGGCCGATATCCCTTCCTTAGAGCTCCTTCTCCTGCTGCCGTTTTAGTTCGTAAAAGAAGAAGTGAGACAAAAAAGCTCTTGAAGCCAAGTGCCTTTATGTGAACTTGAACATCATACCCGTACATGAATCCTTCGGGACAGAAAATGAAGGTTAGCATTTTCACAAGAGGGAAAGCAAAAGGGAATAGTGATACCTAATTTGGGCTCTGAGACGACTGCACACTAACTACCGCATTAAAATACATCTTATTCTTCAATAAGGTACTCAAAAGTCACTTGACTTTATCCAAAGCTACTCTCCATATCCCCAAATGTGCTATTCTCAAAAGTCGCAATCTAGAAATTCACTTCTAAAAAAGCAGATTTCCCCGTTTCTAGAAGATCAAAAAATAAATAAAAAACTTGAATGTCCTGGGTAATGTAATGCTGGGACAAGAATCTAGAAAAAGTTACATTGTGATGAAAAGAGTCTTAGCCCTTGTACACACGGTTGGACATTCCGATGGAAAATGTCCGATCGGACCGTGTTGTCGGATAATGTGTGGGCTCCATCGGACTGTTTCTGTCGGAATATCCGACGGACCAAGTTTTCCAGCTTGGCTATAAAACTTTCCGACAACATGATCGGAGCTTGTCCACGCATGCTCAGATCAAATTCCTACACCAAAGCTATTGGCTACTAGCCTGAACGTAGCCCCGTCGTAACGAAATAACGTCACCACGTTCTGAACGATTGGATTTTCCGACAACTTTGTCCGACCGTGTGTATGCAACAGTTTCGGACAAAATCCATCGGACAAAATTTGGTTGTCGGAATGTCCGACCGTGTGTGTACAAGGGCTTAGACAGAAGTCCAGTTCCAGGCACCACAGAGAGGAGAGGACAGTTGAGGGTTCTTGGGGGTGCTCTCCTCTTCTGGGGAGGGGCAATGGAAGGACATTGCCCTTATCTAATGAGAACTTAAGTTACAGACTCCCATCTAGTTGTGAGCACCACTTTGTTCCTTTACTGTTCTACAAGATGCAATGATGTAGGAGATTGGTGTTATCTAACTCCCCAAGTTAGTACCATCTTTATGGACTGATTGCCATGTTAACAAATAATGAAACTTTTTTCTCAAGAAGAAGCCTTCCTGTAGTGTTCTCACTGAAGAAATTAGTTAAAGTAGAACTATAGGCAAAACTTTTTTTTCCATTTTGGACAGTGTAACGGAGGGTTATGACTAGAGTTGAGCGGACACCTGGATGTTCGGGTTCAGCCGAACTTCGGAAAAAAGTTCGGGTTCGGGACCGCACTTCACCCGAACTTGACCCCAAACCCAAATCACCATTGAAGTCAATGGGGACCCGAACTTTTGAGGAATAAAATGGCTCTTAAAAAGTCATGGAAAGGGCTAGAGGGCTGCAAAAGGTAACAAAATGTTGTTAATAGCATGGCAAGTGCTCTGCAAACAAATGTGGGATCTATGCCTGGTTAATTTTAATGAACGTGAGCTTGTCCACATTGGCTCTGGACAAGCGGCTGCGATTGTCTGTGATAACGCCCCCTGCCGTGCTAAATACACGTTCAGATAATACACTGGAGCAGGGCAGGCCAGCACCTACAAGGCGTAAAGGGCAAGCTCAGGCCATGTGCCCAATTTGGAGACCCAGAAGTTGAAGGGGGCAGACCCGTCATTCAGTACGTGTAAGCGTGTGCACACATACTGCTCCACCATGTTGGTGAAATGCTGCCTCCTAAGACGTTCCATCTCAGCTGGTGGTGCTGGTTCTTGTGGCGTGCTGACAAAGCTTTTACACATTTCGGCCATGCTAACCCTGCCTTCTGAGGTGTTGGCGGTGCCCCAGCTGTGTTGGCGACCTCTTCCTTCTCCTCTGCCTTCGCCTTGTGCTTCCACCGTACCCCCGCTGTCAGGTGGGAATTCCACCAGCAGCGCGTCTACCAGCATGCGTTTGTACTCGCGCATCTTACAATCACGCTCCAGTGAGGGAATTAAGGATGGTACATTGTCCTTGTAATGGGGATCCAGCAGGGTGGCCACCTAGTAATCAGCACCAGTTAGAATGTGGGCAACTCGGCTGTCGTTGCGGAGACACTGCAGCATGTAATCGCTCATGTGTGCCAGGCTGCCCAGAGGCAACAAAAAGTTGTCCTCTGTGGGAGGTGTATCGTCTGTGTCCTCTGTATCCCCCCAGCCACGCACTAGTGATGGCCATGAGCTGGTCTGGGCGCCACCCTGCTGTGAACATGGATCCTCCTCCTCCATCTCTTCATCCTCCACCTCGTCATCCTCCAGAACTGTGCCCTTGCTGCCGGACAATTGTGTACCTGGCGTTTGTTGGTGCAGGAACCCACCCTCATAGCCACTTGTGAATGACTGCCCTGAAAGCCTTGGAAATTATCCCTCTTCCTCCTCCTGTGCCACATCCTCTTCCATCATCGCCCAAAGCGTTTTTTCAAGGAGGCATAGAACTGGGATTGTAATGCTGAGAACGGAGTCATCGGCACTGGCCATGTTGGTTGAGTACTCAAAACAGCGCAGCAAGGCACACAGGTCTCGCATGGAGGACCAGTTATTGGTGGTGAAGTGGTGCTGTTCCGCAGAGCGACTCACACGTGCGTGCTGCAGCTGAAACTCCACTATCGCCTGCTGCTGCTCGCACAGTCTGGCCAGCATGTGCAAGGTGGAGTTCCACCTTGTGAGCACGTAACATATGAGGCGGTGAGCGGGAAGGCTGAAGTTATGCTGCAGCGCTGACAGGCGAGCAGCAGCAGGGTGAGAACGCCAAAAGTGCTCACAGACGGCCCGCACTTTCTGCAGCAGCTCTGGCATATGGGGGTCATTTTTAAGGAACCTCTGGGCCACCAAGTTCAGCACATGCACCAGGCAAGGGATGTGTGTCAAACCGGCTAGGCCCAGAGCTGCTATAAGATTTCGCCCATTATCGCACACCACCAAGCCGGGCTTGAGGCTCACTGCCACCAACCACTCATCAGTCTGTTGTTCCATGTCCCTCCACAACTCCTGCGCGGTGTGTGTTTTTTCCCCCAAACAGGAAAGTTTTAAAACTGCCTGCTGTCGTTTACCCCTGGCTGTGCTGAAGTTGGTGATGAAGGTGTTACGCTGACTGGATGAGGAGGCGGTAGAGGATGAGGAAGCGGAGTAGGAGGAGTTTACAACAGGAAACCCCAGGAAAACCCAGGAAGTCAGCACAGTACAGGGATGGTGGGAGCCCCTCATAATGATAAATTTATCATAACAAACTTTCATTATTGTTGCAAAAAGTTTAAGAACTTAGCGAAAATTCATATTTTGTAAGAATCCGAACTGAATTTCAGACACGAATTACAAATTAATTTTAATACAAAATGGAACGGAACAAAATAATTTATTAACGGCACACATATCTAGTTGAGGGAGGGGTCTTTGTAGTTGGTTGCTGGAGGGTCTATTGATGCTGGCAGCTGGGGAATCTATTGTTGCTGGATGGAATATTTTTTTGCAGGGGAGTCTATTGTTGATGTTGGGGGATCTATTGTTGCTGGGAGTGGGTCTTATGTTGCAGGGGGTCAATCGTTGCTGGGTGGGATCTACTGTTGAGGGAGGGGTCTAATGTTTCTGGCTGCTGAAGGGTCAATTGATGCTGGCTGTTGGGCCTGCATTGTTGCTGAAGGGGATCTATTGTCGCTGGGCTGTCTATTGTTGCTAGATCTATTTTATTGCCTTTCTTGTTATCATTAACAAACTCCATATAAAATACTTGGTTCGGTATCCTCCTAAAGGGGCAGTACTGGGAGGTGGGTAAGGGTTGGACCCAAGGAACGGTGCTCGGAGGTGGTAGGGGGCGGAGTCAAGGGGTGGTTTCCTGCACCTTCTCGATGAGAAAAAAGGCCCTGGCTGGCATGATGTGTGAAAGAGGTGACGAGCTAAGGATGCAGCTGGCGCAATGTCAATATCATAGGGCTTGACTTGCTTGGGCAGTAGGATCAGGCATTTACGTGGCAAGTCTTGTGTTGGCAGCACTCTTTGTAAAGCCAAGTGGTACTGTGCCAAAAGAAACAAGTCTCAAATTCATATTTGCAACTGACAGTTACTGAAGTATAAGGTCATCTACAACGTTCAGCAGACTGCTGGTGGAGATGCTCGTCTAATGGCCCATTTATCTAGCAATTGAGGGGATTTGAAGAGCAATAGAATGATTGCCGAGACGGTTTATCAGAAAGGAAGCGCATGGAATTTTAAGGCATGAAATGCCATAATTCCCAGAATAGCTTTAGATTTAGCTGAAAGGGGCTTTTTGTCCAGCAGCATGTATTGGAACTTTCCAGAGGATTCTTTTTCGACGTTGTGCGTCGTTCTGAGTTCAGTGTATTGCAGTCGTTTGAAGTGGTGTGAAGGTATACCCATCCTAAGATTTCAGAACTGGAGCGATAGGATATATACACCTACACTATAATAAGGCTGTAACCTCACAGCCGTGAGGTAAGGGCACATCCACTCCCTTATTGGATGAAAGAAAGAAACAACCACTGCACTGAAGTGTTTGTGTCAGGGAACTCACCGTACGTATGCCCGTCCCCGTATAGCAGCAGTTCCCGTTCATTCCAGGCGCCATGCGCGGTGTCTCCGTCAGAGGCGTACGAGTTCCAGGACGAACGGACGTATGCTAAACCAAACACGTGGATGTACGCCAATCCGAACACGCGAAAACACCCGCGCAAACTGAACGGATGTACGTCTTCACGCACGGACGGCCACTTCCACCAATCCTGGCTCACTTCCCTCTATATAAACAGGGTCCTGGCCTGACACCAGTGCTGGATCGTCTTCAGCTGTTCCTGTAAGACCTGATTGTTGCTCCTGTGACCTTGCTCCTGAGACCTCGCTCCTGTGACCTTGCTCCTGTGATCTTGCTCCTGTGATCCTTGTTCCTGTGAACGGTTCCTGATACCCACTCTTGGATTCCCCGTGTTACTATCTCCTGGACTACCTCTGACCCCGGCTTGGACTTTCAACTTTGGCTTGTCTCCTGATTCTGTACCTTGTTTGCTTGCACGTTACCAGACCCCTTGTTTGTTCCTGATTACGCACCTGTCTCTTGTTATTGTACCGCATTGCCTGCCAGTTGCCGATCCTGCCTGTTCCAGACACGTAGTGCTCCCTGCTGATCTTCCGGTGCCTACCTACGTAACCTGTCTACACCTCTTCTACCGTGAGGACCCAGCATCTCCAAGGCCTTCTACTTCCATCTGCAGGCACCTGCACCCTTTCGTGTCCTCGCGCTCCCTGTTCCCATCTCCAGGGGCGTGGTGACCGGAACCGTGCGAGAGGCAACCCTCAGCAGTCTGACTCCGCTGTAAGGTACGTGACAGTACGATACAGCCAACATGGAGTCAGACAGGGGGGCCTCACCTCTGGAAGCTTTGTGCCAACAGATCTCTGCCCTTACCCAAGCAGTTCAAGGCCTGCAAGACGGTTACCATCAACTCGAGCAGAGGGTGGAGTCAATAACTCCAAACACTACTGCCTCCCAAGGGGCTACAGCATCTCGGTCCGCCGGTCCGGCAACTCCAGCATCCATGCCTGCAATAGCGGTGCCATCCCCGGAGCCTCGAGTTCCTACCCCAGAGCGGTTTTCCGGAGATCGCAGCAAATTCCGTGCTTTTCGTAATGCATGCCAATTATACTTCCTGCTACACCCTCGCACTTTCTCCTTGGAAAGCACAAAAGTTGGGTTCATCGTCTCCTTGCTTCTGGGGGAACCTCAGACCTGGGCCCATCGCCTCTTGGAACAGGCCAGCCCTCTACTTGACACTACGGACTCTTTTCTGAATGAGATGGCTAAATTATACGACGATCCTCAGCGTGCCACCACTGCTGAGGCCAGTCTCCATGCTCTGCGACAGGGTCGCAGACCTGTAGAGGATTACGTGACGGACTTTAGGCGGTGGAGTTCTGACACTCAATGGAACGACGCCGCCCTACGTTACCAATTCCGCATTGGACCATTAAAGGACGAATTAGCCCGCATCGAAGCTCCCAGTTCTTTGGAAGACCTCATACAGGTATCAATCCAAATTGACCGCCGTCTTAGGGAACGGAGAGCTGAAAGAGTTGGTCAGTTTCGCCCCACTTGGATGTTACCCAAGGTTCCTAATTATCCTCCTACCTCCACACCTGCTCCCATCTCCGAAGCTCCAGAGCCAATGCAACTAGGATTACTTCGCTCACCATTGTCTTCTGAGGAGAAGCTACGCCGGCGCCAGAACAACCTTTGCCTCTACTGTGGGGAAGCTGGTCACTATGCGAATACATGTCCAAATAAAATTCGTAAGTTCAAAGACTCACCTCTTGCATCCAATGCATTACCTCTGACGAAATCAATTCATATAGCTGTTCCCTTTTCCTTACAGCTTCCAGGAGGAACACTCCAGGTCCAAGCTATAATTGATTCGGGCACCTGTAGTTGCTTCATTGACCATACTCTCGTTATGCAACACAACATTCCATTGGCACTCAAGCAACGCCAACTTTCTATACGGTTAGCAGATGGATCCAACATCAGATCAGGTCCCATTACCCATGAGACTCAACCACTGCTCGCCAACATTCTATCCGGTCACCAAGAATTAATCTGCTTGGATGTCATTTCTTCACCACTCTTCCCAATCATTTTGGGAATGCCATGGTTACAAGCCCATAATCCCCAAATAAACTGGATAACCGGTGAGGTAGTGTTTCGGTCCACTTATTGCCTCCAAAATTGTGTCAGGACCTCAAACCACCTGGTTCCGGTCATTGCCTGTTCGGGTCCTACATCTGAGCTCCAGGGGTTGGTCCCAACCACATACCACAAATTCCTGGACGTGTTTGACAAAAGAAAGGCGGACACACTACCTCCTCATCGGGTCTACGATTGCCCAATCGAGTTATTGCCTGGAGCCGAAATTCCATTCGGGAGGATATTCCCTCTATCGGAACCTGAACTCCTGGTCCTCAAAGAATACATCGATGAGAACCTCAAGAAAGGATTTATCCGACATTCATCTTCTCCAGCCGGTGCTGGAATATTTTTAGTTGAAAAAAAGGACCATTCGCTCTGCCCATGTGTGGATTACAGGGATTTAAATAAAGTGGCGATTAAAAATCGCTACCCCCTTCCATTAATTCCAGAATTATTCCAGAGACTTCGATCAGCCAAAATATTTACAAAGCTGGATTTACGAGGGGCCTATAACCTAATCAGAATCCGTAAGGGGGACGAATGGAAAACGGCTTTTCGGACACGTTTTGGCCACTTTGAGTATCTGGTCATGCCATTTGGACTCTGCAACGCCCCAGCCACTTTTCAACATTTTGTTAATGACATTTTCAGGGACTTTTTGGATTTATTTGTAATTGTTTATTTGGATGATATTTTGGTATTTTCAGACTCTCTAGAAACCCATCGTGACCATGTGAAACAAGTTCTCCTGAGATTAAGGCAACATGGGCTCTATGCCAAGGCCGAGAAGTGCGAATTCGAACGGCAGACCATTCACTTCCTGGGTCTGGTAATATCAACAGAGGGAATAGAGATGGATCCTCAAAAGGTTTCAGACATTTTATCCTGGCCACCTCCAACTGATAAAAAAGGGGTACAGCGCTTCATTGGATTCTCTAATTTTTACAGGAAGTTTATCAAAAACTTTTCCAGTGTTATAGCCCCCATCACGCAACTCACCAGCAAACAAAACCGTTTTCGATGGTCCATCGAGGCCCAAGCTGCGTTCGATAAACTAAAAGGATTATTCACATCGGCCCCAATACTCAAACACCCTGATCCTGCTCTACCTTACACTCTGGAAGTGGACGCTTCAGAGAGCGCTGTAGGCGCCATTCTGTCCCAACGCCAAGGGCCTAAATCATTAATGCATCCTGTAGCGTTCTTTTCCAAAAAACTAAATACATCAGAAAGGAACTACGATGTGGGAGATCGGGAACTTCTAGCAATCAAACTGGCTTTAGAAGAATGGCGGTACCTTCTTGAGGGGGCAACACATCCAGTATTGATTTTTACAGATCATAAAAATTTGGAATATCTCAGAACAGCTAAGCGTCTCAGGCCCCGGCAGGCAAGATGGGCTCTTTTCTTCTCCCGTTTTAATTTTCACATAACCTACAGACCAGGATCCAAGAACAGTAAACCCGACGCATTATCCCGCATGTTCTCTGAAACTGAAGCCTCATCCCCTCCAGACACTATTTTGCAAGCTGGAAACTTCCTGTTAACACAAACCAGTTTTCTATCACAGGTTCGGCAGTCGTCTCGAGGTGCATCAGTCCCTCCAGATATGAACCTCCAAGAAAAAGATGGTCTTTTCTGGCGAGGAAGCAAATTATTCATCCCTCAAAACCTTCGCACCTCCGTTCTACAGGTTTGTCATGACTATCCCCTGGCGGGTCACTTCGGGGGTCACAAAACGACAAATTTAGTTCAAAGGCATTTCTGGTGGCCAAACCTCGCGAAAGACTGCAGGAACTATGTTAGCTCTTGTTCAACCTGCCTCCGGAATAAAAACAGCAAAAATAAAGCCTGGGGATTATTGAGGCCATTACCTATCCCTGAAAGACCATGGGATAAGATCGCAATGGACTTTATTGTTGAGCTTCCTCCCTCTGAAGGATTTTCCTCTATCTTCGTGGTGGTGGATCGCTTTTCCAAAATGGCACACTTTATTCCCATGAAGGGAACTCCATCTGCAACCGAGACAGCCAGAGTATTCATTAGAGAAATTGTCAGACTCCATGGAATTCCCGGTGATATTGTCTCTGATCGTGGAGTCCAATTCACGTCAAAATTTTGGAAATCATTGTGTGAAACGCTGGGTATCAAATTAAATTTCTCTTCAGCCTACCATCCCCAAACAAACGGGCAGACCGAACGCACTAATCAAACCTTGGAACAATATTTACGTTGTTTCACTTCTTTTTCTCAGGAGGATTGGGCTTCGTTACTACCCTTAGCAGAATTTGCATTTAACAACTCTACTCATTCTGCCACAAACCAGTCACCATTTTATTCTAACTATGGTTTTCATCCCTCCTTCTTGCCAACATCCTTACCGGATTCTCCTGTACCAGCTGTCCAGGATAGGCTGAATTTCTTTGTTATCAACAATCAGGTATTTAAAGAAACCCTTTCTAAGGCTCAGGAGGACGATAAAACATTTTTTGACAGGAAGAGAAGGGGAGAATTGGATTTAAAAATCGGTGATCGTGTATGGCTGTCAACCGCAAACCTGAAACTGGCGTGTCCCTCTAAAAAAATTGGGACCCAGATATTTGGGGCCTTTTCCAATTAAGAAGAAAATTAATTCGGTAGCCTATGAACTTGAACTTCCCGGCTCATTTAAAATCCATCCTGTATTTCACACTTCTCTACTTAAACCTGATGTACCCAATTCCTTTCCAGATCGGGAGTTATGCTCTCCAGAAGCTATATTGATAGATGGGGAGGAGGAGTTTGAGATCGAAGCAATTCTGGATTACAGGAAGCGCCAAGGACAAAACCAATACTTGATTAAGTGGAAAGGCTTTGGCCCCAAAGAAAATTCCTGGGAACCCGAAGCGAATCTTCATGCCCAGAGGCTTATACGGGCTTTTCATCGCTCTCAAAGGTCGGTTCAAAGGGGCACCCGGAGGCTGCCCTTAAGGGGGGGGCACTGTCAGGGAACTCACCGTACGTATGCCCGTCCCCGTATAGCAGCAGTTCCCGTTCGTTCCAGGCGCCATGCGCGGTGTCTCCGTCAGAGGCGTACGAGTTCCAGGGCGAACGGACGTATGCTAAACCGAACACGTTGATGTACGCCAATCCGAACACGCGAAAACACCTGCGCAAACTGAACGGATGTACGTCTTCACGAACGGACGGCCACTTCCACCAATCCTGACTCACTTCCCTCTATATAAACAGGGTCCTGGCCTGACACCAGTGCTGGATCGTCTTCAGCTGTTCCTGTAAGACCTGATTGTTGCTCCTGTGACCTTGCTCCTGAGACCTTGCTCCTGTGACCTTGCTCCTGTGACCTTGCTCCTGTGACCTTGCTCCTGTGATCCTTGTTCCTGTGAACCGTTCCTGATACCCACTCTTGGATTCCCCGTGTTGCTATCTCCTGGACTACCTCTGACCCCGGCTTGGACTTTCAACTTTGGCTTGTCTCCTGATTCTGTACCTCGTTTGCTTGCACGTTACCAGACCCCTTGCTTGTTCCTGATTACGCACCTGTCTCTTGTTATTGTACCGCATTGCCTGCCAGTTGCCGATCCTGCCTGTTCCAGACACGTAGTGCTCCCTGCACACCTGCTGATCTTCCGGTGCCTACCTACGTAACCTGTCTACACCTCTTCTACCGTGAGGACCCAGCATCTCCAAGGCCTTCTACTTCCATCTGCAGGCACCTGCACCCTTTCGTGTCCTCACGCTCCCTGTTCCCATCTCCAGGGGCGTGGTGACCGGAACCGTGCGAGAGGCCACCCTCAGCAGTCTGACTCCGCTGTAAGGTACGTGACAGTTTGCATGATAACACCAACACTTGAGTTTGAAACAAAGCTGAACTTTTTTTTTTGAAGAATTTTGCACGTCTATTTTTTAATATTTCAGGACTTATCAATTTGTATCATTAGCACTTTACTTTCCTTTTTGCCACTTGCAACGTTTACACAAAGCTATGCACTGTTTTTTTGCTGCTAGCAATATTTGCACAATGTAATGCACTGTATGAATTAGTAGTCCATGTTTTATATTTCTTTTTTTGCTGCCACTACTTTTTCTTAGTTAATTTATTTGATATATTTAGATTTGTTCTATATTTTGCACATTCACTTTGCACGCTATATTGCATTTTTTGCACAGTTGTGTTTACTATTATTAGAGTGTACGTATATGGATTTCTGTTGTCCAGATACTGGCCTATGATTGCTATTATATATTTACTTACCTAGCTTATTACGCAACATATAAGGTAAAAGGTACTTTTTATATCAAGTCCATATCCATTTATATAGTTCTCTTTCATTATTTCTCATCTATAGCTCCATTATCTAACCCCCCTGTTTGCTTCCCCCCACCCTGTCCCTTCTTTTTTCTTCCCTTTTTCTTTCTTTCTATTTCTTTCTTGTCTCATACTGCGCGACACTATCATTTATAATTGGCAAAACTTTTGGGGTAGGTAAACCCCTTTTCTAGTGTACGCAGCAGTTTTCTGTTTCTTTGTTTGGTTGGTTGGCGCAGAGGTATTTTATACATCAATTTATGATAAAATAATCCAAAATTCGTAAACAAAATTTCGTACTTCGTACAAAATTCGTATGCATAAAAATTCGTATTTCGGATCCTCACAAATGTATGAATTTCCGGAAATTCGGACTAATTTTTGATTCGTACAAAACTAATCGCATATGTCTACCCTCAACAGTAGATTTCTCCCAGTAATGATTGACCCCCCCTGCAACATAAGACCCACACCCAGCAACAATAGATCCCTCACGAGCAACAGAAGTCCTCCCTATCAACACTAGACCTCCTTCCTTCCCAAAAAATATATTACCCTCCAGCAACAATAGATTCCTCAACAGCCAGAATCAATAGACTCTCCAGCACACACCAGAACCCCTTGCCATTCAGTTCTGGAGGTGCCCGAACTGCGCTGTAATTCTCCACCTCTTTCATTCTTCTGCTAGTATTTATAACATTCTCAACTATAACATTTGCTAGATTAGCCCTTTATTGTACAGCAATATCAGACCCATATTTTATTAATTTGGCAAAAGCCATTTATAAGTTGCGCTGCACCCTGCTGTCCCACTGCTGTATAAATAGACTGACAAAAGGGCATGACTTGACAAAGAGGCTGGGTGTCTTCAAAACGCATTACCATGCTAGCCTTGATGCTCAGCTGATGTCACATCCAGCCCACTTTGCGCTCCACAGAGCCCTCCACCAGTTTCCTACTTCCTCAACCCTGTCTGGTAACTGGCTAGACCACTAAAGCTGCACGTTTTTGGATGGGACTCCATTGTCAGGAATCAGCAACACATATGGCCAGATCTGCATGGCCACACTTATAAACTGAGACCAGACTATATATAGTAAAGTACATTTATTAATTGAAAAAAAAATAGCTCCAGATGTATGGATGTTTGGCGTTTGGATGTCTTTTTGTTTTCTATTAATACATTTACTTTACTATGTATAGTCTGGTCTGGTATAGTCTGGTCTTCATGCAAACATGAATATACAAGTGAACTACAACCATATAACCAAAACGCCTAAGTAACAGGTAGCCTAACTACAAACTAACTATATGTAATATGTACAAAAATAGGGAACACAGAAAAACAGGGTAGATTGACGATGCAAAGAACAGATGGGGAGGGGAACCCAGAACAGGTATCAGGTACAAGGGGGAGCAGAAATAAGGCAGCTTGGTAGAAGATGCGGGGCAAGATCAGGAGCAAGAGCAGGATAAATGACACATAGTATCTGACAGCCAGCAAAGAAAAATACTGGAGCAAGGTGTATCAGGAGAAAAGGGACTAAGTACCCTCCCAGCAGCCAGCATCAGGTGGAGACTGATTACTAGACATGTGCATTTATTTTTGTCCAAATGCATTTTAGTCCGAATTTCGGGTATTTTCGTTTTAAGTTTTAGCTGCTCCGTTGAATCTTCTTAGAGCATTCGACAGACACCATAAGCCTTCAATGACAGATTCGACCTTAATTATTTCGGATTTTCGGATTAATGCATTTTTTAACAAAACAAAATAAATAAAGTAACTAAATAAATGTATTTTTTGGATGAAAACGAAATTCCGAAACAAAATATTTCAGTGTGCACATGTCTACTGATTACTGGGATCTGCTGGCTGCTGGGAGAAGCACAGAGCCACCAGCAGGGGACCCAAGTCCCAACATCCACATCTCCTGTGCACAAGCATATTGCAGACAGGAACTTGACTCAATTTTTACCTGTTTATTCTGGCGTCCTCTGGTATCTCCTCAGTTCTACATGTACAGCCAGCTGACAAGCCTAGTGTATTCCTGCTTGGACTGTGGTACCCTACTGTGCTGGGCAGGGCTGGACTGGGACAAAAAAAAGGCCCTGGACTTCATCCAGACCAGCCCACTTACATTTTAGGTGTCCCATCAGCACCCCCTTACATCAGAGTCCCATCAGCAGCCCCCTTACATCAGAGTCCCATCAGCAGCCCCCTTACATCAGAGTCCCATCAGCAGCCCCCTTACTTCAGAGTCCCATCAGCAGCCCCCTTACATCAGAGTCCCATCAACAGCCCCCTTACATCAGAGTCCCATCACCAGCCCCCTTACATTAGTGTCCCCCTCTCACATGTACTCACAGTTCTGAAGGCAGCTTCTCTTCTTCCTCTCTCCAGTCATGTGATAAGTAACAAGTGATAAGGGGAGAGAGGAAGGAAAGTCTGCCGGCCGTCTATCTCCCCCTGCAGGCTGGAGGGAGTATAACGCCTAATGCTCTCTCCAGCATATGACAGAAACTTCTCCTCCTGACAGGAGTGAAATCACGATCACTCACTGTCAGAGAGGAGCGGCTCCAGGACTGCACCTGACTGGCCCACTGAGCCATCGGCCCACCGGGAATCTCCCAGTAGTCCCGATGGCCAGTACATGCCTGGTGCTGGGTGTTTTCTCACCAGAGGCCCACTTTGTTAATGAGCAAGTGTTTTAACTGTGACTTACCAATTGTCTTCCATCACACTCAGATGGCGCCCTCTTCTCTCCTTTATTTGATACACTTCCGGGTGCCTACGTTCTAATGTTCCAAAATGTCCAGAGCATTATATACCCAGGTCAGAACAAATTCTTAGCTAGTTATGGCGGCCTTGGAACTAAAGACTGTTTTAATGAATGCTCCAGGGGAGCAATTATGTAGAAAAATGAACACATTGTACGCAACGCTAATTACCAGAGTTTGTGCTCATCTCTCCCTTTGTTCTGTCAGGAAAATGAATCATTCTGTAGACGTTAGGCATATATTAAACCTATTAATGTTTTGCACTGACTGATCCATTCACCTCCTCCAATTCGTCTTACACGGTTTCTGATTTTAGCATTCATAACGCGAATGAGCTCCTTGCAGCCATTTGCATCCTAAAAAGGCATCGTTCATTAGGAAATCCTGCGTCATGACATGTTGGAAGACAATGATCTGTGTCACCCACAGCCACCGATGTAACCACCCGCCCCCCCCCCCCAGCGAGAAATTGGCGTAACATAAAAAGTCTGCTGTGCTTGGTGATCCCTGTTCTGCATTCACATCCGCCGAGTGCTAATCCGCTGAGCTGACAGTAATTAACCACTGGTTGTCCGGAGTAATTTTTAAATTTTTCACACAAATGGTAAAATCTGCAGTTTTTTTTCTAGAAAATGATTTAACCCCCCTCAGCATTATATATTTTTTGAAAGTAGAGGCCCTGGAGAATAAAATGGTGGCTGTTATCATTTTTAATGTCACGTGATAACGTGATATTTGCACAGCCGCTTAACAAACACACATTATCAGGAAAAAAATGAGACTAGAACAGAATTTTTTAGCACACGCAAATACAGTATAATACCCAACTTTTGGTAAAATATAAAAAGATGATATTGCAGCGAGTAGATAGATACCAAACATGTCAAGACTGTGTGCACCTGAGAATCGGCGACAAACAATGGTATAACAAATAAATTATATATCATATAAAAGGTGTAATTGCATTGAATGATTAGATAACAATAATGTCAATACTCAAAATTGCGTGCACTCAAGAAATGCCAGACCTATACATGAATTTGCATGATTGTGTGTGTGTGGGGGGGGGGGGGGGGCAGGACCAGAGTGCTTTTAATTCTTTTTTTTTATTTGTTTTTATTTATTTCAATAAAAGATATTTTACACATATATCATATCTATATATCGATATAGATCTCTCTCTCTCTCTCTCTCTCTCTATATATATATATATATATATATATATAGCTATAGAGATATATATAGCTATAGATATATACACTATATTAGCAAAAGTATTGGGATGCCTGCCTTTACATGCACACAAACTTTAATGGCACCCTAGTCTTAGTCCGTAGGGTTCAATATTGAGTTGGCCCACCCTTTACAGCTATAACAGCTTCAACTCTTCTGGGAAGGCTGTCCACAAGGTTTAGGAGTGTGTCTGTGGGAATGTTTGACCATTCTTCCAGAAGCACATTTGTGAGGTCAGGCACTGGTGTTGGATGAGAAAGCCTGGCTCGCAGTCTCCGCTCTAATTCATACCAAAGGTGTTCTCTCAGGTTGAGGTCAGGATTCTGTGCAGGGCAATCAAGTTCCTCCACCCCAAACTTGCTCATCCATGTCTTTATGGACCTTGCCAATATACATGGGCACATAGGCTAACAGTTGCTTCTCCCAGGCTGAAAGAACAAATATGTATCTCTAGCTGAACTCTGAACACTGTGAACCCCAGATCGCTGTTCCTATGCACACAGTTGTTTGTAAACACATGTGCATGTTATTGGACACAGCCGATCAGCTGACTTCAGCTAAAATCATTGGCTGAAATCAGCTGTCAAGCTTGTGCTGTGTCCAATCACAGCACAGGTCAGCAGGGGTACATGCATGAGCACCTCAAACAGGGAAGCATGTCGGCGGATGTACAGGCACATTGTCTGGCATGCCTGTGCTGCCCATCCGCAGTAAAACTACTGTGGGCGGCAGCAAGTGGTTAAGGGAAGCCAGCCTGCATGGTGTGCCTGCACTAAATCTCATGTACAGGGGCTAAATGCAGGGCCGGGACAAGGGGTGTGCTAGAAAAGGTAACATGGTGGGGGGGGGGTATTTGTGCTAAGAGGGGAATTTTGGGGGGGGGGGGTTGTGCTAGCAGGGATAACTGGGGGTATTTGTGGTATGAGGGGACATTTGGGGGGATTTGTGCTAGGTTGGGGGATTGGGGATGATTTGTGCTGGGAGGGGGGGGATTTGGAGTGGGAGGAGAGAATTTGTGCTCAGAGGAGAAATTTAAGAGGTAGAGGATTTGTACTAGGAGGGGGAACTTTTTTTGGGGGGGGTGGATTTGTGCTGGGGGCATATGGGGAATGAGACAATTTTAAGCTGGGGGGTTGGGGAGGCAAAGATGTGTGCTGGGAGGGGGGATTTCAGCAGGGGGCGGATTTGTACAGGGAGGAGGAGGAATTTATGCTTAGGGGGTTAGCATGCAGATTAGTGCTCAATGTATTTATTTATTTACAGTAATTATTTATTTTTTTGAAAAGGGGGGATTAATGCTCATACACCTTGGCGGGGGGGCATAATTTGGTATGTTTGCCCTGGGCTCTAGATAACCTCGTCCCAGCACTGGCTAATGGTGCAGTGTGCATAAGCCATAAACTAGAACATAGGTAAGTATTAAAAGCTTTAAAAGTATTACATAAAATGTTGAACGTAAGAAACTGAGGGATTTTAGATCACTTTAATGCCGCGTACACACGATCGAATTGTCCGGCGTACTTAGTCCGCCGAAACGCATTTCACCGGACAATCCGATCGTGTGTGGGCTTCAGCGAACTTTCTCAGCGTAAAGTCCGGCAGACTTAGAAGGTATTTTTGCAGTCCAATCTTTCCGCTGGACTTGGGTTTCAGCGGACAATACGTTCATGAGTATGCTAGTCCGGCGGACTAAGAATGACGCATGCTCAGAAGCAAGTACGAAAAGGAAGCTATTGGCTACTGGCTATTGAACTTCCTTTTTCTAGTCCCGTCGTACGTGCTGTACGTCATCGCGCTAGCAATCGCCGGACTTTCTGTGTGTCGCCAAGTCCGTTCGGTAGAAAGTCCGCCGGACTATCCGCCAGATTGTTTGCCGGACTAAGTTTGCCGGACAATTTGATCGCGTGTACACGGCCTAACTTATAACCTCACAGCTCCTGACCCTCATGCTAACCAAACCGAACCTCTGATCTTCATATCTCACTAGCTCAGTGCTCTGTCAACTCATCTGCTCAAATGCGGCCCCTGACATCACCAAGGGGCCACACATAATGTTCAATATATGTAAGGCTTGAGAGGACTGTAAGAGACTGCAGACCTAATGAGGGTCAGAGAGTGAGGACAGGATAGATTTTTGGCTGGGGAGATTCTACAGAAGACATTATGAAACTGGGAACATCTTACACGAGTCTAGTAGAGATCAATGCTATCCAATCAACGTTCCCACTACAGCCATGCTGAGGTCTTGGGTCCGCACATCAGATACGCAAGGGCCACATGCGACACTCGGGACACAGGCTGGGCACCAGGACACTAGATCAACCTATCCCCGCATGCCAAGGTTCTAGGTGTAGTCCTAGACCAGTGATGGCGAACCTTGGCACCCCAGATGTTTTGGAAATACATTTCCCATGATGCTCAACTACACTGCAAAGTGCATGAGCATCATGGGAAATGTAGTTCCAAAACATCTGGAGTGCCAAGGTTCGCCATCATTGTCCTAGACTCTTCTTTCGACCCCCACATCCAATCACTGCCCAAATCTTGCCGCCTCAACCTCCGCAACATCTCCAAAATACATCCCTTTCTAACCAATGACACCACAAAGCTAGAGGTGATTCAGTTCGCATTGTGCGCTATACAAGTATTTCATTCATTCATTCATTCATTCAAAGCTCCTAGTCTACTCGCTGGTCATCTCTCGCCTCAACTACTGCAACTCACTTCTCACTGGCTTACCTCTACATAGACTATCCCCCGTTCAGTCCATCATTAATGCTGCTGGCAGATTCATCCACCTTACAAACCGCTCAGCATCTCCTACTCCTCTCTGGCAATCCCTCCACTGGCTTCCACTCACCCAACAAATTAAATGCAAAATACTAACAATAACTTACAAAGCCCTCCACAACTTTGCTCCCAGCTACTGTACATCCCTAGCCTGGTGTCAAAATACCAACCAAATCGTTCTCTTCGTTCCTCCAAAGACCTCCTGCTCTCTAGCTTCCGCCTCACATCCTCCCATGCTCACCTCCTGACCTTCTCCCATCCTATGGAACTCACTACCCCAATCTGTCTGACTATTTCCTACTCGGTTTGCTTTTAGATGATCTCTGAAAACCCATCTCTTCAGAGAAGGCTATCCTGTCTCCACCTAACAACTGTACTTTCATTTTCTTCATCAGCTCATCCCCCACAGTTATTACCTTTTGTATAACTTGATCCTCACTGCTAGATTGTAAGCTCTAATGAGTAGATTCCTCCTGTTTTGAATTGTATTGTAACTGTACTGTCTGCCCTCAACTTGCACTGCACAAACTGTTGAATTCAGTGGCGTAACTAGAACCTTCAGGGCCCCGATGCAAGAAACCATGAAGGGCCCCCCTGAACCCCAGCCAGGGCCCTTCCCTCCGAGTCCAGGGGTGGAACTCCAGGGCGTGGTCACAGGTATGACCTTTGTGAGCCCTGTAGTTCCACCACTGGTATCAGTAGTTTTTATTTATTTATTTTTTTACATTTTTAGGTGCCCCATTGGGGGACTGTCCCTAGGCAGGATTGGGTCCCCGTCCCCAGAAAAGATGAGGTCCTTTTCTCCAGGGCAGATGAAATTACTGCCCCCAGGTGAGAAGAGGTCCCTGTCCCCAGGGGAGGTGGGGGTCCCTGTCCCCACATGAGAAGGGGTCCCTGTCCCCAGGGGGATATGGAGGGGGTATGTAATAGTGTGTGCTAGCTGCCTATGCTGCTGCCGGCCATATGTAGAGGGGGCTGCATGGGCCCCCTGCATCACAGGGCCCAGTTGCGGTCACGACTGCTGCACCCCCTATAGTTACGCCCCTGGTTGAATGTATATAAATCCTGTATAATAATATTAATTAAAGTGGTCGTAAAGGGAGTTCCAGAGTAAAGGAGAGGAGGGGATGGACGGAGGGACGGCATGACAATGTGGACATTGCACAGTCATGCATGCATGTGGACAGAAAAGTTTGTCCCCTTTAAGAAAGGGGAGACACTGGTGGGCAGCAAGAGTAGGAGAAGGGGGAAGTGATGTCATTCGAGAGCATTGGAGAAAGAGATTCCCACCCACTCTCCAGAGGTTTGGTTGCTATAAAAAGGGGCTGTCAAGACAGCCTGGCAGTGGTGGCCGTTATATATATATATATATATATATATATATATATATATATATATGTAACATGGTTGGGACCCATCTGTGGTATGGGGTTCTCAGGTACCTTCCGGTTAATGAGGGGTTAACCAGGAAGGGGTAAAAGGTAGGTCACTGCGAAGGTTGAGTACCGTCTCTGAGTCAGTGGCTTGCGACTGGAGGCCTAAAGTTTAAAAGAAGTTGGTCGCAGTGACCAAGTTGTGTGTTGTTGCCCCCCGAAGACCACAAAAACGATATAAAAAGTTGGTTAATGTTTATTTAAAATGTTATTTATTTAATTTAAGTTAATTGTTAATAAAAATTTACTCCAAAACCTTGTCACGTCATTTGTGGGGGGATTTGGAGGAGTTTAGAGAGTATGAATAACAGGTGGGGGTAAGAGACTGTAGGTTATGTCCTTCAGATGCCAAGTCAGAAGGTTTTTTTTTTACCTTAAAAAACCTTCAGTGTACAACAGCCCCCCCTAATACTTACCTGAGCCCATCTCCATCCAGAGATGTTGCAGGACAGTCTCTGTAGCCCGGGACTTTCCCTCCTCATTGGCCGAGATGGCAGCGCAGCGCCCCCTGCTGCTGTCAGTCAAAGTCGGTGAGCTAATCAGGAGAGAGAGGGGGCGGATTCTAACCATGGCTCTGTGTCTGATTGGACACACAGAACAGCGGCTCGGGTGCCTCCATAGCAAGCTGCTTGCTGTGGGGGCACTCAGCTGAAGGGAGGGGCCAGGAGTGCAGGCGAGGGACCCAAGAAGAGGAGGATCTGGATTGCTCTGTACAAAAACACTGCACAGAGCAGGTAAGTTGAACATGTTTGTTATTTTTAAAGGAAAAAAAAACTGAGACTTTAGTATCACTTTAACTCCATATTTACCTTTTTTTCTTTTGGAGGGCTGATTTATTGGTGCAAAAACACACCAACTTATGTAGACACCAAAAAGCAGCACATTCGGATGCCGAAATCTACGTATTCCAATTAAATAGTGTCTCTGTTTCAATAACGTGTTCACTTTTTTGGCTGACACACTAAAAATAAGCCTACAAGTGTTTGATAATTCACAGCGGAATATCTTATTACTTACTTTCGAACCAGATTGTCCATGGGGCCCAGGGAATCCTCGCTCACCCTACAAAAAAAAAAAAAAGTACCGGGTGTTTTAGAGAAACATATAAAAGGTTATATAAAAGGTTAAAGAAACAATTGCACACATTCATTAAAAATATAAAAAATTGTTGTAGCCGTTTGTAATGTTAAGCTTCATCGTCCATTTCAGGCTGGGTAAAGGCTGACCACGGTCTCATTCTTCGGGTGTACTGAACAGAAAAGTCAACTGTGAGAAGCAAAATGTCACCCCCCCCCAGAATAATATCTTTAATCTAAATTGATTTATTTATGCTTTTTATTTATATGTTGTTTATTTATCTAGTAGAAGACTGCTCGATAAAAAAGGCCAATGCTGAAATGTCTAGATGTCAAATATCGACAGATAGAGGCCTATTTATAAAGAGGCTTTGAAGTGAATGAACAGAGAGACTTCTTTATGTCTTTATGTGTCAGTATTGGAGACATGGACATTTCAGTGTATGATACATTTTATTTTACTTTAATTTATAAATTTTTGCTATAATAAGAACATTATATAGCTTGTAACATGACACCAGTAGGAGCTGGTTGGACATCCCATTTCCATACTATGGTTGCCCTTCACTCTTCGGAGCTATAATGCCACGTACACACGATCGGAATTCTGACGGAAGAAGCTCTGATGGTTTTCCCGATGGAATTGCGATGGAATTCCGCTCAAGCTGTCTTGCCTACACACGGTCACACCAAATTCCGATAGTTTAGAATGCAGTGATGTACAACACGCACGACGGGACTAGAAAAAGGAAGTTCAATAGCCAGTAGCCAATAACTTCTGTCTCGTACTGGATTCTGAGCATGTGTGATTTTTTGGCATGTTGGAATTGCATACACAGGATCTGAATTAGGAGTTTGCATGTTCTCCCTGTGCCTGCGTGGGTTTCCTCCAGGTACTCTGGTTTCCTCCCACAATCCAAAGACATGCAGGTAGGTTAATTGGCTTCTATACAAAATTGGCCCTAGAATATGAATGGGGACCTTGGATTGTGGGCTCCTTGAGGGTAGGGACCTGAGTGAGTGTGCAATGTACAGGGATAGGGACAATTGTAGACACTCACTCAGGTTGAACTGGATGGACTGGTGTCTTTATTCAACCTTACTAACTATGAAACTATAAATTACCGATAGAAAGTTTTCCCGTCGGGAAAATTGAGAACATGCTATCAATTTTTGGCTGGCGGGAATTCAGACAGCTAAATTCCGATGGAGCCTACACACAGTCGCATTTTCAGATCAAAAGCTCTCATCTGTCTTTTTCTGGCCGGAAATTCCGATTGTGTGTACGCGGCATTAGAGTCTCCATGCTTCTGGGAAGCCTTTACACGAGTTTTGGAGTGTGTCTGTGGGAATGTATGCCCCTTCATCATTTAAAGGAACATTCGTGAGGTCAGTTACTGATGTTGGAAAAGAAGATCTGGCTTGCAATAAGCACTCCATCTCACCCCAAGGGTGTTCAGTAGGGTTGACGACAGGGTTCTGCGCAGTTCACTTGAGTTCCTCCACACCAAACCCATCAAACCGTGCCTTTGTAGGGATGTAGTATTTTTGCTATATTCCTTTTTTTGCATGTATGTGGGTTCTCTGGCAAGCAGTGGGATGTGGTTAGCCTAGCTGTGCCTCAATAGTAGTGTTTCTCTAAACCCAAATGCCGCGTACACACGGTCAGATTTTCTGATGAGATTTGTTGGATGTGCGCTTGTTGTTGGAAAGTCCGACCGTGTGTATGCTCCATCGAACATTTGCTGTCGGACTTTCAAAAATTTAAAAAATAAATAATAATAAATACATTAACCCCTAGCTCTAATCCTTAACCTCTAAGCCCTTGTACACACGGTCGGACATTCCGACGGAAAATGTCCGATCGGACCGTGTTGTCGGATAATCCGACTGTGTGTGGGCTCCATCGGACTGTTTCCGTCGGAATATCCGACGGACCAAGTTTTCCAGCTTGGCTATAAAACTTTCCAACAACATGATCCGATCGGACCTTGTCCGATCATGTGTAGAGAATTCCGATCCGACAAAGTGCCACGCATGCTCAGATCAAATTCCTACACCAAAGCTATTGGCTACTAGCCTGAACGTAGTCCCCTCATAACGAAATAACGTCATCACGTTCTGAACGATCGGATTTTCCGACAACTTTGTCCGACCGTGTGTATGCAACAGTTTCGGACAAAATCCGTTGGACAAAATTTGTCGGACAAAATCCGACGGATTTGGTTGTCAGAACGTCCGACCGTGTGTACAAGGGCTTACAGGAAAAGCAAAAAATAATATTAAGTACATAATAAATTAAAAATATTTAAAACAGATGAAAAACTGAAAAACATAGCAACAAATGATGAAACGCTGTACAGAAATGCTAAAAAACGAGCATACAAAATCCCTGTTTACTGTACACGTGAGCTCAAAGCTCCAAAATGTTCAAAATCCAAAATCCTATGTATAAAAATTTTGACTATTCGCACATGAGAGCTCAGGCACTGGTAGCTCACAGCATGAAGTTTCAAAAGCTTCACAAGTTACTTCTGAGGCAGATTCTGAGGCAGATTTGACGCTTAAATATATATCTAAAATACTTGTAGTACACTTCCAAAACACTCATAAAAATGCTTTAATAAAAATGCCTGGAAATCGCTCTGCTCAGGTGTGAATGCAGCCTGTGTGAATGCACACATTACAATCTGACCATACAATCTCTTTCTATGCTGTCCTATCTTGGAAGTGAAGATTATGATACTGCTAAACCTCAATTGGCAAGGAGCCTGAGCTATGCATGAGTCTTGGCCAGCGCAGTCTTTGAGGGGTTGACCATCAGAGAGCTCTAGGAGAGATTATGGCCAGTCTAGAACATTAGATTCAGTGTGCTTTTGGGAGATTCTGTTCCGCGCCACCCCTTCCTCCCCATATTGCATATGTAAGAAAAAAAAAAATCTACTTTAAAACTAAATAAAGTGACTGGAGCCCACCATTCTTTTAACCCAGAAAAAAAAGCACACCTGTGTATGGCACCCCCCAACCCTCCTGGAGACAAGGTGGAACCCCCAGAGACCGGGTGGACTGACATTTCACCTCAGGGGTAAATCTCTTATGCTGCGTACACACGACCGGACTTTTCGACAGCAAAGGTCCAATGGAACGAATCTGTCAGACAATTTGTTCGTGTGTGTGCTCCCCCTGACCTTTGCTGTCCAAAAATCTGACGGACTTTAGAAATAGAACAGGTTTCAAATTATTTCGCCGGAACTCCTTTGGACCCAGTTCCTATCGAGAAATCTGCTCGTGTGTATGCTAGTCCGACGCACAAAAACTGGTGCTAGGGCAGCTATTGGCTACTGGCTATGAGCTTCCTTATTCTAGTCCGGTCATACGTCATCACGTTCAAATCTGTTGGACTTTGGTGTGATTGTGTGTGGCCAAGTCCGTTAATTCGGAAAGTCCATCGGAACTCCGCCGAAAGTCCGTTGGGAAAACCGTCAGACCTAGTCCGTCGAAAAGTCCGGTCGTGTGTACGCGGCATTAGACATGGTGGGACAGGTGAACTGATGGGTGGCAGTCACTTTTAGATAAAGATTTTTTTATTTCTCACACCAAAAACTCCAGGATGAGAGGTATAGAGCACAGTACACCTATTAACTAGTAGACGTTCAGACTCCACAAAATAGCACAAAGAACCTTTAGATCAGCGGTCTCCAGACTGTGGCCCTTTGCTTGTTTTTATCCATCCCTTGGGGCACTATTCCATCCATTGACCTCAACAGTCACTAACACCAACAGTGGAGCACTATTCCTCCCACTGACACCAGTGAAAAGGCAAGATTCCTCCCACTGATCCCAACGATTGGGGCAGAATTCCTTCCATTAACACCAATGATGGGCACTATTCCTCCACTGACACCAGGATAGGGCATTGTTTACTCCCAAAGCCAGGACATTTGCTACTCCCACTGGCCCTAGTCCAGCCTCCTTAAAGTCTAAAGGACAGTAAAGTGGTCCTTTGTTTAGAAAGTTTGGGGGCCCCTGCTTTAGATGAAGAACCCGGCAATCTGTGATAGCAGCTCCTGACTGTAAAGCACCTAAAGGACCAGCCACCAGCACATACTCTAGTAAGGTCCAAGCTCTACTCCCGAGCTTCTTCTGGCTCCTCGTGGCATGGTGAGGTCCTCCATGGCTCTTCAGGCTAGACTCCAACTCCAGGCCTCAAGCACATGTCTAGGACTCCGGTCTAATCGCGCAGCTGCTCCACATACACCCACCGCAGGACAGGGCCAATAGCTTGGACTTCCCCAGATATTTATACTGCCCCCGACATGCACCATAGGCCAGAAAACTCCTACTGGTTGGCTATGAGAAGTATGAATAGTCATAAGCCAGTTTTACTGAAGCTTTTTATACTAATACTAGAGGAACCAGTGACACCTACTGACAGAAGGGAAAAGCCAAAGCAACACTGAATTTAGGGAAAACCAATTGAACAAGTAGACATTAAATCAGCTAGGTTGTCTACCACCCAGCTGCACTAAATTTGACTAGTAGACCCTGTTTGACAAGAGGGTTACATGAAAATGAATGTTTCTGGCGCTTTATTGTAAACAAATAGACTTAGAGCAATCATAATATAGCTAGTGGTAAACTGAAGATCAACGTGCCTTCAAAATATGTCAATCTAGCTACTGATTGCACTACATGTTTATGGATCTGTCTTTGTGTACAGGAGGCAGTCATGCTGAAACAGAAAAAGGTCTTCCCTAAATTGATACAGTACCACAAGGTTGGAAGTGCACAATTGTTTAAAATGTCTTTGTATGGTGTAACATTACCAACTCCCTTCACAGGAAACACCATAAATTAATATTTGGGGGGGCGACTCACAGACTTTTGGCCCTATGGTGTATTGTAAAGTCAACATCCCACGATTGCTACACTTTTTTTTGTATGTCCAGTATAGGATACTTTAACTCACCCGTTCACCATCTTTGCCTTTTCCTGGTAATCCTGGCAAACCAGCAAGTCCAGCTTCCCCTCGAGGGCCTGGGGGTCCAACTTTTCCATCTCGGCCCGCCTCACCCTGAAAAATTTACAACAGAATTTTTCATATTAACATTCCATTCTTTGACAGCTGACCCATATTATTCCTTAGTCTCCACTGTGAGCTCACGGAGATAAAGAAATGGTAGAATCTCTTTAATCCTTGTATTTCATTCTACAAGAAATCATCTGTACTATTTTTTTCCCCTCCACTATGAAGCATGATATTAGATGTTCCATGGGTCAGAAATAACTCTTTTGCTTTTTGATTGAACTGAAGCACCTAGGCGTCTTCTCCTTCTCTTCTATCAATTCTGTTTCTCCTGAAAAAATTGAGTAGGAATGAAACATGGAAAGGGATCCGCATACAGATGATTCACTCTCTACTGTTTTTGTACCTTAAAAGGAAAATATGCCGTATTTGTATTTACAACAAAAGCATATTTTTGGCTATTCTTGCATTGGTAAAGTGTATCCAAACCCAAGGACAAAAATGTAATACAGTATATTGCAGATTAAAAATCGAATAAATGCAAAAAAAAAAACAGAAGTTGAGTCGTGTTTTTGCTGCCCCTCTTAAACGCTCCCCCCGTTGCTGCAGAGACAGTGGCTGGAGGTTGACACACACTGTACCCGTGACGCCCTGCTTCTTTGCCATGCCATATTTGTATTTACAACGAAAGCATATTTTTGGCTATTCTTGCATTGGTAAAGTGTATCTAAACCCAAGGACAAAAATGTAATACAGTATATTGCAGATTAAAAATCCAATAAATGCAAAAAAAAAAACAGAAGTTGAGTCGTGTTTTTGCTGCCCCTCTCAAACGCTCCCCCCGTTGCTGCAGAGACAGTGGCTGGAGGTTGACACACACTGTACCCGTGACGCCCTGCTTCTTTGCCATGTCAAGAATTATGCCCCCCATCATGCTCGGCAGGCGTAACCATCATTCACGTGTACTACCCTCCTATTTAGGTTGCTAGGAAAATGTAGTGTTTGGCTGCTTCTATAGTCAAGGTAGCATTGATCATTTGCTCTGGTCAGTTTAGGACTTCACATACTGAGAGTTTAATTTCTTCCAGCTGCAAAAGGAGGAGTTTCTCTGAATATTCAGCAGGGCCTAGCCAATCCCTGGGGAGGTGTGCCCAAATGGTGGCTGGGAGGCTGTTTAATAGTCTGGAGCCCTGGGGAGATTGCCTTCTTCCCTGAAAGGGAATGGATCTGTGAGCTTCAGGGAGGTACTTGCCCCTGGAGCCCCTCATAGACTGGATGCTGGACTACAAGGGATGGATCCTATGGACTTACTCTGCCACGGGATCTGTGAGTAATACCTCTACTTTTGCTAAATCTGCTTCATGGTCCCCAACCATGACTGTATAGATTGGTCCTGTCTATCTCTGCTTGTGCTAAAGCTGCTTCAAGGTCCCCAGCAGTGAACCTATAGACTGTTTCAGTCTACCTCTACTTGTGCTAAAGCTGCTTCAAGGTCCCCAGCTGTGAACCTATGGACTGTTCCAGTCTACCGCTACTTGTGCTAAAGCTGCTTCAAGGTCCCTAGCTGGGAACCTTTATACCAGGCATCACTAAATGGCGGACCGCAGTCCGGTTCCGGCCCCAGCAGCCATATTTCCTGGACCGCAGCCTCACCAAATAGTTGCCTGTGTGTCCTCTCCCCGCCGCCGACTCGCCTGCCTGCCTTGTGCTCCTATGTTCACAGCATGGCAGGTGCAGCGTGCACGGGTCTGTCCCTTCAGTATCGGATCGCTGCCCTGCCCCCTCCTCACACTGCCTGTCTTATACACAAAAGATGAGAAGCGCAGCGGCTCTGCAAAGTGTTTGGCACTTTTTAAGTTAAGAAGCTAGTGATTGGTTGCTACGCAGCGGGGAGGTCTCAGAAATCAATCACTCACCTATAATGTGAAAAGTCCCACCCATTGTCCATGGCTGCCGTGCTTTCAGGGCTCTGTGGGGAGGGGAGAGTGCTGTGCAGGACAGGAGTCTGCTATCGATCGGATGGGGGTCTGTGGTGGGGTGTCATTCTCTAATGGGGTGTCAGTATTTGATATGGGGCCAGTCTGCTATGGGGGGTCAGTCTGCTATGGGGGGTCAGTCTGTGATGGGGGGCCAGTCTGTGATGGGGGGCCAGTCTTTGATGGGGGGCCAGTCTTTGATGGGGGGCCAGTCTGTGATGGGGGGCCAGTCTGTTACGGGGGCCAGTCTGTTACGCGGGCCAGTCTGTTACGGGGGCCAGTCTGTGATGGGGGTCAGTCTGTAATGAGGTCAGTCTGTGATGGGGGGCCAGTCTGTGATGGGGGTCAGTCTGTGATATGGGGGGCCAGTCTGTGATGGGGGTAAGTCTGTGATGGGGGTCAGTCTGTAATGAGGTCAGTCTGTGACAGGGGTCAGTCTGTGACGGGGTCAGTCTGTGATATGGGGGTCAGTCTGTGATATGGGGGTCAGTCTGTGATATGGGGGTCAGTCTGTGATGGGGGGTCAGTCTGTTACGGGGGCCAGTCTGTTACGGGGGTCAGTCTGTGATGGGAGGTCAGGGGTCAGTCTGTGATGGGGGGTCAGTCTGTGATGGGGGGGTCAGTCTGTTATGGGGGGGTCAGTCTGTGATGGGGGGGTCAGTCTGTGATGGGGGGTCAGTCTGTGATGGGGGGCCAGTCTGTGATGAGGGGCCAGTCTGTGATGGGGGCCTGTCTGTAAAGGCGGGTTAGCCGATGAATGATGGGATAAGTCTGTGATGAGGTTCAGTCTTTGATGGGGGGTTTGTGAATAAGGGGCCTGTGATGTGGAGGATATCATGTGGATTCATAGCACCAATATGACACTCGGACCCCCGCTAGAAGAAAATTTTTCTGACCGGACCCCCGTGAAGTTTAATTCACTACCCCTGCTTTTTACTGTTCCAGTCTTCCTCTGCTTGTAGTAAAGCTGCTTCAAGTTCCTCAGTCGTGAGCCTAGGACTGTTCCAGGCTACCTCTACTTGTGCTAAAGCTGTTTCAAGGTCCCCAGCTGTGAACTTATAGACTGTTCCAGTCTACCGCTGCTTGTGCTAAAGCTTCTTCAAGGTCCCCAGCCGTGAGCCTACAGACTGTTCCAGTCTACCTTCACTTAAGCCACTGTTACTGAGTCTGAAGTATACTCTGCTGACTGAGCTTAACGTTTTGGGGTATCCCACACCCCTTTACCCTCTCCTGTTTTTCAGCAATAAACTACAAAAAAACAAACTCCCTAGACTGTTTTGAGGACTTAGGGAATGTGTTAACCTGTTGAATATCCATTTGTCCCATTTTGTGATGTGATGTGATGTTTTATTCTGCGTAAAGATAGCCATACACCAGTAGAATTGAATTTAACATTTTTAGTTTTTCGGGAAACATTCTCTGAATTTTTTTAATGGTTAGTGAGGTCAAACTGAACTTCGTTTTCAATCACAGTGATGTCAAAACTTGCAAGAAGGAGTATGGAAAATATTTCCTAAACAAATACAATTTTAGGTGTGAATGTGGTTTTCGTTTGGGAAAAATAGGACATATTGTAATAAAACCAGTTTAATACATCCGGAATTCAATTCGAATAGCAGGCCTTGACGAAAATGTTAAAGCCTTTGATCGATATAGTTTTCCGGATGACAGGAAAGAATGTTCTGACAAACAATTTTTCTACAAAGCTTCGAAACAAAAATCTAGCCATGGATGGCCAATGTTGGACAGGAAATGTATAAAAAGCTTCCAGCCTAGTACTGTTAGGACAACTTGCAGGCAGACTATCAAAGGGTACTTCTTGTCTGGTACAAGGCTGAGAGAGCAAAGAGGAAATAGAAAAAGAATTGGACAATCAATGACAATTTTCCACCTTAGGTGGGATGCCCAAGGGTGCCCTTTTAGGACCCAAATACAACCAAAGCAAAGTTTTATCTTGTGGGTAGCCTTGGCCTTTAAATTTTCGTTCTATCAGCACTACAGCCCAGAGAAGGAACAGACTACATCTTCAAAAAAGCTTTTATGGCTTACAAAATGGTCATCAGACTGCACTTATACCTGGGATACCAGAGTACAATCACTGAGCGTAAAATAGACAATTTCCTCTTTGTTCCTTGCTGCTGTTCTGCAGCCAAGCTCACTATAAAACGTCTGCGCTCAGCATCACTGCCCGCGTTCCCAATTCCCCCTCTGATCCAGCAAACAGATGGAGAAAATAAATAAGCTCTGTCTGATCTGATGAACTTTTCAGTTTCAGTTTTCTCTACAAATATCAGGAGATCAAGCGGACAGAGTACAGATGGAAATGTCTCTGCCCTCTCCCGTAATCTCTGCTTTACATGCAGGATGAAAGCACCAAGACGTCTTGAAAATGATTGATAATGAAAGAAAAAGCCTCTGTACGTTCACCTTTTCACCATTCTGTCCATCTTTTCCTGCTGGGCCGGGATCTCCTGGACTTCCCTGAAAAACAAAGATCGATGTGTTAGTAGAGTACCAGAACCCAAAACAAGATAAGACTTTAGATACAGATTTTGGTGACAGATCTCTGTTCACCATGATATCCTCAGGGGTCCCGGAAGTAATCTGAAGAATGTGAAAATGATGAGAGCACTAGGAAAATAATGCAAGTCCAGTAAATCTTTATTGAAATGGTAGGCTAGTAGGTGCCAACAGGTATATAAGCCTCATATAAGACATAAAATGTCCAAAGTAATTATCAACGAAAAAGTCTATAAAAGTAGGGAAGTTCATAAGTTTAAAAGACTGAAGGTGCATGCATTAGGGCAGCTTGTCAGAAGAACAGGCGCAGGCTCTCTAGAGCACAGAAAGAAAAGGAAGGGAAGGGAGGAAGCCCTACGGTGACGTCATCCCGCTAACGCCACTTTTCATGTGTGCATTCCAGCACCATCTTGGAAGGACCCGGACGGCTTCCTCCCTCCCTCCGCGGCTTCACAGCGGACCCTGGTCGCCCCCTCGGGTAGAAATCATGCTGGATGTCTCATGACTGCTTTGAATTGACGAGCCTTACCCTTACTCTTGCTTGTGAGTTGCCATTTTTAACTTATATTAAATGTGTTTAACAGTCTGCATTTAGAGGCACTTCTACTTTACTGTTTCCTTGTGCAGTAAATCATTATTACACATGGCAGAAGATCACAAGAAAAACCAAAGCCCTTTTGGGGCTCACCAAAACCCCTTCATCAGGCCTTATTTGGGAAGCTGAGCTGAAATAATTACCCGATGTCTAGAATTATGTATCAGCAGATTCACATTAACCTGTTAGACCAGTATTCAGAATGGATCTGCTGTTCATATATCATGCAATTATTCCGGCTCAACTTACATTATCCCTGATGAAGGAGGACCAGTGAGCCCCTGAAATACGGATTTTCCTGTGAACTTCTGCCGTGTGCAATAACTATTTACTAGACTTACATGATATCCTCGGCGCTCCAATTTTTCTCTGCAAAACAAATATTGTAAATTACTGTATATACAGCAGCCTTTCTCAAACTTTTTAACATGTAGGAACCCTTGAAATAATTTTCCAGGCTCAGGGAACCCCTGCTTATATTTACCATATCAAACGTTCACAGTAAATTAGTGAGACCACTGGGAAGTTTCCTCTTCCATACAGATCATCAGCTAAAACGATCATTGTTCATAGTGGTTACTCTTTAGAAAGGCAGACGTTGTTCACTGCTCAGAAGAAGAACCCCTATAGTAACCTCTGGAGGAACCCTGGTTGAGAAAGGTTAATATACAATATAATGGAAATCTTCCTGCAAGGTTTTGGAAAGGGCAGACATGATGACTGGTTAGGGGGTCAAGTAAAAGATAGAGGGAATTGTGGATTGCTTGACTGACATTTTTTTTTTTAGCTGTAACTAGGCATGTGCACACTGTAATATTTTGTTTCGTAATTTAGTTTTTCGTCCGAAAAATACATTTATTTAGTTACTCCCAAAATTTGTTTTTATTTATTTAGCTTCGTTAAAAAATGCATTCGTCCAAAAATCCGAAATAATTAAGGTCGAATCTGTCATTGAAGGCTTATGGTGTCTGTCGAATGTTCTAAGGAGATTCGACGGAGCAGCTAAACTGAATGGTCAAATGTTCCGCCTACAAGCTTTGGTAGAATTTTAATGTTGCATGACACTAGTAATAATTACATTTATTATTATTATTACTAGTCAACCAACATTAGAATTCTTCTATAGCCTATGGGCGTATCATTTGACCATAAATGTCCGCTCGCGGCGACTGTTTTGTCGAATCTTCATGTTGAATCTTTTCTCTTTATGTCGAATAATCTTGGACTAATAGAGTTAGGTTAGGCACATTCAACCTTTTTTGCTATTGTCTCCATAATGTCGAATCTTTTCTCTCTATGTAGAATAATCTTGAACTAATAGAGCTAAGGTTAGGCACATTCGACATTTGTCAGCGCCATCTCCTATCTCCTATCAAACTGTTGTCACAACAAAAATGAAAATAAAGCATTTGTTTATGTCAGATCTTTCGGTTTTCGGATTCTACACGTTCGTTATCATTTGTTAAAACGATAATGAAAATTCGGACGAAAATGCATTCGGATGAAAACGAATGCATATCCTGCTCGTCAGTCCTGCCTACTTAAGCTGTTCAGTCCAGGTGATCTCTGCCTTCGCCTTGGTCACATCTCTGGAGACGCTCTCCTGTGTTCCTGTTAAAGACTTGCTTGGCTGACATTCCTTCTGGCTCCAGATCCTGCTTGCTGTTCTACTACGCTGTTTTCTGGCTCCCTGACGTTTTGACTTGTCTGACTATCCATTCCGGTTCCTGAACTCTGCCTATGTTTTGACTACGTTTACCCTGTTTACCTTTTTTTTATTATTATTAAACAAGTGTGATTTAACTGTACTCCTGTTTCAGTCTAATTCATGGTTTCTGACACCTCCTCATTTGTCCCTTATTTTGGTCTGATCTATATAGTCATATCTAAAATGTACATATCTTTCAAAAAGTGTCTTCCTGTGCTAAACCTTTAATCTAATTTCTAAATTTCTGCATTTGTACATTTCAAAAGCCAATATAAACGTATAATAGTGCTGAACAAAAAGCACTTGTGGGTTTAACCATTCTGCTTTTTTTTCTTTTTTTTTTTTTTTTTTTTTTTATAATTTTCCTTTAGGGGGTGTGGCAGGGTGTGTGTCCTATGCCTACATAGTTTTGCTAATAGGTGTTCCTCATCCTCCAACTGTAAATCTGGATACACACTATACAATTTTCTTTAGATTTTCTTGCTTTTAGATTTACCAAAACCACATAAAAGGAGGTCAAACCTAAACAATTTCAATTTTGTATGCAATCAGGCACATTTTGTATGCAATCAGACAGGCCCTTGCACTACATAGTTGAAGGTAAATCTAAAGGAAATCGAAAAAAAAATTTGTAGTGTGTATCCAGCCTTACTCTCACATCAAATCAGTATTGAAGTTACAACTGTTCTGCTCACTGTTCTCCTAGCTGGAAAGGAAGCTGCACCTGAGGGCTAGGGATGGGCGATTGGTTCGTGCTGAGCATAAGTTCAGTCCAAAAATTGCCCATTCAGGTGTTCACCGAACACACAAATTTTCTGTGCGCTCGCCGGTATGCACGCAGTATGCAAAAGTACCAGCTCACAGCCAATTGGTTGTTAAGGAGCGGGGCCGGGAACCAGCCTCCACGTCCCAAACAACAAATGAGTCATCAGCTGTCAGCGGGCTTCCCCACTGACAGCTGATTGTAAAAAAATAATTGCCTGCAAAAACAAAATTCTGGAAAAAAACAGCATGAGGTCCCCACCAATTCCTACCAGCCCCTTTGGGTCTGGTATAGATTTTAAGGGGAACCCCACGTCAAATAAAAAAAATGGCATGGGGTCCCCCAAAATCCATACCAGACCTTTACCCAAGCAGGCAGCCTGGCCAAGAAAGGGGGGAGGTGAGCCAGTGTTCCCCACCGAACCATACCAGGCCACATGCCCTCAACCTGGGGGAGTGTTCCCCCCACCCCAAAGCACATTGTCCCCATGTTAATGGGGACAAGGGCCCCTTCCTGACAACCCTAAGCTGTGGTTGTGGGCCCCAAGACCTCGCCCCCACATGTGAATGAGTATGGGGTATGGGTATGGCCCTGCCCCCCTGTGACACCACCGACTGGTGCACGCTGCGTCGGTGACATCACACCCTTACCTATTTAAGAACTGTCAGATGGAGAAGCAGGCATTCAGGGGCAAGCTTTTCTCATGGGCAGAGCGTTTTGTTTTTTTCCGGGTGCAGAGGAGCGGCAGCCTTAGTGATTGATGACATTGTTTTTTTATTTTTTTTAATAATGGAATTGTCAAAAATTTGCAAATGTCTATTTATTTTTGACACTTTTTTGGTGAATGAGTAGGGGTACCCCTACTCCTTCACATGGGGGGGGCGAGGCCTGGGGTCCCTCTTGTTAAAGGGGGCTTCCAGATTCCAATAAGCCCCTTGCCTGCACACCCCGACTCTCACAGCCCAGGGTTGTGGGGAAGAAGACATTGTCCCCATCAACATGGGAGCAAGGAGCTTTGGGGTGGGGAGGCAGAGCTCCCCTGCCCCAAAGCACCCCCCCATGTTGAGGGCATGTGGCCTGGTATGGTTTACTTGCCCCCCTTTCCTGGCCTGTCAGGCTGCATGCTCGGATAAGGTTCTGGTATGGATTTTGGAGGGACCCCACAATGTTTTTTTTTTCCATTTTGGAATGTGTTTTCTCTCAAATCCATACCAGACCCAAAGGGCCCGGTTTAATTGGGGGGGGCCCCCCACGCCATTTTTTCTTTTCATTTTTTTTGTATTGCCAGCAATGGCCTGCAGCTAGGAAAATCGATTTAAATGTCTTTTTTTTTCTTTAGAAATGTCAGTTTTTTTGCAGCAGGTTCTATACATGGTACAGATGCGCCACTTTAGGGGCAGACTAAGGGGACCACCCCAGGCACTATATTTAAAGGAACTTTTCATTTTTATTGTTTCACTTTAAGCATCATTAATGTCACTGCTGCTTTAAAAACTATAGTTTTTAAAATTTTAGTTTGCATTGATGTCCCCCGGGGCAGTAACCGGGTCCCCATGCCCTTTTTACAGCCAATAATTTGCATATGAGCCTTCAAAATGGGGACTTTCGATTTTTAATGTTCGGGTCCTATAGACTTTAATAGAGTTTGTGGCTCAAAGTGGAACTTATTCCCTGTTTGCAAATTTTGGTATACAGAGGCAAAGCAAGTCACACCCGGAGTAAAGATCAGTCTATATAGGGAGCCTATATTTGCCCTCTTCTTGAATGTTTGGGTACAGCTTTCACATTTCATGTTCTTTTTACCTCTGCATATAGAAAGGCTTCTTTACAGTAAGAACCATGACATTGTGGAGAATTCATCCACAGGAGCTGCTTTTAATCAACTTAGTAGATGGTAGCCCTTTTCTTTATGGCACACTCTCAATTTCCTCAAAACATTCCAATCTAAATATTCATTTTCTACAACATTAATTTCCAACTACCCACCCCCACCCCTGATGCTTCCCAGGGTGACCTCAATTCCCATTCCATACACCTAACATATGGATGCATGACTGCGGGATATGAATTCTTATATATGTTGCATGAAAGATCCATTTGAAATATGTAAATATTTCATGTGTTTTCCAGCAATCATTTTATATTTCTGCACATATGCTTGGAGATTCCCATCACTTCTTATGTGTGCCAACGCGTTCCACGGAGAAGATCTCATATAATAAACACTCATGGATAAACATCCATGACGAGGGCCTGGTCCTCAAGAACTAACATTCTTAAGGAGGAAGTGAGATATTTGAAAATAGGTAAATATTCTTATTACCAGCTCTGAGCCACATCTCGCTATGTGAAGATACCTGCAGTGCAGTAATGATCAATGCTCATCATTATGGGAAACAGAAGAACCCAAACAAGAAGCAACCTGCTGGGATGTGTTCTCCAATAAATTCCCACCCGTCTCTCTCATCTTCTCCAAATTTGTAACATGACTCACAACAATGGCCAGAACATCCTCACTAATTTAGAAATTATTCTCTTCGGCAAGCCTTCCTTACAGTAGGAGAAACATACATGACACATAGCTTTAACCACAGAGTAACTGCTCTTCCAGATTTCAGACACAGTAACACTAGACCCAATAAAGGGGGATTTATACATAACACCCATAATATGTTGGCTATTAGGCTTGTGCAATTAGTTTCATAACGAATCGAAATTTGGCTGAATTTTGCATCTTTCAGAAATTCGGATGCATCCGTATGTACGAATAAAAAAATAACGAATTACAACGAATACGAAAGTAATATAACAAATGAATTTGAATGAATTCGACATGATTCGGTAATTCTTTAAAGATCTAATGAAACAAAAGGTCAGCTCAAAGTAAATCTTATAGTTCAATCAGCAAATTAATTTTGTGCCGGAGGATGGATTACTGGCAAAGTGCATTCCTGAGAAGTGAGTTAGAAGGGTGTTGTATTGTATTTGAGCCGAGGAGAAGAGACGTTGTCATTGTGTGTGTTAAAAGATTCAATAAACAAACGACTTTCCAAACTACAAATCATTATCACGAATGTCTATACATACATAAATAGCAAATTTCAATGAATACGAACGAATGAATTCAACACTCTACGAATAATAACGAATTATCCGAAAACTTATTAACGTAACATAACGAATATAACAGAACGAAATTATGTATTTTACGAATGACAACGAACCGAAACTTAGCGAAATTTTCCGTTGTGCACAAGTCTATTGGCTATCAACTGTTTATAAGACATTTTTGTTGGTGACATTTAAAAAATCTGGGCCAAATCCTACAGCTTGGAGCAGGGGTATGAATGTTACTACTAAATGTGTATTAAAGGGATTGTAAAGTAAATTTTTTTTTTCTTAAAATAACAAACATGTTATACTTACCTCCACTGTGCAGCTCGTTTTGCACAGAGTGGCCCCGAACCTGCTCTTCTGGGGTCCCTTGGCGGCTGTCTCTGCTTCTTCCCGCAGTTACTTCTCACGTTCATGCGAGCTCCCTCGCATGGTGAGAAGCACCTGCGGGCGCGCTCCCGTGATACAGCCGGCGGCTATAGCCGCTGGCTGTATCACACGGCCCCGGCCCCCGGCGCGTTGCGTCATTGGATGTGATTGACAGCAGCGCGAGCCAATGTCTGTGCTGCCTTTAATCCATCCACTCCAGCCAATCAGCGGCCAGGCTGAGCGGTGAAGAGGACGGCGGGGGCGAGCACAGGACTTTCGAGGGGTGAGGTAAGTAAAACGGGGGGGGGGGGCTGGGGGCGCCGGCACTGTGAGATGTTTTTTCACCTTAATGCATAGAATGCATTAAGGTGAAAAAACTTTTACCTTTACAACCCCTTTAATTACCCCTTTAATTACCTTTACAACCCCTTTAATTATCCTTATTATATCACCTTCAAGAGAACCTGAAAGCTGTACTGTTGTGGAAATTTTATGAAGATGTATTTAATATGTATTGTCATAGTGTCTCCCAGTGTTAGTTCTCCCACAACCCGCTCTAAAGAGCTGACTGGGGCAGACTGACGCTGGTTGAGATCCGTTTGGTAGTGAAAAGCTCCTTGGGGATGTAGAGAAGTGTGGGGATATGTCCACCAGTGAAGGGTCCCCGTGTGATGCACAGAACGATCGTCTGGGGGGGATGTGTTCGCTCTGCAAAGACATTATCGGTTTAGCGGATGTATGCTCGTGTCACCCCTGTGTGCCTGATCAACACATTTGGGGGGGGGGGGGGGGGCATGGCGTGCACCTGCAGATAATCTCCCATCCACACTGTGCAGTAGTATTTATAATTTGGGTCTGCGTTGTTCTCTGAACAATGCAGAATAAGGATTCACGCCAACGGTAAAAACGGGAGTCTTCGGGTGCGTTATAGTCGGACAGCGTCCCTGATTTAGATCAGCCATGTGGCTTCCATTGTCTAGCTGAGGATGATAGCTTACAGGGACAGGGGGCGGGAAATCATACACGCTGCCCATGCCCAGACACGCCCATAAGACTCCCCTAGTCGTTGTTCATTGGTTGTTGAATAACCCCTCCTGTTTGAAGGAATGCCTGTGCTTGATTGGTCAATTGTGAATCCATGAGGCTCTATTTGTTATCAGAATAAAGATTGCTCCCGGGGTTCAGGTCAGTTGGTCGAGTTGATGGAGCTAAGAAGGTGACAATGTCTGTTTACTTGGGGAAATGCGGGAGACACGGGTTGTTTAAAGATGCATTATAACAAAAGCCTGAACGGGAGCTTAATAGCACAAGAATATAATGGTTTTTCCACGACAGTACCCCAATAAAAGCCAGGTAGAGGTCAAACAAAGGGATAATCATCAGTATTGCCTGTGATCTCCCTGCAGCTGACCTTTTCCCCATTATTAACTTTCCATGCCTTATTCTGCATTGTGTCTTTTTGCGGGTGGAGGTAGAGGCACGGCTTAGCTTCCTCATATCAGAGCCACCAGCAAGTGGAACAGTGTACAGCATAGTAGAGATCAGTGGCGGCCGGTGTTTTTTTTTGGGGGGGGGCGGCAAACAACCCCCCTCTCGTTGGTCAGTGGCATCTCAGCACATCCCCCCCACACTTACTCACTTACCTCAGCAGGCCCCAGTGGGTAGGTTGCGGGCTCCGGTCGGTATCGGCAGGCTTTGGCGAGTTGCAGGCTCCCTGTGTCTTCTGTGCGGCTCCTCCCTTCTTTTCCTAGACATCCAATAGGATCACCTGTCCTTTCAGCCAATTGGGTGATGGGTATCAGACCCGCTTCTTGATTGACTGAGAGGAGAGTCAGTATTGCAACAGCAAATATTCATTCGCTGTTGCAACACCCCTGGTTGGGCTCGGGACAAAATGCTCTGTGCCCCGTGCCCACCCTAGTTAAAGCCTATTAGAGGCTTTGGCTCTAATCAGTGCTTCAAAAAAACACACTCCTGCCCACCACCGCAAATAGGAATTCATGCACCCAGCGTCCTGAAAGGGGCCAAGCATATGGATAGGGAGGGTGGCAGCATGGGTAGAGGGGCAGCGCCCATGCACCCACAATGGACGCAGCAGTGCCATTGAAAAATTTAACACTGCAGATATATAACTATGAGGCTGTGGGAACAAGAGTGCCTAGGCACCCTCACATGATAGGAAGGGCAATGTAATTGTAGCGGCCTAAACTGCAGTTTGATTTGGGTACAATTATCTAAATTGGGCCTTGGCATCAGTCTGACTGGACTGTGAAATGTTCAGCCTGGCTACAGGGGGCACGGTCTCTTCTGGCAGGCATGGAACTATGGTCTGGTCAGGTGCTTAAGTTACTCTCTCTTGGAGCCTGCCCAGTGGGGGTGGCGTTCTCGCTGTGCTTTCTGGGAGAGGGTATTTAAGATGCGGACGTCAGGTGGTTCGGGATCCAGTCCAGAATGATGTGCTGACTTCATGGTCCTGGTCCTCCTGACCAGCCCCCAGGAAGGCTATGGCCCGGGGTGCGGATCCACCCGAATTGAATGTCTCGGGGCTGGCTAGCACGAGGCAAGGAAACTGAAGGAAGGATTCTGAGGTGGTTGGGTGCCGTCTCCAGTTCGGGAGAGACCCAGTGTACTTCAAATATTCCAGGGGAGGACTCGACATATTGGTTGGTTTTCTTAGCAAGAGCCTAGAAGGGCTGAAGTAACCGAGAGAATCTAGTCTTGTGGAAATTGGCAAGCAGGCTGAGAGATCCAGGTGTCCCACAAGTGTTCTCAAGCTTAGTTTTCCTACGGGTTCTACAACAACGTCTGTGGCAGAGACATTATCTTGTACGTTTCTACAACAAAGTCTGTGGCAGAGACTTGTTTCTGAGTAAGCACCATGTTGGCTGCTAGGCCTTGTGAGAGAGGGACTGTCCAACCTGAGTGATCATCCAGCTGCAAATGGCTATTCTCTGGATGCAAAGTAAGCAAGTTCTTCAACGTTTTATTTGACTTTGATACTGAGAGAACCTGAACTTTCCTTTCCAACCCTCTGATCCCAAGTTGAAAGACTGTTCAATTGTCTGAGTTTTTCAAATAAAATCCAATCAAGTGGATCTGTTGTCGGTCTCAAGTTACTGGTCCATCTACCACGGGACATCCCCTAGACGTGCAACTAGGAGAACGGAAGGTAACTGTAAGCCCAAAAATAACCAGCAGCTCCTTCAGGGGTTAGTGCTACATAATTTTTCAAGAACAATTTGAAAAAAAAGTACACCTTGCATGGTACTGTTTAGGGCTAACGACCAGTATTATCTGTGGTGTTCCTGCAGCTGATATTTTTCTAATTACTGACTTACCAAACCTTGTTGTACCGTATCACTTTTTGGAGGCAGCCATCTTGATTGAACGCTTTGCTTCCTAATTTTGTCTGGTTTGTTTCTGCTTGTGGAGCAGATGGAGATCTTCATTGAGCAATTTTGGATATATAATAGTTAGTGTTTGATTTTTTAATGTCATCTTAATTTTGCTTATTTCTGTAGCTATCTTGATAATATTTCAAGCTCATCTCAGTCCCGAAGAAGAGGGCAATAAGTGAAACGTGTCGACTGATGCTTGAGCGTTGGATTTCATTGTGTCATGAGATTTTTATCCAAATGCGATTTTATGGATTAACTGTTTTTAATCATCTATTTATAATAAAGTATTGCTACTTTTTATATGCAAGTGTTAACAACTCCCAAATATTCCTGGGGTTATCAATCAAACTCCCTTTTCTTTGTATGCCATTTAGTTGGGAACACCGATTAGCCCAGTAATGATACCACTAAACCGTGCATTACATTTTGTGAGGCTGGTAGCTGGTCCTCATCCTCCAAATATACAGCTATGAGGTTGTAGGCACAGGAGTGCCTAGGCACACTTACAAAGCCGGAAGTGTACGGCAATGTTTCAGGGGCACCGTCCCCCTAATCCATGCGCCCATACTCTAATCTACTGCACATGCCTGGGCGCCGGGCTCATGGATTCCAATGTTTTTTGTTTTTTTTTAAGCATATGATTAGAGCCTGGGGCTCTAATTGGCTTAAAAAAAGGGTGGGCTTGGGGCGCAGAGCACTGCGTCCTGAGCCCATCCAGTTGTGTGACAACAGCAAATGAAAATTCTCTCCTCCCGAGCCAATCATGAAACAGCTCCTGAGATCCGATTGGCCAGGGAGTCTCACTCACTCCCAATCATGTCTCAGGACACACTGGCCAATTTTGTCTCAGGACACACTCAGGTCCATTTTAGAAAAAGACTACAGTACATTGTAATTAGCATCATCTTTGTGACCCGTGGCTGTTGATGCAACCCCTATGCTAGGACCTCTTAAAGAAGGCAGTTCATTCACTTCATTGTCATATTACTTACCTCTTCTTTCACAAATTACTGTCCAAATTAATAATATTCTTTGTCCCCAAGGAAGACTAAAAAAATGGCAAATTGGGAAAACCCAATCACTAACAATGACCTAATTACACCCCACATTCCCCCTAGTATATTCTCTTCTGATCGCTTTTTGAGTGAGTCCTTTCTGAAGCTGTCTTATGTTCATTATCATGACATGTTAGCCCCATATTACCCCACATTACATCGTATCCTTCCACCTGGCTCAAAATAAACAATACAGACTTACCACATTTCCTGGTAACCCTCGGATTCCAGGTTGTCCAATGGGGCCACCTGGACCCTGTTAAAAGATTTAAAAAAATCATATTGGTAGGCGGACTCCAATAAAATACCAGATTTAATATTCCTTTTAACACACTTAGTTCGTTCATTTAAAAATCAGATAATTCGAAAGCATATCTAACGAACTAATAATACCTAACTATTCAATTATAGGTATTGGATTTTCCTTTAACATTTGGCTGTTAGTAAACCTAACGAATACAAAATTATCCGAAGTTACGAATTATCTGAAATAACGAATGCCGCATCTAAACAGATGGAACGGAACGAATAAATAATAACAATAGAATGTTTTTATTATGATTATTGTTATTTATTATTATTATTGTTTATTTTTATTAATTCATTATGTTCCATTCATTTAGATACGGCATTCGTTATTTTGGATAATTCATAACTTCGGATAAATTTGTATTCGTAACGTTCACTAACAGCCAAATTTTAAAGGAAATTCCAATACCTATAATTTAATAGTTAGGTATTATTAGTTAGTTAGTTAGTTTGCTTAAAAATCTGAAAATTCAAAAGCATAACTAACGAACGAACTAACTAATAATACCTAACTATTAAATTATAGTTATTGGAATTTCCTTTAACATTTGGCTGTTAGTGAACGTAACGAATACAAAATTATCCGAAGTTACGAATTATCTAAAATAAGGAATGCAGCATCTAAACAGATGGAACGGAACAAATAAATAATAATAATAAAATGTTTTTATTATGATTATTGTTATTTATTATTATTATTATTGTTTATTATTATTAATTAATTACATTCCCTTCATTTAGATGTGGCATTTGTTATTTTGGATAATTCATAACTTCGGATAAATTTGTATTCGTTACGTTCACTAACAGCCAAATTAAAAGGAAATTCCAATACCTATAATTTAATAGTTAGGTATTATTAGTTAGTTAGTTTGTTTAAAAATCAGAAAATTCAAAAGCATAACTAACGAACTAACTAACTAATAATACCTAACTATTAAATCATAGGTATTGGAATTTTCTATAACATTTGGCTGTTAGTGAACATAACGAATACAAAATTATCCGAATTTACGAATTATCTGAAATAACGAAAGCCGCATCTAAACAGATGGAATGGAAGAAATAAATAATAATAATAATAAAACATTTTTATTATGATTATTTTTATTTATTATTGTTATTTATTATTATTAATTCATTACGTTCCATTAGTTTAAATACGGCATTCGTTATTTTGGATAATTTATAACTTCAGATAAATTTGTATTCAAATGTTTTTATTAGGCTGGGTTCACACTGCTGCGGGGGGAGATCCGGATGTGATTCGCACAGCAAATCACATCCGATCTCCGTAGCACTGCGAGTTCAGCCATACAGATAGTATGGCTGAACTCGCAGCTGTCCCGCAGCAAACTCGCACAGGACCCTTTTTTGGGTCCGCAACGGAATCGGATCGCATGGGGGTTCACACCATGCGATCCGATTCCTGTGCGAGTCGGCAGATCGCACTGCGATATGCCGACGGATCTGGGGGTGTCATTAACATAACATTGACACCCCCAGCCGTCCGCATAGGGCAGTGTGAACTGCCGGCGGGAGGTGAGCGATGCGGGAAAACGCCGCGGATTCGCGGCGTTCCCGCATCGCAATAGTGTGAACCTAGCCTTATGATTATTGTTATTTATTATTATTATTGTTTATTATTATTAATTAATTACATTCCCTTCTTTTAGATGTGGCATTTGTTATTTTGGATAATTCATAACTTCGGATAAATTTGTATTCGTTACGTTCACTAACAGCCAAATTAAAAGGAAATTCCAATACCTATAATTTAATAGTTAGGTATTATTAGTTAGTTCGTTTGTTAGTTATTCTTTTGAATTTTCATATTTTAATTCTTATTTTCGTATTTTCAAATTTTCGAATTTTTGTATTTACGAATTTACGAATTGCGATCATAACAAATGACCTGAAAAACTAAATGAAATGCAAAAATGAATGAGATGAAAAAGAACAAATTTTTCGGCCATGCCTTTGTCTTACAGGTTTTTTTTTTGTTTTTTTTTCCCAGGGTTTACAACCTCTTTAAAAATAACGAAAAAGAATCCATGTAGAATTGCAAAGATTACCATTAAACAGCGGTGACCGACTACCAAAAAAAGCGCAAATGATTGGTCATTCTCATGGGACAATCCTGTGTGTCACTCTTATTGGATACTTACAGCATCTCCCTTTGGTCCGCGCTCTCCTTTATCCCCATCCAGTCCTTTGGGGCCCTGCAGAAATATATTGAACTATGTAAGAGTAAAGGAAATAGATGATTGCATTTATATACATAGGCAGCTTTTAATGTGCTAGTCCATCTACACATCCCTATCAGAATTCCCCAAGCTGGCCAAAGGCTATGGCCATTGGAAATGTTGGAAATTCAGCTATTTGCTGTATGTTGCCATAAGAGACTGACACATCCAGAACTCATTTACACTAGTGTGGTATAAAGGCACCTCTGTACCATATTCCAACTATAGTACAAACAGGAATGTAATGCTCTTTGGTGATGGCGCTCAGCTTGTGATTGAAAGATCTGAAATCCAACGAAAGAAAGGGACATCCAAGGGACAATGTACAATGAAGGTAAAGTAAGCAATGTTTGTACAGGACAGGAGCTTGTCCAATAGTAAAGAGAAATGCATATACGACTTGCTGTTTTTTTGCCTACATGACAATGCTGGTACTTGTCATTGGCCCAATGCTGGAGGATAGGAAGGGAGGGGAGGAGTTCTAAAGGAGGGGAGAAAGGAGAAGAGGTGAGAGAGCGAGAGGGGACAGGAGAAAATGGAAACAGAGGAGAGGGGAGAGATCAGAGAGAGAAGAATAGAGAAATGAGGAGAAGAGAGATGGGATACTGGAGGAGAAGAGAGGAGACTAGTGAAGGGAAAAGAAGAGGAGACAGGGGGAGAGAAGAGAGAAGGGGAGGGGTGATGGAGGAGAAGAGAAAAGGGGAGGGGTGCTGGAGGAGAAGAGAAAATGGGAGGGGTGCTGGAGGAGAGGAGAGAAGGGGAGTGGCTCTGGAGGAAGGGAGAGAAGGGGAGGAGCATTGGAGGGTATGGAGAGAAGGGGAGGGATGTTGGAAGAGAGCAGAGAAGGAGAGGGGAGCTGGAGGATAGGAAAGTAGAGAAAAGGAAATGTTGTTGGAGAAGGGGAGTGAATGAGAGGAGAGAGAGGAGAAGAGAGACGGGGAGGAGTGCTAGAAGAGAGGAGGGAAGGGGTGCTGAAGGAGAGAGGAGAAAAAAAAGTTGAGGGGTGCTGGAGGTGAGGAGAGAAGGGGGTGAGAGCTGGAGGAGAGAAGGGAAGAGACACTGGAGGAGAGGAGAGAAGGGAAGGGGTACTGGAGGAGAGGAGAGAAGGGAAGGGGTACTGGAGGAGAGTAGAGAAGGGAAGAGACACTGGAGGGGAGGAGAGAAGGGAAGGGGCACTGGAGGAGAGGAGAGAAGGAAAGGGGTACTGGAGGAGAGGAGAGGAGAGAAGCAAAGGGGCACTGGAGGAGAGGAGAGAAGGAAAGGGGTACTGGAGGAGAGTAGAGAAGCAAAGGGGCACTGGAGGAGAGGATGAGAAGCAAATGGGCACTGGAGGAGAGGAGAGAAGCAAAGGGGCGCTGGAGGAGAGGAGAGAAGGAAAGGGGCACTGGAGGGGAGGAGAGAAGGGAAGAGACACTGGAGGAGAGGAGACAAGAGACAGTGGAGGAGAGGAGAGAAAGGAAGAGACACTGGAGGAGAGGAGAGAAAGGAAGAGACACTGGAGGAGAGGAGAGAAGGGAAGGGGCACTGGAGGAGAGGAGAGAAGGGAAGAGACACTGGAGGAGAAGAGAGGAGAGAATAGACACTGGAGGAGAGGAGAGAATAGACACTGGAGGAGAGGAAAGTAGAGAAAAGGAGAGGAGAAGAGAGAATGGGAGGGGTGCTGGAGGAGAGGAGAGAAGTGGAAAATTGTTGGGGGAGAGAAGGAGAGGAAAGAGAGAGGAGGGTTGCTGGAGGAGAGGAGAGAAGAGGAGGGGTGCTTGAGAAGAGAGGGGAGGAAAGGAGAGGAGGGTTGCTGGAGGAAAAGAGAGGAGAGGAAAAGTAGGGAAGAGAAGCTGGAGAAGAAGAGAGGTAAGGGAGAGGAGAGGGATTAAATGGAAGGGGAGAGAGAAAGGAGTGTAAGGTAAAGAGAAAAAGAAAGGCAAGAATGTGTAAAACATGTGCTTTTCCCATGTACGGCAGAGACACAGGTTCACTTAACTGCCCCCCCCTTCTGCCACTACATACAGTGTTACCTGCCAGAACAATCCCTATGCAGGGGCGGACTGACAACTCATGGGGCCCCCGGGCAATAGAAGATCATGGGGCCCCCTTGATCCCAACAATGAAGCTACACCTGCACAGGGGTACACTGGAGGGAGAACGCACACACACAGGGGGACACTGGGGGGGAGAACGCACACACAGGGGGACACTGGGGGGGAGAACGCACACACACAGGGGGACACTGGAGGGAAAACGCATACACACAGGGGGACACTGGAGGGAGAACGCGCACACACAGGGGGACACTGGAGGGAGAACGCGCACACACAGGGGGACACTGGAGGGAGAACGCGCAAACACAGGGGGACACTGGAGGGAGAACGCGCAAACACAGGGGGACACTGGAGGGAGAACGCGCAAACACAGGGGGACACTGGAGGGAGAACGCACACACACAGGGGGACACTGGAGGGAGAAAGCACACACACAGGGGGACACTGGAGGGAGAACGCACACACACAGGGGGACACTGGAGGGAGAACGCACACACACAGGGGGACACTGGAGGGAAAACGCATACACACAGGGGGACACTGGAGGGAAAACGCATACACACAGGGGGACACTGGAGGGAAAACGCATACACACAGGGGGACACTGGAGGGAAAACGCACACACGGGGGGACACTGGGGGGAGAACGCACACACAGGGGGACACTGGGGGGAGAACGCACACACAGGGGGACACTGGGGGGGAGAACGCACACACAGGGGGACACTGGGGGGGAGAACGCACACACAGGGGGACACTGGGGGGGGAGAACGCACACACAGGGGGACACTGGGGGGGGAGAACGCACACACAGGGGGACACTGGAGGGAGAACGCACACAGGGGGACACTGGAGAGAGAACGCACACAGGGGGACACTGGAGAGAGAACGCACACACAGGGGGACACTGGAGGGAGAACGCACACACAGGGGGACACTGGAGGGAGAACGCACACACAGGGGGACACTGGAGGGAGAACGCACATAGGGGGACACTGGAGGGAGAGCGCACACACACACACACACAGGGGGACACTGGAGGAATAACGCACACACAGGGGGACACTGGATGGAAAACGCACACACAGGGGGACACTGGAGGGAAAACGCATACACACAGGGGGACACTGGAGGGAAAACGCATACACACAGGGGGACACTGGAGGGAAAACGCATACACACAGGGGGACACTGGAGGGAAAACGCATACACACAGGGGGACACTGGAGGGAAAACGCATACACACAGGGGGACACTGGAGGGAAAACGCATACACACAGGGGGACACTGGAGGGAAAACGCATACACACAGGGGGACACTGGAGGGAAAACGCACACACAGGGGGACACTGGAGGGAGAACGCACACACAGGGGGACACGCACACAGGAGGACACGCACACAGGGGGACACGCACACAGGGGGACACGCACACAGCACAGGAGGACATGCAAATAGGGGGACACACACACACAGCCAGGAGGACACTGTGGGGTGGGGGGACCCGGGGCCCTTACATCTGTACACTCCCCGAGTCCCCCCCATCACGTGTAGCGGCCCTGGTGTCATCTGCATCACTTACCGAGTCACCGGATGCCGATAATAGTACTTCTAACAGCGTGCTGCTCCTCGCCAGCCGCTCCACTCTTCTCGTCCGTCCCAGGTGATGTCACGACGCATATAGTACAAGCACCTGGGACGGACGGGAGGGAAGGAGGGGCCGGCGGGGAGCAGCGCACAGTTAGCTGTGTTATTTTCGGCATCGCGGCATGTAATTCAGCCGCTGCAAGTGGCCTCTCATGTGGCCAAGTCCGGGCCCCTAATGTCCTCGGGCCCTCGGGCGGCGCCCGAGTGACCGACTGGTCAGTCCGCCCCTGTCCCTATGTGACTCACTTTTCAACAATAGATGCAAATGTATATTTCTGTGTATATAATGAATAAATAATGAAATGGATTTTAATTGCAACTAGTAAAAATATGTTGAATTGGACTTTTCCCAGCCTATAACCATCCCCTGTATAGCAGGACTCAGATTGGTAGAAGAAGGGGCTGTACTTTGGATCAGTTAAATGTTTCGCACACACATGAGCCGACTGGGGACATGCTGATTATATGAAGGAGCAGAGAGATGACCTCATCAGTCAGTCTTCAATCACAAGTTGGAGGTGGAGGTGACTTCGCTCATTCAGGTCATAATGCTGGCTGTACAGTCTGGTAGGGCCGTGCAAAATTCAGGACCAATTGGGCAGAAAATCAAATCCTTTGGCAGATACTGTAAAACATCTCCAATATATTTTATTTTAACTATATCTGGCTGTTTGCCTGGAGTTCAGCTTTAAAGAAATCTTCATTACTCAGCATCTTTAAAAAGGGGCCCCAGGAGAAAGACCAGCCGGGTAATAAACCTGCGGAGCATTTCAGCGATGAGCGGTCTTCTTAGCATAGCAATAAAAGTCATTTGTTATCGGTGTGAATGTGATGGTGTATCGCTCAGTCCAGCGTCCTCAGCACACCATCCACCTTCACAAAGGTTTTACTGCTTCCCGAGAATGATGAAACGCATCGGGCAGAGTCCCTGGTGAATATTAAAGCTGAACTCCAGGATCCATCCAACGCTCTAACTCTCTGTCCCCATTCACATTCAAAATGCTACAACAGTTTTTAAATGAGTATTTAACTTTTTTTGTAATCGTGCTTTTTCTACTTTGTGATGTCATAATTTGCTCGCTAAAATTGGACTGCGGCTGGATGCCTAGGAAGGATCTATGGAGGTGCCACGATCACACCCGATGTCATTACTTGGGGGTAAATTAGAACCTCAATTTCAGTAAATGAATGGGAAACGCAATGGCGTCCTGGGCATGTATGTGGGCAGTGCACAGGAGTGTTCTATGAAAACATGCAACAGAGGTGCCTACAACCTCAATGGCATTTGTCTTACATATTACATAATGCTATTTTGCTACACAAGAATTCTAGGGCCATCATTGATGGTTAAAGCAGATGTAAGAGTCCAGGGCTCACTACGCATGCACCAAGGGCATGCTGCCGCAAGAGGAAATCTGTGCCAACTGAGCATGCGCTAAAGACGCCTCAGTGTGCCAACCCGCACCTACGCAGAAGACCTGATGGAAAAGGGGAGGAAAATGCCCAGGAGGCGCACAGCAAGTGACCTCAACCCGATGGGAAAAGGCAGGAAAATGCCCAGGAGGCGCACAGGAAGTGACCTCAACCTGATGGAAAAGGGCAGGAAAATGCCCAGGAGGTGTACAGGAAGTGACCTCAACCTGATGGAAAAAGGGAGAAAAATGCCCAGGATGCGCACAGGAAGTGACCTCAACCTGATGGAAAAGGGCAGGAAAATGCCCAGGAGGTGTACAGGAAGTGACCTCAACCTGATGGAAAAAGGGAGAAAAATCCCCAGGAGGCGCACAGGAAGTGACCTCAACTTGATGGAAAAGGGCAGGAAAATGCCCAGGAGGCTCACAGGAAGTGACCTCAAACTTCCCTATACAAGCCCAGCCCAGACACTGCCAAACTGCTGGATTATCTTCAGTCGTCCCCCCCCCCCTTGTTCCTGTGCTAGTGTGTGATCTGTCTGAACTTGTTGTGACCTGGAAACCTATTTAATTACTCTTGATTGCTGCTTGCCATTGACCTCGGATTTGTACCTTGACCATTCTACATCTTTGCCCCTTTTGTACTCAGCTGCCAGAGTGGAACCAACCCCGGCCTGGATCTCGACCATTCTTCTTCTGATATACTTTTTTATACTTCGTTGCCAAACTGGACTTGACCTCGGCTCGGATCTCGAACTAAGGCTTGCACGGTGCTCCGCACCCCTGGCACCTGTGCCACTTGGTGTCCACCAAGTCTCTATCTCCATCTCCAGAGGCTTCAAGGACCTGAGGTGCAAGGGAGGCCTCCCCACTACTTCGGTCTCACCTCAGGTATGTGGCCCGCGTGATAGCGGAACACAACAGTCACTTGCCGGCACCAGCATCTTCTCCTTTGTGCCAGTTTTTACCATCTTTATTGGCTATCCTGCACATGCACAGGAGTCAAACATCCCAGCACACATTAATCTGTCCGATCGCTGTAAGCTAAGCTGCAAATGCACAGCTCAGTGTACAATCTGGGGATCTCTGTGATCAGGCAGGTAGAGTTTATTTTTGCAGGGGGGACATTGCATGTCTTTTCTGCAATAAAAAGCCTGTCTGCTCACAGCATGTAACAGTAGAACGTTAGTTCCACTTTAATCTGTTCCCAACCGACTCACGCAGATTTACTGCAGCGCAATGGCTCTCCTGGGCGAAATCCAGTACATATATGGGTTTCCCTTTAAGAGCCACCAGAGGACGTGCACCGCACGCTGCCAGAGGCACGCCAGCTGCACGGCGGGAGACCCATTGCGCGTGGCCAGCAATAGCCACTGGCCACGCGCAATCGCGTGCATGAGAGCCTACTAAGATCCTACTAAGTAGGAACAACGATCTGTCTCCTCTCCTAGTCAGTCCTATCCCCATACAGTTAGAACACACCCAGGGAACACATAGTTAACCCCTTGATCACCCCTAGTGTTAACCCCTTCCCTGCCAGTGGCATTTATACAGTAATCAGTGCATATTCATAGCACTGATCGCTGTATAAATGTCAGTGGTCCCAAAAATGTGCCAAAAGTGTCCGATCTGTCTGCCACAATGTTGCAGTATCACTAAAAATCGCAAGTCACCGTCATTACTAGTAAAAAAAAAAAAACATAAAAATGCCATAAATATTTAAATAAATATTACTTTTGTCATCAATATACGCTTATTGCGATTTTCTTTTACCAAAAATATGTAGAAGAATATATATTGGCCTAAACTGATGAATAAATTAGTTTTTTGGAAAAAAAATTGGGGATATTTATTATAGCAAAAAGAAAAAAAATATTGTTTTTTTTTCAAAATTGTTGCTCTTTTTTTGTTTATAGCGCAAAAAATAAAAACCGCAGAGGTGATCAAATACCACCAAAAGAAAGATTTATTTGTGGGAAAAAAACTACACCAATTTTGTTTGGGTGCCACGTCGCACGACCGCGCAATGGTCAGTTAAAGCGACACAGTGCCAAATTGTAAAAAGTGCTCTGGTCAGGAAGTGGGTAAAACCTTCCGGGGCTGAAGTGGTTAAAGGATAAGTTCACCTTTTTGTAAAAAAAAAAAAAAAAATGCATATAATTTTGCAGGTAAAAAAAAAAAAAAGTGCATTTGCTATTTATTTACAATGCTGTCTGTAAAGCATTGCACCCGCCATCAAGAGACGGCGGGTGCAATGCCAGGATCCTGCAGACTGTCAGTATAGCTAAATTAAAATAAATAAACAAACGCATTGGGCTGTCACATATGTGATATGATGCCTTTCCAATTGTTATGTAAAAGGAAAAAAAGGCCACCAAAATGAAAACCTAAATTAAAATAAATAAATAAATAAAAAGTCCTTAAAGCGGAGGTCCACCCTAAAGTGGACCTTCCGCTCATTGGAATCCTCCCTCCCTCCGGCGTCCCAATTGGCACCTTTCAGGGGGGAGGGGGGTGCAGGTACCTGTACAGTACAGGTATCTGCACCCACTTCCTGGATAGCTCTTTGCAGAAAGGGGCGTAGATTACGCCCCTTTCCGAAAGTCCCCCGCTGCCTGCTGGGAAACACACAGATCCCAGAGGCAGCGGGTCCATCCTCATTGCACAGCGTGACTCGCGCATGCGCAGTAGGGAACCGGGAAATGAAGCTGAAAGGCTCCACTTCCTGATTCCCATACCCAAGATGGCGGCGGCAGCACCCGAGAGACGATTGAGAGATCGGCCTCGGGTGCCGACATCGCGGGCGCGCTGGACAGGTAAGTGTCACTATTTTAAAAGTCAGCAGCTGCAGTATTTGTAGCTGCTGGCTTTAAAAAAAAAAAACGCACACTCCCGGCGGACTCCCGCTTTAACCACTTCAGCCCCTGAAGGATTTACCCCCTTCCTGACCAGGCCATTTTTTTGCGATTCAGCGCTGCGTCGCTTTAACTGACAATTGCGCAGTCGTGCGACGTTGTACCCAAACAAAATTGGCGTCCTTTTTTTTTCTCACAAATAGAGCTTTCTTTTGGTGGTATTTGATTGCCTCTGCGGTTTTTATTTTTTGCGCTATAAACAAAAATAGAGCAACAATTTTACAATAATAAATATCCTCCACAAATATAAAAAAAATTAAATATATATATATATATATATATATATATATATATATATATATATTCCCCTCCTTCTTACCCCCTGCCTCCCCCCCAAATTCCCCCTCCCAACACAAATTAACCCCCCCCCCAAACCTCACATGATGCTACCGCAGTGCCCAGGGCTGCCGGCCGTCCTGCCCACCCCTTGTCTCGGCGCTGAGTTTGAGCTTGCAGTTTTTACATGAAATCAGCAGTGGCAGCTCCCTTATCTCTATTCTGAGAGGTTCCCATTACATATAACCAAATAATGAAAGACACACAGCCGATATGACAAAGAATGGAATATGGAAAAGCAAAGCTGGCCTATGGCTGAAATATGCATACCCAGGGGACCAATGCGACGGGGATTTTTCATCACTATAATAAAAGGGGTAGGTAGATTGGATGTATGGATCTGACAGTTTTCAGGTTTTATTACCACTGACTTATTTATCTGTCTCCCCTGAGGGTCCTCTTTCAGGAGCAGATTCGAATACAGGCGTCGTACCGGGAAGCTACTGTCATGCAAAGTGATGGGGCCAACGTGATTGCTCTGTGTGCAGAAAATGCTGAGCCGGTGCATTTCATTCACAACCTCGTTATGCTGCCCAGATACGGAATAATAGAGGCAAGGTCACATTTTCCTAAGTAATACCATTACTACAAAGACGGTTAGAAAAGCATCTGCTTCAACCAACATGTGGATGAGACTATAGAATGAATACGGTGTATCAGCCGGCACCACCTTCAGGCCATGATGGTGCATGCAGGCAAGCTCAATGGTCACCTGTCTATTGTAGAATGTATGTCAAGGCTTTACCCAAATTTACCCCCAAACACCCCTCTTCCTCTCTAGATCATGTCCCAGCAGTATTTTTTTCTTCTTTTTTTTTAGTTCCTGTAAGTGAGAAAAAGCTTTAATTACTTCCTATGGCATCATCACCAAGCTTATAAAATTACTGGGAAGTCAGCCCAGGCCTTTCTCGCATGCTTTGTACACAGGGTCGGACATTCCGACCACAAAACCTGTCTGATTTTTTCCCCGACAGATTTTGTCCTAAACTGGTGTTGCATACACACGGTCGGACAAAGTTGTCGGAAAATCCGATCGTTCAGAACGTGATGACGTTCGTTCGTTACGACGGGACTACGTTGAGGCTAGTAGCCAATAGCTTTGGCCTCGTAATTTGATCTGAGCATGCATGGCACTTTGTCCGATCGGAAATTCTCTACAAACGATCGGAAAAAGTCTGATCTGATTTTTTTTGTCGGAAAATTTGAGATCCTGCTCTTACATTTTTTCCCGGCGGAATTTCCGACGGAAAAAGTCAGATAGAGCCCACACATGATCAGATTTTCCGACAATATAATCGGATCAGACCTTTTCCATCGGAATTTCCGACCGGGTATACAAGGTATTACTCCCTCTGTGGAGAACCACATCTTCTGATTAAATGGACTTTGACCCAAGAAATGCGTAGAAAGTCTTGGCCACTACCTTACTTCTTCTGTGGCAATTGAGGATTTCTTCCCCTTCATGAAATGGACTTTGACTCAAGAAACGCATAGAGAGCCCTGGCCTCTCCCTTACTCCCTCTATGGCAATTGAGGACATCCTCCTTTTGATTAAATGATCTTTAATCCATGAAATGCATAGAGAGCCCTAGCCTCTTCCTTACTCCCTCTGTGGCAATTGAGGACATCCTCCTTTTGATTAAATGATCTTTAATCCATAAAATGCATAGAGAGCCCTAGCCTCTTCCTTACTCCCTCTATAAAAATTGAGGACTTCATCTCCTAATGATATAGTATTTGATCCAGGAAATGCATAGAAAGCCCTGGCCTCTCCCTTACTCCCTATGTGGCAATTGAGAACTTTTCCTCCTATTGAAATGGACTTTTATCCAAGAAACGCAGAGAGAGTCATGGTCTCTCCTTTACTCCCTCTGTGTCAATTGAGGGCTTCATCTCCTAATAATATAGACTTTGATCCAAGAAACGCATAGAGAGCCCTGGCCTCTCCCTTACTCCCTATGTGACAATTAAGGACATCCTCCTTTTGATTAAATTAACTTTGATCCATGAAATGCATAGAGAGCCATGGCCTCTCCCTTATTCCTTCAACGGAGGACTTTATCTCTTATTGAAATGGACTTTGACCCAGGAAACGCATAGAGAGCCCTGGCCTCTCCCTAACTGCCTTTGTGGCAATTGAGGACTTCCTCCTTTTGATGATATGGACTTTGATTCAAAAAAGATAGAAAGCCATCATCTCTCCCTTACTCCCTCTGTGGCAACGGAGGACTTCATCTCCTAATGAAATAAACTTTCACCCAAGAAATGCATTGAGAGTCGTAGCCTCTCCCTCACTCCCTCTATGGCAATTAAGGATCTCATCTCCAGATAATATGGACTTTGAGTCAAGAAATGCATAGAAAGCCCTGGCCTCTCCCTTACTCCATCTTTGGCAATCAAGAACTTTTCCTCCTATTGAAATGGACTTTGATCCAGGAAACACATAGAGAGCCCTGGCCACTCCCTTACTCCCTATGTGACAATTGAGCACATCCTCCTTTTGATTAAATGAACTTTGATCAATGAAATGGATAGAGAGCCATGGCCTCTCCCGTACTACCTCTGTAGCAATGAAGAACTTTATCTCCTATTGAAATGGACTTTGACCCAGGAAACACATAGAGAGCCCTGGCCTCTCCCTAACTGCCTTTGTGGCAATTGAGGACTTCCTCCTTTTGATGATATGGACTTTGATTCAAGACAGATAGAAAGCCATCATCTCTCCCTTACTCCCTCTGTGGCAACGGAGGACTTCATCTCCTGATCAAATAAACTTTGACCCAAGAAATGCATTGAGAGTCGTAGCCTCTCCCTCACTCCCTCTATGGCAATTAAGAATCTCATCTCCAGATGATATGGACTTTGAGTCAAGAAATGCATAGAAAGCCCTGGCCTCTCCCTTACTCCCTCTTTGGCAATTGAGAACTTTTCCTCCTATTGAAATGGACTTTGATCCAAGAAACACAGAGAGAGCCATGGTCTCTCCTTTACTCCCTCTGTGTCAATTGAGGTCTTCATCTCCTAATAATATAGATTTTGATCCAGGAAACACATAGAGAGCCCTGGCCACTCCCTTACTCCCTATGTGACAATTGAGCACACCCTCCTTTTGATTAAATGAACTTTGATCCATGAAATGCATAGAGAGCCATGGCCTCTCCCTTACTACCTCTGTGGCAACAAAGAACTTTATCTCCTATTGAAATGGACTTTGACCCAGGAAACGCATAGAGAGCCCTGGCCTCTCCCTTACTCCCTATGTGACAATTGAGCACATCCTCCTTTTGATTAAATGAACTTTGATCCATGAAATGCATAGAGAGCCATGGTCTCTCCCTTACTACCTCAACGGAGGACATTATCTCTTATTGAAATGGACTTTGACCCAGGAAACGCATAGAGAGCCCTGGCCTCTCCCTTACTCCCTATGTGACAATTGAGCACATCCTCCTTTTGATTAAATGAACTTTGATCCATGAAATGCATAGAGAGCCATGGTCTCTCCCTTACTACCTCAACGGAGGACATTATCTCTTATTGAAATGGACTTTGACCCAGGAAACGCATAGAGAGCCCTGGCCTCTCCCTAACAGCCTTTGTGGCAATTGAAGACATCCTCCTTTTGATGATATGGACTTTGATTCAAGACAGATAGAAAGACAAGAAATGCATTGAGAGTCGTAGCCTCTCCCTCACTCCCTCTATGACAATTAAGGATCACATCTCCTGATGATATGGACTTTGAGTCAAGAAATGCATAGAAAGCCCTGGCCTCTCCCTTACTCCCTCAGTGGCAACTGAGGATCTTCATCAACGTGAATATACGAAACTCATATTTGACACAAACTGAAAGGTGGCAATATTGGGCTGAGGAAGGAGGAACCAGGGAAGACAAAATATAAAAAGAATAAACGTCAGCATTAAATCTCTCAGTAGCAGAAAGGTTTTGTTACATGTGTAGCCCTGGGCTAATACTTACCCCCTCGCCGTTACCCCAATACTCTTGTCAGCCAACGACAGTGAGGAGAAGAAGCGCTGTGTAAGCTACAAGTCCATCCTATTCAGAGCCTACACTATACTAAGTGTAGCGGCCATAACTCTTGGCAGGGCGGCCTTAACTTTTGGGCTTACCGGTTACCTCCGCTTGGCTGGTTCTTCCACGTCTAGGGGTTCCCAGAATTAGTACCCAACAACTTTGGACGCTGACACCATAAAAGTCCTTTAGAAAAGGTTTTTATTAGCAGGGGTAACATCCAACAACACATTCTCGTATGGGAACAGAGGGCAAGGGTGAAGAAACTCAGACACCTTGAACTGCTAATATCAGAAAGTTTCTAATACCACCCAGAGAGTAGCCACTCGCAGCTGGGCGCTTCAAGGCTGAACAAATCTCTAGCCAGAGATTATGGCAGTCAGCACTTTGATCCACTTGTGAAATCTTTGACCTTGAGTAACTGGTAACAGAAGTGAACAGGAACCTTTTTCCTCAGTACCTGGAACGTTCTCTGTCTCCTTGACAGTACTGGAAAAAGCGTGGATTCGTCAGTGTCCTTCACAACTCAGCAACCAGACACTTCTCAGGATCCCAGCTTGTTGGCCCTCCTCCGAAGAGTCCGCCCCCAGTCACTTACATGAGCTGCGGTGTCCCTCCAAACCGAGAGCACACCCAGATGCTTTGAATCCTCCCTCAGTTACTGCCCCTTGGACCAACCGGTTCTGAGACTCGGGAAACGACGGATCCTCACCACAGACCAGGCGAGTCTATTGGGGTTAGCCAACCGAAGCATGTTGCGGAGCGACAAACGCTCCCGTGACTGTGACCCCTTGTGGGGGTACCCCGGGCCAGAATCAGGAACAGACCGCTAGGGCCTCACGAACTAACCTAGAACACGTGACTTCAACATCTTAAGTACCCTTCCCCAGACTCCTCAGCGAGACCCGGCACACCCACTGATTGGCTCCGGGGAAGCTGATACCCAAAGCGTCCAACCAGGCCTGGTTCTGAGCCTGTCATGAGCACCTAACTGTACACATGACCAGGGGGAACTCTAACACAGCCCAGCCAAACTGATGTCAAAGTTAAACCTACACAATTAACCCTCAGAACCTGCGGTAGATCTGAGGCAAAAACTGAATTTGTACATAAATTACACTTTGTCCAAAGTGTCACCGCTACATAAGGATTCTCTCTTCACCCCCACGTGACAGCATTGGGTGCCTAGCATAAAAATTGCCAGACATCAGTGCTGTCATGTTGGGGGAAGGGGAGTGGACTCACATTTTCCAAAACTGAAAGAACAGGATACAAATAACTTAAAAATAAACTGCATACCTGTGGTCCTACAGGCCCGATAGGTCCTATGTCTCCCGGAGGCCCTTTGGGTCCCTGAAAAGAAAACAGACAACTGATACTTTAGGATATGTCTTGATTGGATATTGTTTGCCTTAAAAGATTTTGCATACCTATATAAGTCTAAGGGAATGCCAAACCTGCTTCAAGCAGGTCAAAAATCAGCTAGAAGCAGGTCAAATGCTCCTGACCAAGAAGTCTGAATGACTTCAGAAGAATCTACACCTAAGCTGATCCCCTTGACTCCAGTGTCCCTAGTGCTCCCCTGCACTCCAGTGACCCCCAGTGTCTCCAGTGCCCCTAGTGCTTCCATGCACTCCAGTGACCCCCAGTGTCTCCAGTGCCCCTAGTGCTTCCATGCACTCCAGTGACCTCAGTGTCTACAGTGCCCCTAGTGCTCCTGTGCACTTCAGTGACCTCAGTGTCTCCAGTGCCATTAGTGCTCTACTGCATTCCAGTGACCTCAATGCCTTCCTGTGGTCCTGTACATTCCAGTGACCCCAGTGCCTCCCAGTGTTCCTGTGCACTCCAGTGACTCCAGTGTTTCCCAGTGCCCCTAGTGCTCCTGTGCACTCCAGTGACCCATGTCTCCAGTGCCCCTAATGCTAGAGCAAGAACTGGCAAATACTGCTGGCTCCAAAGGGAAGTGGGCTGTGCATGGCCCCCCATTGACCAACGTTCATCATATATGAGAGCAGCCATTTCCATAGCCTATGTCTCCACCATTACACATTTCATCAGCTACAAGAGGAAGATGGAGATTAAGCTAATCATTGTGCCAATACCCTAAACAGCTTGTCTCCTTCATCACACTGAGCGACAAGATCACAGCAACTAGTACTAAAAAAGCTACTTACTGTATCGCCCTCATTTCCTTGTTCTCCTTTCTCTCCTTTTTCTCCTGGAAGACCCTGAAAAATAAATGAGAAATAAAGATCAATGTGTCTATAAATCTAAAGGGTAATATGTTGTTGAATGGGGGGTCTTAAACACTTCTCCCTAAAGCTGCCGGTATCTGAAACATGTTAGGCTGGCTGGCTTAGTAGGTTGGATCATCTTACAGTATCATTTCCCACAATTTCAAACCATGTATGGCACCTTAAGTGCCTCCCTACCCCACTGCCTGAAATATGAGACTGTCAAGCTCCGGTGTGTGATTTTTGTGTCTGTCACTCCTCTACAATTGCCTGCAAAATGTAAAAATCCTTAAAGGAACCAAATACAAGGATAGGAGGACTAAAAAACTACAAAGTTAATTGTTCACAACATGTTATGCTGCTACACCCACCCTGGACACTTTTTATTGTTCACCTTGTAGATCATTAGGCTCCATTCATACCTGAGCACAATATTGCACGTTGTTGCAGGCATTTACACAAAGCGTGTCCCATTCAATGGTAATGGCAACCGAAACACAGCAAGCTGATATGCGTTTTTCTGTTCGGAAAACCGCACAAAAAAAGCGGCAAAACGAGCAAGCCTTAACATGGTAAAAAATTATGCAAGCTACTTTGCTACGTTTGTTGCATGTAGGGCATGAATGGGCTGCCCTATGTGCATAGCTCGAGAATGCGCACAAACACAACGCAATTCTCAATATTGATAGGTGTGAATGAGGCCTAAAAGCGTATCTACATTAAATTTAAAAAAATATTATTTTACTGCAGCTCACTAATTGTTAGATGTGTAAAATTAGTCGGGGGGGGGGGGGGGGGTTGGGCTTTTTTCCTTTATCTTCACCTGGTGATCTCAACCAGTAAATCTCAGCTTCCTTTACCAGACCAAGCTGTCCAGACGAAGTAGTAGTTGGGGGGGTTGTCAATCAAATTCTGTGACAAGGGAGTGGGGGGGGGCCCAGGGAGCCACCCTGTGTTTGTCAATAGACGCAGACAGAGCAGCTCAGGAGCAAGCCAGCATGAGTGCCCCCATAGTGAGTGCCTTTCTATGGAGGAGGAACCAGGAGCACCAGCGAGGGACTCGAGAAATGAAGGATCGGGGCTGCTCTGTGCAAAACCATTGCACAAAGCAGGTAAGTATAACATTTTTTTTTGTAATATTTTTGAAGCTGTACAATCACTTTAAAGAGGTTGTAAACCTCCCTGTGTAACTTGTACCTATAGGTAAGCCTAGATTAAGGCTTACCTATAGGTACTGTACATATCTCCTAAATGTGCACCGTTTTGGAGATATTTACTATATACTGTGTTGATGATGTCTTCAGTGCATGCGCTCTGAAGGAACGGCCACCCATTCCATTTCTTCAGAAGCACGTGCTGTGACAGGCCTGTCCCATGCACATGTGCAGGAGTGCCGTCACGGGGATCCAGCCAGTCACACAGCCGGAGTCCACGGCCCCGGAAGGAAGACAAGTGAAGATGGATGTGGCCTGCAGCGGGGATGACGTGGGCTTCATTTGCAGGGAACTGTCACATAGCGTGCTAGTATGCGGTGCATACTAGCACATTATGTCTTTACTTTACAGGGAAGAAGAAAGGAAGAAAACCCTACCAGGGTTTACTTCCTCTTTAACTTCTACAAACCTGGCTACACACTCCCCCCACCAAAAGTCTTTGGTCCACAAAGAAACAACAAGATTCAGGAAATAAACTAAAAGCAGTCTGATATAAAATGATTCATTATTTTTTCAGCTTAGATATGCATTAACTATGGTGACTGCAATTTTTGAGTCTTTTGAACTACATATAAAATCTGAGCCATGAAGAAGAGGGAGATTGCAGCTGACCAGTCCTTAGAAGTGGTGGCTGTATTTGTTTTCTTTTTCTTTTTTTTCTTTCCCTTTATTTTCACCTAGTGAGCCTGCCAGTTAAATACTTCCTAACATGAAAACACTCACTCAATGTACTGCATTTATGGAGGAGCAGCATGTCATCTTAGGACAGGGCCACAGACTTCTATAACATAGGGGGAGGTGTTCCGTAGTTCACAAAGATTTCTGGGAACAGTGTAACTAATGTGCAGCAGAGGCAGGGAGCACAGGAAGTTATCCACTCACAAGATTTCTGGCAGGATCAACAGGTATTGTTTTATCTCTTTTTGAACAGATATAACATAAAACTTTTAATTGAATAAATAACAGAACTAAAGGGGGCCAAGAAGAGACATTTATTGTTAGAGTTACACTCTAAAGCTTTGTGAATTGAGCCTATAGTATTGCCTTAGCAGACTCATCTATGTATATCTGAATATTTAATATGACAGTTGGAGGCATGAATATTTGATGTTGCCTTTGACTGTTATCTTCTCCATACACATTTAGTCGGTTTATAATCTGTACACACATAAAGGGGTTTAATATAATTTACATATCACATGGGTATTGATAAACTGAATCCTTTTCATGGACTCCTGAGTCGGTGTCTCAGTGGCTAAACATGAGCTGATTTTTTTGGTCCTAAAGATGATTTGACGGGTCTACTGTATTGTAATTGCTGAATTCACTGCACTCTGTGTATACTGCTTCTGTTTAAATTGGTCCTTGTATATACTATATATATATATATATATATATATATATATATATATATATATATATACACAGTATCTCACAAAAATTAGTACACTCCTCACATTTATTTAAATATTTCATTCTATCTTTTCATGTGACAACACTGAAGAAATGACACTTGTCTACAATGTAAAGTAGTGAGTGTACAGCTTGTATAACAGTGTAAATTTGCTGTCCCCTCAAAATAACTCAACACACAGCCATTAATGTCTAAACCGCTGACAACAAAAGTGAGTACACCCCTAAGTGAAAATGTCCAAATTGGGCCCAAAGTGTCAATATGTTGTGTGGCCAACATTAGTTTCCAGCACTGCCTTAACCCTCTTGGGCATGGAGTTCACCAGAGCTTCACAGGTTGGCACTGGAGTCTCTTCCACCCCTCCATGATGACATCACAGAGCTGGTGGATGTTGGAGACCTTGCGCTCCTTCGCCTTCCATTTGAGGATGTCCCACAGATGATCAATAGGGTTTAGGTCTGGAGACATGCTTGGCCAGTCCATCACCTTTACCCTCAGCTTCTTTAGCAAGGCAGTGGTGGTCTTGGAGGTGTGTTTTGGGTCTTTATCATGTTGGAATACTGCCCTGCGGCCCAGTCTCTGAAGGGAGGAGATCATGCTCTGCTTCAGTATGTCACAGTACATGTTGGCATTCATGGTTCCCTCAATGAACTATATCTTCTCAGTGCCGGCAGCAGTAATGCAGCTCCAGACCATGACACTCCCACCACCATGCTTGACTGTAGGCAAGACACACTTGTCTTTGTACTCCTCACCTGGTTGCTGCCACACACGCTTCACACCATCTGAACCAAATATGTTTATCTTGGTCTCATCAAACCACAGGACATGGTTCCAGTAATCCATGTCCTTAGTCTGCTTGTCTTCAGAAAACTGTTTGCGGGCTTTCTTGTGCATCATCTTTAGAAGAGGCTTCCTTCTGGGATGACAGCCATGCAGACCAATTTGATGCAGTGTGCGGTGTATGGTCTGAGCACTGACAGGCTGACCCCCCCACCCCTGCAACCTCTGCAGCAATGCTGGCAGCACTCATACATCTATTTCCCAAAGACCACCTCTGGATATGACGCTGAGCATGTGCACTCAACATCTTTTGTCGACCATGGTGAGGCCTGTTCTGAGTGGAATCTGTCCTGTTAAACTGCTGTATGGTCTCGGCCACTGTGCTGCAGCTCAGTTTCAGGATCTTGGCAATCTTCTCATAGCCTAGACCATCTTTACGTAGAGCAACAATTCTTTTTTTTTCAGATCCTCAGAGAGTTCTTTGCCATGAGGTGCCATGTTGAACTTCCAGTGACCAGTATGAGAGAGTGAGAGCGATAACACCAAACTTAACACACCTGCTCCCCAGTCACACCTGAGACCTTGTAACACTAATGAGTCACATGACATCGGGGGGGAAGGCTAATTGGGTCCAATTTGGTCATTTTCACTTAGAGGTGTACTCACTTTTGTTGCCAGCGGTTTTGACATTAATGGCTGTGTGTTGAGTTATTTGGAGGGGACAGCAAATTTACACTGTTATACAAGCTGTACACTCACTACTTTACATTGTAGCCAAGTGTGATTTCTTCAGTGTTGTCACATGAAAAAATATAATAAAATATTTACAAAAATGTGAGGAGTGTACTCACTCTTGTGAGATACTGTATATATATATATATATATATATATATATATATATATATATATATATATATATATATATATATATATATATATATATATATATATATATAGACACACACACACACATGTGAGATGGGGACCTTAGATTGTTAGCTCTTTAAAGATGGGGACTGATGGAAAGTACAATATGTACAGAACTGTCTAAATTGTTGGCGCTTATAAATCTGTTACAAATAAATTTAATGTTACTGACCCTTTCAAAATAATCAGTGAATAGATCAGGGAACAGTGTTATGAGTGCCATCTGGTGGAGAGAATGAGGAGTTGCAGTCTTGATTGTGATGGCTGGAATAAACTGAACCAAGGCCATTCATAATCTAGTTACCTGGAACCCATATGTTGTATCCAGCAGGTGAGACTGGGCTTAGATAGCTAAGACAACTCGCATAGGGGTTTATTCACAGAAAATGTGCTGTGTAATTGTTTTAACATTCACGTGAAAGTAATATGTAACGTAGTAAGTGGGAAATGTCAGTTTTTTATTTGCTGCCTTTCTCAGGGTGAATGTAACATTCCTAAACATTCAGTTATAAAGAGAAAATAGCCTTGAGAACATTCAACCAGAAGAGGTAAAGAGCATTCGACCAATAGAGGAAATATCTATACATAAAGTGCTGCACTAATTTAATATTATAAGATATAAATACAATCCTTATGTGAAAACCTTGATAACAAATGCAGTCCTCATGTGAAAACGTTATATGCCTAGGTTGTGCTTACTCACTGTAGGGGAGGTACTTTGACCAGGGGAAGGCAAAGGTCTGTGTTCCTGCTTTGCAGAAACACAGGATCAATGCCTTCCCTTCTGACAGAACAACAATCTGCCTTGTTTACATAGGCAGATTGTCATTCTGCCTGTGTCCTGTGTAATTGGCGGGTGCCAGCGGACCCGCCTGCTGGGCTCCCACTGTGTATAATCACAGCGAAAGCAGGTCGCCGCCAGCGCACGCGCTTGCCAGACCCGGAGGAGTCAGAATACATACTAGGTGCCTGATCTGGAGCAATCAGGTTTTGCAGCCAATCACATGATTGGGAAACCACCTCTGACATAAAGGACGCCTTAAAGGTTCGGCAGGAGCCAGCCGTACAGCATAAAGATAAGTCCAAACCCAACCAATGAAATATCATCTAAGCTTTAACATTTGAATAGTTGTTTCCTTCCTGGGAGGCAGTTGTCACCATAGAACAGGAAGTGCATGAACAAAGCTCATTGTGATTACCATGAGCACATGTGATGGGGTGACACCACAAGAGCACAGCAAGGATAACTTGCCACAAATGTGAGGCAGTGTTGACTTGTAAGTCTGGTAAATTGCTGCACATCTTCCCTGGTAAGTTGTACACTTGGGCCTTGAAGCACAAGTTCTAGTTGACACTTTTCCAATTTGTAACACAGTTGCATGGCAAAGTCTCTAGCAAGAGCAAAGTTGCAGTGGTGTGTCTACAGCAAGAGGTCTGCAAGTCTACAGCATGAAAATTCAGCCACAGTGCCCCCTGTGGTGGGATGACTATTGTACAACATAACTGAACCAGAACTTGTAGCAGACATGCAGAATGCTTGCAAAGAAAGTTGATCGGGAGTCATGCAATGCGGACTTGCTGCAATTGTGCAACAAACTTGTAAAGCCTGGAAAGTCTAGCAATAGCTTAGTGTAGAATCATCTAGTGTGTTAGAAGAGTAAGATAGTCTTTTTTGAGAGAAGGTTAATTTCCAGGCTTGGCTGTGTTTTGATCTGGGCAGGGAGTGGCTCAGGGCGGTGCTGGGTGACTCACGGGTGGCATCACTAGGACCTCCTACGTCTTTCTAGAATCTTCCAGCATTTTCTGGAAAGAGAGGCTGGAGGGGAGGTGGCGTCACCTGGAGTATTCTGGGGAGCCCTGACCAATCCCCAAACTGGATTGGCAAGGGACAGGCCTCCATAAATACCCAGGGTCAGTGCAGCTAGGGAGGAGTGGTTCGGGAAGAAGCTGGAGATGGAATGCTACGCTGTTGGTGGCTATTTAGGGAGCTCCCCAGTCTGGGGGGGAGGCCCTTGGACATGGGCTTGGGTGTGGATGGGACCCTCTGAGAACACGTGGAGGTCTCCTGGACTGGAAGCACGGGAGCAAGGAGAGGTCAGTGGGAGAGAGCACTGCTGGGTAAGTCTCCAGGTAGGAACAACAGGTCACAGCCGGGAGGGCTGGTGAGTGATGCACAGTTAGGAGGACTGGGGAGGCATGTCTGAGAGGATTGGGAGAGAGCAGTCTGGGATGGGTGTAGAACCAGAAGAGTGGACTGTGGATTTATGGGCAGGAGAAGAGGCAGCTACAGCCATGAGAACTGGAAGGGCATGAAGAGGTGGTACTAGGATCAGTAGCCACACAGACAAATAGCACTGGAACTTTCTATTTTACTTTGCTACACCATAGGGGCCCGCAGTCTACCTTAGGCCTGGTGGAGTCAGTGCTATGTCTATAAATCAGTTCTAGTTGGTCTGGAAGAAAGGAAGCAATGTGCAGGAGGAGAGAAGGAGTTTCCATATACTGCAATGTATATAGTAGTCCCAACTTTGACTTTTCTTCACCTAGGCATCTCATAAGTTCCCCACCCCCATTCAAGTTAATTCCCCTCAATAACATAAAAACAAAGTGCCTGGACTGTTTCTGTCTGAGATTGACTGGAAATCGGTTGCCTGGCTGGGCAGGGTGACAGGTGGACTACTATACTCAGCAGCCCTCACGAGGGTACCGCTACATTTGGGGGCTCGTTCCGGGACCACCTGTTCATGGGTAACCTGCCAGCCATTGCCCCTAGCAACCAAGTTGATTGACCCGAGGGGGAACTGCACTTTGTCCCACCATTGAGGAATCAAACTTAGGGGAAGGATCTGTGTGCTCTGCCTGCATTCAGTATTACAGCTTTGAGTGCCATTTCCCATAGCAACCAGTGAGAGCTTCCTTCAAGTTCAAATATTGCTACCTGCTTACCTAGTTACCCAACTGCAGCTGGGACAGATACTTATGCTTTAAACCTGCAATTCAGTAACTTTTACCAAGCGCTGTCACCCATGGCAACCACAGATAGAGGCCCATAGGTTACAAATATGTCCAGCGATCTGCTATTACTGGACATTCTGAACTTATGCTTCAAACTCCTGATTTAAACAGTAAAGTGTGCCTGGAAGTGTCTATTGTTGCCCAGGGTGATTGGGGTAAGCCTGCGGGTGCCTGCGGGTGGGACTGTGCTAATAGTGTTACTTTCAGTGAGGCATGGGCTACAAAGTTTATTTTTGCTACCGGAAAAGTCAGCGGTCACCTGCTCACAGTTGCTTGGGCACAGTCAGTGCTGAGCGGCATGCCCAAACAAGTTCCGCTAGTTACAGTGTGCCTGCCAACTTCAGTTCGCCTAACAAGGGGTTACAGCAACACACCGAGGGAGGACGGGTCGGTGGGGGGGTTTCATGCAGGGGTGGCTTTTTTGCCCCTCCTGTAAAGTGCCGCCCTAGGCCTAGGCCTTGTCAGCCTAGGCCAAGACACAGCACTGCACAAGACCACGACTGGGAGACAGTTGTCACCCCATAACAGGAAGTACCTGAGAAAAGATCTTCATGGCAGTATCACCAGGGATTATAATAACTTTTGAAGTGACAATAAATACGATTTCAGGTCAGGTCAGATTAGGTTTGGATCATCATCTGTTCCTGAGCTCTGTAAGCCACGATGATGGACGGGTGGGTTGTTAGGGGGAGGTGAAGCAGGAAATCCATGCATTTCAGCCCAGGGCTAATTAAACTGTTTGTTTTCCTCCCTCTGCCTCATTAACCATTGTCAGGATTAACTTATTTGCCGTCGGATGCCTCTCGGTGAAGATGACATACTGGTTGCCACAGCAACTGGCGTGCAGGTTTTCACCGCTGTGGACAACGACGGCCTTGGATATATATATATATATATATTTTTTTTTACCTGTGTAACTCGAATGTGCCGTGCCTGGGAAAAAAAATATAAATAAAATAGTAAAGTATTCTGGAAACCTACCGGGATTCCAGGCTCGCCGACTACCGTTTCTGTCTGAAAGAAAACAGATTTGTTAAAGTTTGTCCGTAAACAGCCTGAAATCAACACAGTCAGACATGATTTACCCCTACAGGTGCGACCAATCACTGGCACCATTCCACGCTTTTGGAGCGTTCCTGAAGGTCTCACTATTTATTACAATGGGCTGCCCTATGCACGAGAAACATGGAAAATAAGGCATCACGCGGTTTGGGGAGCGCATTTACAGATGTGTGGAGGTGCCATTAACATGTAATTGCACTGTCACGCAGTCGCTACATTGGCAACGCAATTTTGCGCATTTTCCAGACACACATTGATGTGAACTTAGCCTAACACATGAATGAGTCTCGTCTACCAAAGTGTTAATAAAATCTACCTATATTACTAGACAGCAACCATGCAAATCCTACACTGCTTTGATGAAAGATGGTAGTTTGAATGCCATTGTTGTCTGTAGGCTATAGCTCCTGGACTGGAATGTGTCGGAGGAGAAGGAGCAGGATCTCTTGAATGGCAATGTTTTCTAGTTCATACTTTGCCGGTGGCTGAACTTGCAACTGACCTTCACAGGATTCATAACAGAATATTACCATTTATTTGGGGCCTCAGAGGTCACAGAGTGACGCACCGCACATTATAAATGACGCGCAAATCCGGCAGGTTGGGGGTCTGAAATCTTAGGAAATACTATAAAGCCTCTCAGATAAAAAAAACTGTCCCATTTGTGTTCTAAATCTTATAAACCAGATTGAATAGCCTTGGAGGCACCAGCTATAGACCTTTTGATGTGGTTCTCCCACAAATATCAAAAATCTATTTTCTGCCCTACTCTATCCCACTTTTTACACTTGTGGGACTCCTCCTGTAAATTAGGTTTTGTTCCACTCCCCTCACCAGTAGCACCAATATTTAATAACCTGGAATTCCCACCTGGTCTTTGCCCACAAGAATTTCAATGGTGGCTGAAAAAGGGCCTCCATCGCATAGGTCATTTTTTAGACCACAGGGGTAAACACCCCGTTACCTACTGCACACAACAACTCGGGACGCCAAACGCTGAACTCTACCATTTACAGCAAATTCTCCATTATCTTCGCTGACTACAATGAAGCACTAATGCCGCGTACACACTTTTCGACGGACTAGGTCCGACGGTCTTCCTGATGGATTTTCGGCGGAGGTCCGGCGGACTTTCTGAATGAAACGGACTTGGCCACACACGACCGGACTAAGCCCTTGTACACACGATCGGAGATTCCGACGGAATGTGTCCGATCGGAGCGTTTTGTCGGATATTCCGACTGTGTGTGGTCTGCATCGGACTGTTTCCATCGGAATATCCGTAGGACCAAATTTTACAACTTGCTGGAAATATTTTCCGACAAAATGCTCCGATCGGACATAGTCCGATCATGTGTAGAGAATTACGATCGGACAAAGTGCCACGCATGCTCAGATCAAATTCCTACATCAAAGCTATTGGCTACTAGCCTGAAAATAGTCCCGTCGTAACGAAATAACGTCATCACGTTCTGAACGATCGGAATTTCCAACAACTTTGTCCGACCGTGTGTATACAACAGTTTCGGACAAAATCCGTCGGACAAAATCCGACAGACAAAATCCGACGGATTTGGTTGTCGGAATCTCCGATCGTGTGTACAAGGGCTTAGTCCGTTCGAAAGTCCGTTCATTTTGAACGTGATGATGTAAACGGGACTAAACAAGGAAGTTCAATAGCCAGTAGCCAATAGCTGCCCTTGCATCGTATTTGGTCCATCGGAATAGCACACAGACGAATGGTTTTCCCGATTGATTTTTAGTCCGTCGGACTTGAGTCCTTTGGATATATTTGAAATATGTTTTAATCCATATCTATTAGTCCAAAACCTTATGTTTTGGGGTTCCACTTTTTAATTTCAATTGTATATATATAAATATGTGTATGTGTGTATATATATATATATATATAATGTTTATAATTTTTTTTTTTTTCTAATTTTCATTTTTGTCTCTTTTTTTATATTTTTTGTTCAGTTGGTACTCTTTCGGTAATTTATCTTCTTGAGTGCTAAATTTTCAACGCCCGCCCATATTTCCACAATTATTCAATTGATGTAAGTACTCATCAAAATATAAATATATCTTTACTATTTCTTCTATTTTATTTTGTATTTGGGAGGGTGTTTACCCCCTTTAGGTTGATTTATTTTAGCAACCTTTATATTTATTTACTTATTTATTTTTAAATTTTACCTATATCTACTGAGACTTGCCAACAATCCTTTCTTTCATTGTATACTTTCTCCTATCAGCAATTTTTTGCTGGTTTTTTAGCCCCCTGCGACCCAGCATGGTTGTGGTTAACTCCTGAGGTGGACAAATTCCCTACTCTATCATCTACGTAGTGGTTTAAGGTGGGTGTTTTTTTTTTTTTTTTTCTTCTCAAGCTTGCACTCGTACTTATTGATTTTTGACACACTTTTGTAATATATTTTGTTACTATATTATTTTGTATTTTGATTTAGATTTCGTTGAAATATTCACACATCTCCTGAAGAAGCAACCTATTGCGAAACATGTCGGGATTATGTGTGTTTAATGAGAACAACCACTGCATTGCATTGTCCTGTGTTTTTTTTTTTTTTTCAAGCATAATTTGTTAATGATTTTAACTTTGAATTCAATAAATATTTGTATTATAATTCTGTATCCTATTCAATAATGTTTACTATCTAGTCGCTTTTTGCACCGTTAAAATCCCTAATTCCCTCTCTTGTTTTTTGATTCATGTTTTAATCCTAGGTCCGTCTGACTTTTGGGAAAAAAAAGTCCGCTGGAGCCCACACACGATCGAATTGTCCGACGGATTCCGGTCCGCCGGACCAAGTCTGCTGGAAAGTCCGATCGTGTGTACGCGGCATAATGATAACTTTCCAAGTCATTTTGTTGTAAGCCCTGGTAGTGGCCACAAGCTTCCTGGTCACAACACTTCACCGTGAGACCTTTTGCATGAACTTCAATACAGGTAGTTCCCCCATAGAGCTATGGTATTTAAATACATTTTTGAGCACTACATACCGTTCCCGCTGTTCCTGGTAAACCAGGTGGACCGGCAATACCCTGTTTTAGAAAAAAAATTATTTCAGTAAAAACAGATTTTAATACACTATGAAAGTAAATACAGCTTAACAACAACTTAACATTGTTACCTTGCTTGTATGTGCCAGTGGCTGCCATTTTGTAGATAATTACCCTTGAACTATTTTTTATTTATAATTGCCATTATCAGATATCCAAGTTAGGTTTTGAGCAAGTAGGTTGCCGACACTGTAGCTTCTGCCCAAGGCTGATTTTATAAACCATATTGACATCACCCATGTAAATTACACAAGCCTCAGGAAAGCCCATAGCAAACAGGAGCATCTGTCCTGAGAGACTTTGCAAGACAAGAGATAGATTTTACGTTGTATATACCAATAATAACATATAGTTAGAAAGGGAGTCCTAAGAGTTCATTGAATGACTTGAAGATATGTCCAATTTAGGTACTGTACTATATCACATTCCAGTCTTCGGTATTAAAGCAAGAATACTTAATTGAGGGCTCCACTTTATACCACCTTATATGTTGTACACCTTATCTGCAAGTATAAAAAGCCATCATGCCCAAAGGGAAAATGTGACCATACAGCAGGGGCTATAGGAAAATAGGTTAACAACCAATCTCACCTATTTTTGCAGAAAAAGCCAACATGGGGTCTACTAACCACTTTGGCTAGCTAGACATTTGCTGGTATCCTCTGAAGGTTTAGAGAACTGGAGTGTGATATCAGCTGAAAACCATAGAAGAGTAAAATAAGATTATTCTGCTGGGGGGTATAAGAAAAATTAGGGCAATGACCAATCACACTTATCTTGGCTTGACCAGAGGCAAAAGCCAACATGGGGGTCTACTGACAGCTTTGGCTAGCTAGCCATTTGGTGGTGTCCTCTCAAGGGTTAGAGAACTGGAGTGTGATATCAGATACAAACCATAGACAGGCTGTAAAATAAGGTTATTCTGCTGTCCTGAGATGTCTCTTGATCTCTTGAAAGTTCTTTTGAAGGACCATAAAGGAATCAAGGAAGATGTTTTCAACTCAAAGCGTTTATTTCGACTTCAAACGGAGAATGCAGTCTCAGTTGTTAGAATTCAGAAATCTTGACACAAAATGGGCCTCGAAGGAGCTCTGGCTGGGGGTTGGCTGACAAGTGCACAAGGCGCATGTTCAATAAAAATGGTGACGGATAACTCTTCTGCCGCATCCGCGATTCACATGAATGGACACATTTCAAATAAAGTGGGCTTTCCTGTGTTTAAGCTATTGGGGTTCTCTTCTTACCAAGTTAGTCTGTACTGAGTCTACTTCTTCAACCTCTGTGTGTTTCTGCATTATAGCTTCTGAACCTGATTGTCTATCTGTCTTTCTTGGCTTTGAACATTCTTCCTTTCTGTATGTGTATCCTGGTTGCCTGTGTCTGTCCTTCACACTATAGATATACAGAAACGGGTGCCAAACCGAACGCGGTCCCAGATGCATTTTATTGTTCATAATTAGATTACAAAAACAGCCAACGCATTTCAGGGGCAACAGCCCTCCCCCCTTCATCAGGTCTTAGAAAAATAAAATGAATGGACTTACAAGAAATAAAAACCAAAAGGATCTATATCGGGTTGGATATAAACCTTAGCAATTTAAGCATTAAAAACAAAAGTCCCTTTGGTTAAAATTTCTCGTGTTTCTACTCCAGTGCTCCTTTAATTTTTCTACACCCTGAGTGCTGTTGCCTCCAAGATATGTTGGATTTATGTGATCTAATTATGAACAATTAAAAGAATCTTGGAAATTTTTTACCTTTTGGTTTGGTATCATTTCTGTATATGTATACTATTGAGATAAATCTAGGTACTTATCGAGGGAGATCTTCTTGTTGAGAGATGCCTCACCAGAGCCAGGGGGCTTATTTGAAAGTTTCAATGCATTTGAGAATAATAGATTTTTTTTCTACTCCAGCGTTTTGGAGCTTCGAGCTACAAAATTCTGAGGTGTGAATGGGGCCTTACAGTTGAGTAAATGTGACCATGTGCTGATGGGGTCATTTTAACCACTTAAGGACCGCCTCACGCGGATATACGTCGGCAGAATGGCACAGCTGGGCACAAGCACGTACAGGTAAGTTGCCCTTTAAGAGCCCAGCCATGGGTCGCGTGCGCGCCGCCTCCGGTGCACTCGCGATCCGGTCCTGAGCTCTGTGACCCTGGCCACGGGACCCGCGGAACCAATCGCCACCGGTGTCCCGCGATCGGGTCACAGAGCTGAAGAACGGGGAGAGGTAAGTGTAAACAAACCTCTCCCCGTGCTTCCTAGTGAGCCTGTCACTGATAGTCTGTTCCCTGTCATAGGGAAAGATAATCAGTGACATCACGCGCCAAGTCACGCCCCCTGCAGGTAAAAAAAACACACATTAGGTCACACTTAACCCCTATACTGCCCCCTAGTGTTAACCCCTTCACTGCCAGTGACATTTTTACAGTAATCAATGCATTTTTAATCGCACTGATCGCTGTATTAATGCCAATGGTCCCAAAAACGTGTCAAAAGTGTCCGATGTGTCCGCCATAATGTCGCAGTCACAATAAAAATCGCTGATCGCCGCCATTACTAGTAAAAAAAAAATTATTAATAAAAATGCCATAAAACTATCCCTTATTTTGTAGACACTATAACTTTTGCGCAAACCAATCAATAAACGCTTATTGCGATTTTTTTTTACCAAAAATATGTAGAAGAATACGTATCGGCCTAAACTGAGGGGAAAAAATGTTTTTTTAGATATTTTGGGGGATATTTATTATAGCAAAAAGTAAAAAATATTTAATTTTTTTCAAAATTGACGCTCTATTTTTGTTTATAGCGCAAAAAAAAAAAACGCAGAGGTGATCAAATACAACCAAAAGAAAGCTCTATTTGTGGGGGAAAAAAGGACGCCAATTTTGTTTGGGAGCAACGCCGCACGACCGCGCAATTGTCAGTTAAATCGACGCAGTGCCGAATCGCAGAAAGGGGCTTTGTCCTTTAGCTGCAAAATGGTCCGGGGCTTAAGTGGTTAAGCTGGGCCATTACTGCTCATGGTCAGTGGTCCTGTTTTGAATGCACCACCTTAAGATACCAACATTTACTTTGACTACTTTGACCTCCTACACCAAGACTGGGAGTGAGGTAGGGAATGCAACCTATTTTTTTTGTTCCACAACTATATTCTTAAGCCCCATACACACTATCAGATTTTCTGCTGGTGTTTTCCTTCAGATTTACCAAAACCATATAATAGGAGGTCAAACCTTAGAAGTTTCAATGTCTATGCAACCAGGCAGGCCCTCGCACTACATGGTTTTGGTAAACCTGAAGGAAAAAAACTGCAGAAAATCTGATAGTGTGTATGGGGCTTTAGATGGAGACAATAAGAGATGTATTCCTAAGGCCGCGTACACACGGGCGGACTGTCCGCCCAACTAGGTTCGTCAAACAGTTTGACAAACAGTCCGTTCAAAATTAGCATGAACGGACTTGACCACACACGACGAATGAACAGTCCGCTGAAAACTTGCGCGATGACGTGAACGGCACGTACGACGGGACGAGAAATTCGACGTCCGATACACTGCAATGCAACCTTCGCCCTGTAAATTCTTTCTGAGCATGCGCGAGACTTAGTTTGCCGAACAAGCCTACACACGAGCGGACTGTCCGCTCAAACCAAGTTTCAGCGGACAGTCTTACAGAAATTCCGAAAAACTTTGTTCGTCAGACTGTCCGCTGAAACTGTCCGCTGAAGCCCACACACGAGCGGACTGTCCGCTGAAACACTGTTCAGCGGACAAAGTTGGGCGAACAGTCCGCCCGTGTGTACGCGGCCTTAGAGATACTCTGATCTTGAGCTCTGTAGGCACATTGAAATATTTACCTTTTTATCCCCACAACAATGTTAGTTGTATTGAAGTTTCAACCAAGATACACAGTCTGAAGGTAAAGCTATTGTTCAGAAATCAGCCCCAATAAACATCAGTTACTGGAGCTCTGTACTTCTAGAGCAGGGATCTCCAAACTGCAGCCCGATTTGGCCCTTTGCTAGCCTTTATCCGGCCCTTGGAGCACTTTTCCTCCCACTGACACCAACAATGGGGCACTATTTCTTCCACCGATACCAGTGATGGGATCCTATTCCTCTTACTAATAGGGACAATACTCCTATTGACCACCAACCCTAAGGCCATATTTATTCTCAATCATGCCAGGCCCATGACATTTTCTGCCCCTGCTGACCACAATCCGGCCCTCCTCAAGTCTGAAGGACAATAATCTGGCCCTTTGTTTGAAAAGTTTGGAGACCTGAGATCTGTTCTAGAGCATATGCTGGCATGCAAACCACATCAACCAAGAATACCTTTAGGTGGCAAAGGTGTTTGAAAAATAATATATATATATATAAAACATACCTTATCTCCTCTTTCACCTTTCAGCCCTGAAGAGCCAATATTTCCTTTTTCACCCTTAATTAAAAAAAAAAAAAAAAAGACATTATAAAGGCAAGAAAAGCAAAACAGACATGTTGCAAAAAACTAAGAAAAGAAAAGAAAAAAATTCTGTACAGAAAAGTTGCATTGTGACTTCTCTACAACATAAATGTATTGCCTAACACCATCTCTGTGTGTCCACTGCCCGCCACACCATGATGCACCTTGCTCACAAGTTAGTAGCAGTGGGCATACTTGTTGGTATGATTATCTATTGCAGGGATATACAATTAGCGGACCTCCAGCTGTTGCAGAACTACAAATCCCATGAGGCATAGCAAGACTCTGACAGCCACAAGCATGAAACCCAGAGGCAGAGGCATGATGGGACTTGTAGTTTTCCAACAGCTGGAGGTCCGCTAATTGCAGATCCTTGATCTATTGGATTTGTTCTTATGAAGATGTTTCACTATTAATCCAAGGGGTTCCCACAGTTCTAGTTCAGAACCAAGGCCACCACTTGGATAACCGGTGAAACATCTTCAACTCTACAGAACAAGTCCAGTTAATGTGGCCAACTACCACAGGTGATGCCATGACCTGTACACATGAGAACCTTCACAGAAGTATAAGTAGTTTCTTTCACATAACCAAGGGCTTTGTTCTGCAGGAATTCAGGGGAACGGTACCTTCAGCACTGGCTGTATGTGTCGGCGTGTGCTGGAAGGTCTATTGTTACGGGCTATTGGGGGTTCTTTTGCCACCACTCAGATCTATTGTTTCTGGGGAATGGCAAGGATGGTTCAATTGTGAGGGATGGAGGGATACTGGGGGTTGTCTATTGTTACCAGCTGCTGGAAGATCTACTGATGCTGACTGCTGGGAGATCTATTGTTGCTAATGGGTGTTTATTGTTGTTGAGAGATTTATTGTTGCAGGAGGGTCCATTATTTCTGGAGGGGGACCTATTGTTTCTCGGGTGGGGGTTATTTTGTTGAAGGAGGGCCTATCCTTGTTGTAGGGGGATATTTTTGCTTGGGGGTATTTTTTTGCAGGAGGGTCTATTGTAGTTGGAGTTGGAATCTATTGTTGCTCAGGGGGTATTTTGTTGCAGAAGGATCTTTTGTTATTGGAGTTGGAATCTATTGTTTCTTGTGGCATATTTTGTTGCAGGAGGGTCTATTATTGCTGGAAGGGGGCCTATTGTTTCTCGGGTGGAGGCATTTTGTTTCAGGAGGGTCTGTTGTTGCTGGGGGGGACTTATCGTTGCTTGGGGGTAATTTGTTACAGGAAGGTCTATGGTTCATGGAAGGGGGACCTATTGTTGCTGGCTACCAAATTGCATAGCACCACAAAATTATACTTGGTTCTTTTTTCTACAAAAGAGGGGTACTTGGAGGTTGGTAGGGTTAGGAACCAAGTGATGGTGCTTGGAGGTGGGTAGGGAGAGGAACCAAGGGATGGTGCTTGGAGGTGGGTAGAGAGAGGAACCAAAGAATGGTGCTTGGAGGTGGGTAGGATGAGGAACCAAGGGATGGTGCTTAAAAGTGGGTAGGGTGAGGAACCAAGGGATGGTGCTTGGAATTGTGTAGGGGCAGGAACCAAAGGGTGGTGCTTGGAGGTAGGTAGAGAGAGGAACCAAGGGATGGTGCTTGGAGGTGGGTAGGGTTCAGAGAAAAGGGGTGACTCGGAAAGGGGAAATAGTTTCATTTCTCTGAGAAAAAATCCCTGCACATAACACATACTGTAAGCTGTAATATTGTTGCATTAGTGATGGTGTCCTTTAAATTCTTACCATGTCTCCCTTTTCGCCTTTCAAGCCAGCTGCACCAGCCAATCCCGGAGGGCCAACGTCTCCCTAAAAAATGATAATTCAGGAAAAATGATCTCAACATCATGAACATTTTAGAAAGTTCTGTTTTGTAGGCAAAACTGAAGGACCCATCCCATTCACAAACCAACAAACCGTAAATCTTTAATTCTGAAAAAAAACAAGGGGTCAAACTAGTAGTACCGGTAGTGAGTCACATTAATAAGGACTTGTCTGGTAATAGGCTGAAGACATTTCGCAGCTTCTCCAAGCCACTTCTTGAGTTCAGAAGTCTTTAATTCTTAAGATGTGGCTTGGATAAGCTATGAAGCATCTTTAACCACTTGCCGACCGCCTCACGCCGATGTACGTCGGCAGAATGGCACGGGCAGGCATAAGCACGTACATGTACGTGATTTGCCTCCCGCGGGTCGGGGGCCCGATCGGGCCCCCGCCCGGTGCCTGCGGCGGTCGGTTTTCGTTCGGGAGCGATCCCGGACGAGGGGACGGCCATTCATTCATGGCCACCCCCTCGCGATCGCTCCCGACGAATGGAAATCCCCGGTGACATCACTTCCTCTCCTGTAATGTAAACACAGGAGAGGAAGTGATGTATTCTCTCCTCCGTGTCGGTATTTTTCGTTCCGACACGGAGGAGAGCGGATCAGTGAGTTGCACCAACACATCCCACACACAGTAGAACATGCCAGGCACACTCACACCCCCCCTTTACCCCCCGATCACCCCCCCAATTACCCCTGCCCCCCCAGTCACAGTGACACCAATGTCATTTTTTTTTTTTTTTTTTTTTTTTTTGCATTGGTGTCATTTGTGACTGTAATAACTGTTAGGGCAGTTAGGGTTAGCCCCCTTTAGTTCTAATGTACCCCCCTAACCCCCCCAATAAAGGTTTAACCCCGTGATCACCCCCCGTCGCCAGTGTCACTAAGGCTGGGTTCACATTGCAGCGGTTTATGAGAACGAATGTGATTCGCACCGCACTGCAGTGCAAATCACATCCGATCTCTGTGCGATTCGAGTTCAGCCATTCGCCGCACCCGCCGCACCCGCCACACCCGCCGCACCCGCCGCAAATTCGCACGGGACCCTTTTTTTGGCCCGCAGCAGAATCGGATCGCATGGGTGTTCACACCATGCGATCCGAGTTTGCAGATCGCACTGCGATATGCGAACTGATCTGGGGGTGTCAGTAACATTTCACTGACACTCCCAGCAGTTCGCATAGGGCAGTGTGAACTGCCGCCGGGAGGCATGCGATGCGGGAACCCGCCGCGGATTTGCGGCGTTTCCGCATCGCTCCAGTGTGAACCCAGCCTAATAAGCGATCATTTTTCTGATCGCCGTATTAGTGTCACAGGTGACGCTAGTTAGGCAGGTAGGTATTTAGGTTCGCCGCAGCTTTTTATAGCGCTAGGGACCCTCATATACTACCGCATAAAGCCCCCTGATTGCCCCCTAGTTAACCCTTTCACCAGTGATCACCATATAACTGTTACAGGTGACGCTGGTTGGTTAGTTATTTTTTTATAGTTTCAGGGCACCCGCCATTTATTACCTAATAAAGGTTTAACCCCCTGATCACCCGGCAGGTGTCATTTGTGACTAATAACTGTTAGGGCAGTTAGGGTTAGCCCCCTTTAGTTCTAAGGTACCCCCCTAACCCCCCCAATAAAGGTTTAACCCCGTGATCACCCCCCGTCGCCAGTGTCACTAAGGCTGGGTTCACATTGCAGCGGTTTATGAGAACGGATGTGATTCGCACCGCACTGCAGTGCAAATCACATCCGATCTCTGTGCGATTCGAGTTCAGCTATACAGATAGTATGGCTGAATTCGTGTCGCACCCGCCGCACCCGCCGCAAACTCGCACGGGACCCTTTTTTTGGTCCGCAGCAGAATCGGATCGCATGGGTGTTCACACCATGCGATCCAAGTTTGCAGATCGCACTGCGATATGCGAACTGATCTGGGGGTGTCATTAACATTTCACTGACACTCCCAGCAGTTCGCATAGGGCAGTGTGAACTGCCGCCGGGAGGCATGCGATGCGGGAACCCGCCGCGCATTCGTGGCGTTCCCGCATCGCTCCAGTGTGAACCCAGCCTAATAAGCGATCGTTTTTCTGATCGCTGTATTAGTGTCACAGGTGACGCTAGTTAGGCAGGTAGGTATTTAGGTTCGCCGCAGCTTTTTATAGCGCCAGGGACCCCCATATACTACCGCATAAAGCCCCCTGATTGCCCCCTAGTTAACCCTTTCACCAGTGATCACCATATAACTGTTACAGGTGACGCTGGTTGGTTAGTTATTTTTTTATAGTTTCAGGGCACCCGCCATTTATTACCTAGTCTCACTAGTGTACCCCTAAATTTAGGGGTGTCTACTTTCTAAAATGGGGTCATTTGGGGGGGGGGGTTTGTGCCATCTTGGCATTTTATGGCCTTCAAAACTGTAACGCCCTTAGAAAGCCTGAAGGCGGTGCTTGGTTTTTGGGGCCCCGTACGCGGCTAGGCTCCCAAAAAGTCCCACATATGTGGTATCCCCGTACTCAGGAGAAGCAGCAGAATTTATTTTGGGGTGTCATTTCACATATGCCCATGGCATGCGTGAGCAATATATCATTTAGTGACAACTTTGTGAAAAAAAAAAAAAGTTTGTAATTTTCCCGCAACTTGTGGCAAAATATAAAATATTCCATGGACTCAACATGCCTCTCAGCAAATAGCTTGGGGTGTCTACTTTCTAAAATGGGGTCATTTGTGGGGGTTTTGTGCCATCTTGGCATTTTATGGCCTTCAAAACTGTAATAGGTAGTGAGAAGTGAACTCAAAAAATTACGCCCTTAGAAAGCCTGAAGGCGGTGCTTGGTTTTCGGGGCCCCGTACGCGGCTAGGCTCCCAAAAAGTCCCACATATGTGGTATCCCCGTACTCAGGAGAAGCAGCAGAATTTATTTTGGGGTGTCATTTCACATATGCCCATGGCATGCATGAGCAATATATCATTTAGTGACAACTTTGTGAAAAAAAAAAAAAAAAAAAAAAGTTTGTAATTTTCCCGCAACTTGTGGCAAAATATAAAATATTCCATGGACTCAACATGCCTCTCAGCAAATAGCTTGGGGTGTCTACTTTCTAAAATGGGGTCATTTGTGGGGGTTTTGTGCCATCTTGGCATTTTATGGCCTTCAAAACTGTAATAGGTAGTGAGGCGTGAAATCAAAAATTTACGCCCTTAGAAAGCCTGAAGGCGGTGCTTGGTTTTCGGGGCCCTGTACGCGGCTAGGCTCCCAAAAAGTCCCACATATGTGGTATCCCCGTACTCAGGAGAAGCAGCAGAATTTATTTTGGGGTGTCATTTCACATACGCCCATAGCATGTGTGAGCAATATATCATTTAGTGACAACTTTGTGTAAAAAAAAAAAAAAAATTTTTTTTTTGTCATTATTCAATCGCTTGAGGCAAAAAAATAAAATATTCAATGGGCTCAACATGCCTCTTATCAATTTCCTTAGGGGGTCTACTTTCCAAAATGGGGTCATTTGGGGGGGTTTTGTACTGCCCTGTCATTTTAGCACCTCAAGAAATGAGATAGGCAGTCGTAAACTAAAAGCTGCGTAAATTCCAGAAAACGTACCTTAGTTTGTAGATGTGACAACTTTTGCGCAAACCAATAAATATACAATTATTGACTTTTTTTTTACCAAAGACATGTGGCTGAATACATTTTGGCCTAAATGTATGACTAAAATTGAGTTTATTGGATTTTTCTAATAACAAAAAGTAGAAAATATCATTTTTTTTCAAAATTTGCGGTCTTTTTACGTTTATATCGCAAAAAATAAAAATCGCAGAGGCAATCAAATACCATCAAAAGAAAGCTCTATTTGTGGGAAGAAAAGGACGCAAATTTTGTTTGGGTACAACATTGCATGACCGCGCAATTACCAGTTAAAGCAGCGCAGTGCCAAAGTGTAAAAAGACCTCTGGTCATTTACCAGCAAAATGGTCCGGTCTGAAAGTGGTTAAAGTTACAGAACAAGTCTAGTTGGATGTGATGATGAACTACTACTAGATGTACTCTAACTTGAAAACATGACAACCGTACAGCTATACTGTATATAGTGTACATGTCAGTAAATAGCCTTGACAATGAACTGTACTGATTACTTTTGAAGCCAACATTGACATGTAGCAAACACATGAAATGCAAGTGTATAGAAGTTGCACTTTAAAGGACAACAGTGCAGTCAACTAACTCTTCCTTCTCTATCCAGCAATAATATTATTATTATTATTATTATTATTATTAATAATACATTTTATTTATAGTGCCCCTTTTCTTCAAAAGATCTCAAAGTGCTATAGGTTAAAAACAACAACAAAAAATAAAATTCAGCGGGGCACTATATCTCACATTGACACCAATGATGGGGCACTATTCTTTCCACTAATACCAATGATGGGGCGCTATTCATCCCACTGATACCAATGATGGGGCACTACTCCTCCCACTTATACCAATGATGGGGCACTACTCCTCCCACTTATACCAATGATGGGGCACTATTCCTCCCACTTATACCAATGATGGGGCACTATTCCTTCCACTTATACCAATAATGGGGCAACATTCCTCCCACTTATACCAAAGATGGGGCACTATTCCTCCCACTGACACCAATGATGGGGCACTATTCCTCCCACTTATACCAAAGATGGGGCGCTATTCCTCCCACTGACACCAATGGTGGGGCACCATTCTTTCCACTAATACCAATGATGGGGCACTATTCCTCCCACTGACACCAATGATGGGGCACCATTCTTTCCACTAATACCAATGATGGGGCACTACTCCTCTCACTGATACCAATGATGGGGCATTATTCATCCCACTGATACCAATGATGGGGCACTACTCCTCTCACTGATACCAATGATGGGGCACTACTCCTCCCACTGATACCAATGATGGGGCACTACTCCTCCCACTGATACCAATGATGGGGCACTATTCCTCCCACTTATACCAATAATGGGGCAATATTCCTCCCACTTATACCAATGATGGGGCACTATTCCTCCCACTGATACCAATGATGGGGCACTATTCCTCCCACTGATACTAATAATGGGGCACTATTCTTTCCCACTGACAGCAGGATGTTTTCTTCTCCCACTGACAGCTGTGGCCCTTTGCATAAAAAAGTTTGGAGACCCCTGAACTAGATGGACTGTTGTGTCTCCTTTCACAAAGCGACACAAGAGGGCGCAATCTAAGCCTTGGCTGAGGGCGCCTTCCTGCTGCCACATATCTACTTCTCCCTCTGGCTCATACTCCTGAGCACATCGTGATCGGTCCGGTGGATGACAGCTTTGGTGTTTTCTACAGACACTTTTTACTCAACAACATGTGAGTGGCCACTTGTTTTGCCCTTATTAATCAAGACAAACTTATTGCACTTAGATTGCGCCCTCTTGTGTCTCTTTGTGCTATCACAGGTACTCCTAACTGCTGAGGCGCTGCATTAGGTCTACTAAACAAGCCAGCTGAATTAACCCTTTATATACTTGTTTCAGATGTGATAATTTGTTCAACCTGGACACTATAGAGTGGGGAGATTTCTGGTTACTTTATGCTGATTAGTGGAGCTATAACATGTTTTTTTACCTGTGTCTTCTTTTAACCTAACTATGTAACACTGCACAGGACACAGCTGCATTTCTGGCAGGATCAAGAGGTATATTTTTAACATATTTAACCAATATAACAAAAGGCTTTGAATTATATATATATATATATATATATATATATATATATATTTCTGTACATATTTCGGAGGTGGATTTTATTTAATGAGCCAATCAGAAGATGATAAGATGACACCCCCTGTCATCCTTCCTTAGACCCAAGAAATAGAGAAAAAATAAATGCCCCATTCACACAGTTGGACATTCCGACCACAAAATCCGTCTGATTTTTTTCCAACGGATTTTGCCCAAAACTTGTCTTGCATACGCACGGTCGCACAAAGTTGTCGGAAAATCCGATCGTTCGGAACGCGGTGACGAAAAACACGTACGACGGGACTACGTAGAGGCCAGTCGCCAATAGCTTTGGTCTCCAAATTTTTTCGGAGCATGCGTGGCACTTTGTGCCTCGGAATTCTCTACACATGATCGGAAAAAGTGAAGATTGAATTTTAGATCCTGCTCTCAGACTTTTTCTGTCGGAAATTCCGACAGAAAAATTTCCGATAGAGCCCGCACACGATCGGATTTTCCGACAACTTAATCCGATCGGACTTTTTCCATTGGAATTTCCAACTGTGTGTGTATGGGGCATAAGAACAAAGACTGACAAATGTTACCTTCCATCCATGGGTACCGGGGAGTCCCTGCTCACCATGTTGGCCCTGGAAAAGACAGTTATATTTATTAAAGGTACGTATATAACACTGTCAATATTACACAGAACTTTAAATACAGTATATCAATGGAGGCTGGTGTTTTTTTTTGGTGTTTTTTTGGGGGGGGGCAAACAATGTACTGACAGCCACCCACCCGCATAACCCTTGGGCGGTCCATCAGGTTACCAGCCCGGCACTTACCCCATCAATGGCACTGATAGTGCTTCCCTCCGGGCGGTACGGCTTCGCCTGCATCATGGTGACCGTGCATTTCCTCCTTGGCCAACAGGATCTCTTCTCCTTTCAGCCAATCAGGAACCAGGTCTCAAGACCTGGTTCCTGATTGGCCTGGAAGAAATTTTAGTGTGACAATAGCGAATAATATTCATTTGCTATTGTCACACAACTGGGTGGGCTCGGGGCGCAGTGAAATGTGAAAATGCACCAAAAGAAAAAAGTTGGGCTTTAAGCTGCTCTGCTGTGTACACTTGTGATAACCAGGATTGGGGAGACAATTTCCATTTTCTTTCATGTTTTATCGCACAAGATATGGTTACCTTAGGGCCAACTTGTCCAGGAATTCCATCCAAGCCACGCTCACCCTGTTCACCCTGTGAGGGAGTCGGACAAGATAGATGTCAGTGAGACAGGTTTGCCAAAACAACATCCAAGTCTAGAAAATGCAACAGTTAAAACTGAACTCTGGGATGATCAAATATTGTCTAAATCCATTCATTGTGTGTACTCTTCATTGAATGTTGGTGTACCTTGTGTATTTCTTTCACATCTGTGCAGTAATCCAGTGCGACACTTTACCTCTGTGCAGGAGCTTGTTGGCAGACGCAGTTAGCTTGCCTGGCACTAGATGGCTCTGTTCCCATTACAGTATGGTAAATGGAAAGTTGTAATTGGGTGTTAGCTCCCCTTTTAAAGAAATCCTTCCTCTATTGATGTAATGGGTGGGGTTAAAGTGGTTGTAAACCCTTACAAACCACTTTGACCTACAGGTAAGCCTAGATTAAGGCTTACCTGTAGGTCCAAGAAATATCTCCTAAACCTACACGGTTTAGGAGATATTTGCCGAAAGACACGCCGCTGTCAACGGCAATATGCCGCGAGTGGCAGCTCCCGTGCGCATGCGTGGGAGTGACATCATCGCGGCTTCTCCGAATGACAATGGAGGAGCAGTGAGACCCACCGAGAAGATGGACGCTCCGGACTACAGGGGACATCGGTGACTTCGCTGGCTCCTGTGTCAGGTAAGTGACACATAATGGACTACTATGCGATGCACATTAGTCCATTATGCTTTACCTTTGCAGAGAATCAAAGAGGAAGTAAACTCATCAGGGTTTACTTCCTCTTTAATGCCCTTATAAATTCCAGCAGTGAGTGGAGCCCAGGGTAGACAGGACATGGGAGCCAAACATCAAGGAAAAACAGGTGTGTAGGCCTTCCCACATAACAGCTCTGCCGGTGCTTAGACCTTTACCGACATCTCCAGCATACTAAGATAAGGAAAAGGATGGTCGGCACTCAGGATGACTTTATTGAAAAAATATGTACAATGCTGTAAAAGTCATGACTAAGTACTAATGTCCGAAATGCATAGACTGTTTTTGCTGCATTGTACATATTACATACATACAAGGAAAATCACTTTTTGGCTGTCATCCTGAGTGCCAACCATCACTTTCCTTATCATGGGAGCCAAACAACCCTGAGCCATCAAGATGTAGTCTCTTGCAATGCTGATCGAAAGGGCACTTTGCAGGGCTTAAGTCCCAAGTGAGGTGGTACAGGGCATGGGAGAATTAGCTGTAGTCTCCCTGTCTCCCTTTGCAGAGGGATGCCTAATGCCACAGACTAGGTCCGACGGGATCAGTCCGTTGGACAATCCGATCGTGTGTGGGCTAGTCCGGTCGTTTAAAAAAAAAAAAAAATCAGACAGACTTAGAAATAGAACATGTTTCACATCTATCCGACGGACTGAAATCAGGAAAACCGCTTGTCTGTGTACTAGTCCAACAGACCAAATATAACGCAAGGGCAGATATTGGCTACTGGCTATGTTTAGTCCGTTTACGTCATCACATTCAAAACAAACAGACTTTCGACCAGACTTAGTCCGTTCATGTGTTACCAAGTCCATTTGTTCGGAAAGTCAGTCGTAACTCCTCTGAAAGTTCTTTGGGAGGACCGTAGGACCTAGTCTGACGCAAAGTCCGGTCATGTGTATGCAGCATAAGGCCTTGGAGGACTGTACAGGATCCTCCTTACAAGTAATGGTGTAAGACTAAGAATGAGTGCTATTTGGGAGGGGAGCGGGCCTGGCAGGGCAGAACTATAGGAGGGACATTGGGAAGAGATTGAAATACTAACAGAAGCACCTTGTTCTCCTTGACCCTCATTTGCAGGTCATGTGACCTGGTGATGGAAGCCATATGCTGTGGACTTAGTATATGTAGGGAGGCGCTCCCAATTCTGTGGTGCTTCTCAGGAGAGGAATTGAGGTGTAGAGGAAAGGTGGCTTCAAAAATATGTACTTGTGCTCTGCCCTGAAATGACTGCTAGATACCAAGCTGGACCAGTGGAACAATGTAAATATATCTATACCTCGAATTATTATTTAAATATTAAATGTCCAGAGCAGCCTTTTTAAACCTTTTCAACACAGAGGAACCCTTGAAATAACTTTGCGGGCTCAGGGAACCCCTGCTAAAAATGACTATATCTACAACTCATGATATATTAGTGTGATGATCAGTGGGAAGAATGCTCCTTACACTTGTGGTCATTGGAAAGAATTACCCCCTTACAGATAACTAAAAAGATCAATGGTGTCAGTGGGAACTTGTCTGAGAGGCAGAAATCGCTCATTGCTTGAGGAACCCCTAGAAACCTCTGGAGGAACCCTAGGGTTTCATGGAACTCTGGTTGAGAAACCCTGGTCCACAGCATGGTTTTAGGTTCACAACAACTGTTATGGCACACCAACAGTCACAAACTGTGTAAAAGTGGCTTTTTCTTGGTCTTCACCCCAACATGTTTCGTCCAGTTTGGTGGCTTAATAATACAGTTTGTAAACCTTACATGTGCTGCATTCTGCGCCAGAGTCTCTGGTAGTATGTCCATGTGATATGTTTCAGAAAGGAAAAATTACAGTACAGCGTGAGAAAATGCACTTTACTGTGTGGACATTCCTTTATTCTCTAATATTATAGGTCTCAGGCTGGGGATGTCATGAGTGGGCCTCAGACCAGACGTATGACACAACATGGTGGTAGGTTAATTCAACAAAAGGTAAGTGGCTGTCTTATCCAAGACAAAGCAGAGTGAGGAACTTTCATAGTTTATCGCAGTCACAAACTGTGTCAAAGTGGCTCCGCTTGGTCTCTACCCACTGAAAAACCCCTCCAACGTGTTTTCTCCAGTTTGGGGCTTATTCATAGAGTTCATAAACCTTACATGTGGCGTCCTGCACCAAAGACTCTGGTAGTATGTCCATGTGATATGTCGTGAAATAATTCCGGCCACTCCCACCATTCAATGATAGGGCAATATTCCTTCCACTAACACCAAAAATGGGGCATATTTCTCCCAGTAACACAAATTATGGGGGTTGATTCCTAACCGTGATATCAAGGATGGGGCACTATTCCTAACCATGATACCTAGGATGGGGCACTATTCCTAACCGTGATACCAAGGATAAGGCACTATACCTGTGATATCAAGGATGGGGCACTATTCCTAACCGTGATACCATGGATGGGGCACTATTCCTAACCGTGATACCAAGGATAGGGCACTATACCTGTGATATCAAGGATGGGGCACTATTCCTAACTGTGATACCATGGATGGGGCACTATTCCTAACCGTGATACCAAGGATAGGGCACTATACCTGTGATATCAAGGATGGGGCACTATTCCTAACTGTGATATCAAGGATGGGGCACTATTACTAACCGTGATACCAAGGATGGGGCACTATTCCTAACCGTGATACCAAGGATAGGGTACTATACCTGTGATACCAAGGATGGGGCACTATTCCGAACCATGATACCAAGGATGGGGCACTATTTTACCTGTTTTATACTCCCACTGGTGACAGTCCAGCCCCCCTAAAATCTAAAGGACAATGAACTGGACCTTTATTTAGAAAGTTTGGAGACCCTTGGTTTATTGTAAAGTTATTGCTCTGGGGTGTATAAAACTGTTCACATCTAAGAGGTGCTGGGCATGCCACATTACACATAACAAGCTGCATGTCTGACCTCATGCTGTGCACAGTGGTGTGAAAAGAACAATTAGATTCAATTTCTGGGAGCCTTGGAAATGTAGTTCGCAGCCAGTTGATGCCATATGGAAAATTAGATGTTTTTGGGGCATTGTAGAAAATGTATGGCCGTCTGCAGACTAAAAAACCAAGCTAATGTTCACCTGTAATTCAATCATATACAACATATCTGTTTTTAACGGGCGTGCAATTTCTTTATTTTTTTATTATTCAAAAAAAATAATAAAAAAAAGAAGTACATCATATTCACTAAAAAAGACCTTATGAGTCAGCTATCATTATTTGAACATATATGGTACCATGCACCTCTCTCTCTCTCTGATTTCTATTCTCTACTCTCAATTGAATACTTCCAACCACCACACCGATCACGCTTAGGTTTCCAAGTGGGAGATAGACCTCTTTTGCACCAGAGATAGAGCAGATTGGTTGCAAATCTGGGCCACAATAGCCTCTTGCTCTAATAATGTGAATGCTATCAAGTCTGCATTCAAAACAGTTACCAGATGGTACCTGGTTCCATCACGAGTAGCCAACTTTCAGCCTTCCCATTCAGCCTTCCCATAATGGACTGTTCTTTTGTGGCTGTCCAATGCCAGCTGAGATTTTACGTACCTGGTGGACATGTTCCATGCTCGCACGGTCTTGGACCAAGGTTCAGAAGCTCCTTCATCCTTTTTTTAATTGTCCTCTCCCCAGAGATCCTTGACATGTATTATTATGCCGCGCACACACGGTTGGACTTGCCAACAGGATAACCTCTGTCGGCATTTCCGATGGAAAAATTTAGAACATGTTCTCTATCTAAGTCCGTTGGAAATTCCGACAGGAAAAGTCCGATGGGGCATACACACGGTCGGAATATCGGACCAAAAGCTCCCATCAGATTTTTTCTGTCGGAAATTCCATCCGTGTGTACACGGCATCGCACCTTAAATCCGATTTTACTAAAGCCAAGTTCAAATTGGTGACCTACATTTGGTTAGCGGCAAAACAGACCATTGCCAAGGCCTGGAAGAAACGATTTGTTTCCTTTGTGGAAGGTCATCAGCGGGTCGATGGGTTCTTTATTCATGAGAAATTGACCAGCATCCTATTGGACACGCAAAATAAATTCTCCGAAATATGAAGCCCGTGGGTTCAATATGCTCATCTGTCATTGTCCTTGGAGAGCTATACCTCATTATAGTAGTCCAGATTTGAGGTGCTGGTTTTGGGCATCCCCGACGCTCACTCCCCTTCCCCTTATCCTACCTCTCTCTCCCATCCTCCTACTGTGGACATCCTTCCATAATCCTTTCTTCTTTCCTTATTTCCTTGTTGCAGATTTTGTTGTCGGTTCAGACTTGACGTCTGGCCCTGCTTATTGTTTTGCGGCCTGTAGAGATATTACCTAGTTCATCGATACCGACTCTAACTTGCAGGTTACATGTGTTGTTTGTTATTATGCTATTATGTTATATTGTTGAATGTTTTTACGTTATCAGCAGCGACATTCTAGCTGTCTACTATATTCTTGACAATTTCAAAAAGTTCTCATATGCCATGTTTTGTACCTTTACATTTTTTTCAATAGAAATCTATTGAAAGTTGAAAAAAAAGAAGTACAATTATGCTACAACATTATTTAATTCTTTATCATTATTATTATCATCATCATTATTATTATTATTATTATCAACAAACTATGTCAACTCACCTTTTGTCCCGGTTTCCCATCGACACCATCTTTCCCGTCTTTGCCAGTAGATCCCTAAATGCAAAAAATTCCAATGATTATATATTTAATAGTTATAGCATATATGTATATCTTTATATAATCTTAAATTGAAAGATATCATTTACATGGGACAACATAAAAGTGAACCGAAACAAAAAAAATTAATAAAAAAAACTGTCATGGCTGAGCTCATACAAAGTTTACTAGTAATGCAGAGTGCCGTTCATCCAGCGTATGTGACTAATTCAGTCCCGCTATTAGTCCTCATGTTCTGTTGCTTTTCCATCTTCTACATTATCATCTTCTATATTTATCCAGGACAGGACTTCTGAGCATTATATATACCCACAATAACAACCGATTAATTCTCAGTCTTATTTCTATAGCTTTCATCCCTACACATTGAGAATAAAGTGTTTATAACAATCATGATATATTGAATTAACCAGGTGCGCCCTCTGCTGGAACGATAAAGTAAAACAGCTTCTTAAAATTAGAGTGGAACTATAATTTTGGATAGAGCAAGGAAGGGTTATAACCCTTGCTGGATGTTTTTTTTTTTTTTAACATCTGTGTCCCATTGCGGAGATTTCCCTTCACTTTCTGTCCCATAGCCAAACAGGAAGTGAGAGGAAATCCCTGCAAATTAAGGGAATTTCTTGGGGACCCCCCAGGTCAGCAGAACTAGTGTCCCCATTGGAGGATTTCGTCGCTATTACTTTTCTGGGGACAACCCAAAATTTGGGTAATTTCTCTTACTTTAGCGTTCAATGGTAATAATAAACAGGACCAATGGTGGGGGGGTGAATCTCCTTAATGGTGGCATAGAACGCAATAAAAACTGGCAGGTGTTCTAATCCATCTCCATCCTATTCAAAGCTAAAAAAAAAAGTTTTGCCTTTAGTTATACTTTAACCCTTGAGCTCTTTTTTAAACATTTCCAGCCTTTGCGGTCCATGGTGCTGTGTTACCCCATGAGCATTTCTGAATGGCATTTCATGCATTATAGTGCATTGCATTAAAGACGGCCTATTAAACCCATATAATGGCACTGAAAGGGTTAAAAACAACTCACGGTGAACAACCGTGAGCTTGCTTTAAAAACGTATCAGTTGGCTGTAAGCTGTAAAGCTTCCTAATCACTTTTACTGGCAGCAGAAATAGCAAGAGAACCCCCAATCCCAACCCCAACCCCCCCCCCAAACCCGCAGAGAGCCTGGGACCACCACTGAAAATAAAAATTACCTGGATGGCTGGTGGGGGGGGGGGGGGGGGGAGAACACAGAAGCCCCTTGGCTTTTTTGTTACATTACAGCTTTTAGTTCAATTTTTTTTTCTTAATTATATGTGATGGATCAGAACACAATAGTCTAAGTTGGTGAAATAAAATTAGAAAAATATATACATAAAACAATTTTTCAGAAGTCACATAATTAGTGAAATGATGTCCACCTGTGTGCAATCTAAGTGTCACATGATCTGTCATTACATAGACACACCTTTTTGAAAGGCCCCAGAGGCTGCAACACCTAAGCAAGAGGCACCACTAACCAAACACTGCCATGAAGACCAAGGAACTCTCCAAACAAGTAAGGGACAATGTTGTTGAGAAGTACAAGTCAGGGTTAGGTTATAAAAAAAATATCCAAATCTTTGATGATCCCTAGGAGCGCCATCAAATCTATCATAACCAAATGGAAAGAACATGGCACAACAGCAAACCTGCCAAGAGACGGCCGCACACCAAAACTCACAGACCGGGCAAGGAGGGCATTAATCAGAGAGGCGGCACAGAGACCTAAGGTAACCCTGGAGGAGATGCAGAGTTCCACAGCAGAGACTGGAGTATCTGTACATAGGAGGACAATAAGCCGTACGCTCCATAGAGTTGGGCTTCATGGCAGAGTGGCCAGAAGAAAGACATTACTTTCAGAAAAAAACAAAATGGCACGTTTTGAGTTTGCAAAAAGGCATGTGGGAGACTCCCAAAATGTACAGAGGAAGGTGCTCTGGTCTGATGTATGGAGGAAGGTGCTCTGGTCTGATGTATGGAGGAAGGTGCTCTGGTCTGATGAGACTAAAATTGAACTTTGCGGCCATCAAAGAAAACGCTATGTCTGGCGCAAACCCAACACATCACCCAAAGAACACCATCCCCACTGTGAAACATGGTGGTGGCAGCATCATGCTGTGGGGATGTTTTTCAGCAGTCGGGACTGGCAAACTGGTCAGAGTTGATGGTGCTAAATACAGGGATAGTCTTGAGCAAAACCTGTACCACTCTGTGTGTGATTTGAGGCTAGGACGGAGGTTCACCTTCCAGCAGGACAATGACCCCAAACACACTGCTAAATCAACACTTGAGTGGTTTAAGGGGAAACATGTAAATGTGTTGGAATGGCCTAGTCAAAGCCCAGACCTCAATCCAATAGAAAATCTGTGGTCAGACAAGCACAAACCATCCAACTTGAAGGAGCTGGAGCAGTTTTGCAAGGAGGAATGGGCAAAAATCCCAGTGGTAAGATGTGGCAAGACTCATAGAGACTTATCCGAAGCGACTAATGCCCCGTACACACGAGAGGGATTAAGTCTGACAGACTTCCGACGGAGTTCTAGCGGAGTTCTAGCGGAGTTCCGCCGGAGTTCTGGCGGACTTTTCGACCGAACGGACTTGACCACACACCATCACACCAAACTCCGACGGAGTCGAACGTGATGACGTACGACTGGATTCGACGTAGGAAGTTCATAGACAGTAGCCAATAGCTGCCCTAGCGTCGGTTTTAGTCCGTCGGAGTAGCACACACACGAGCGAATTTTTCGAAGGGGACCGGGTCCGGCGGAGTTCCGTCGGGAAAATTTGAAGCATGCTTCATTTCTAAAGTCCGTCAGACTTTTGCGAAGCTAAAGTCCGTTGCAGCCCACACACGAGCGGATAGTCTGACGGACTCAGTCCGTCGGAGTTTGGATGTCGAAAAGTCCGCTCGTGTGTACGGGGCATTAGAGGTGTGATAGCCGCAAAAGGTGGATCTACAAAGTATTGACATTAGGGGGGTGAATAGTTATGCACATTGACCTTTTCTGTTATTTTATGCTATTTGTCGTTTGCTTCACAATAAAAAAAAAAAATCCTCAAAGTTGTGGGCATGTTCTGTAAATTAAATGATGCAAATCCTCAAACAATCCATGTTAATTCCAGGTTGTGAGGCAACAAAACACGAAAAATGCCAAGAGGGGGGTGAATACTTTTGCAAGACACTGTATGCCCCATTGGCCAGATGCATATCCAGAACTGCTGGTGTATGGTGCAAATATAACCTAATAATACAGAGACCTTTATTGAGAATTCCATATCGTTGTTCCAGGTATTTTGGTCATCATCAGTGCAGTGTTCGGTTACCATGAAGTAGGACTTGGGACCCAACAAGACAGTATAACCAAATGTCATGGCCCCGCCCACTGTCATGAAAGGAGGAATATCCCTCTCATTTTTGGGATATGTGATGGAATGAGACTCGTGAATACCTTCTATTCTAATGCCTCGTGCACACGATCAAACTATCCGGTGGAAAAGTCTGGCGGACTCAAGTCCACCGGACAATCCCCCCGTGTGTAGGCTCCAGTGGACTTTTTTTACCCAAAAGAAAGCCGGGCTCCTCCGCTAGTAAAAGAGCTAGCAGAAGATAGCGGAGGAGTCCGGCGAGAAGACCCCCGAAGACGGACAGAAGACCCCCCAGAGCTGTGCAATAAACTATTTGAACCCTTGTGTGTTGTGTTTTTTTTTACTTTTTTTAACAGGTGAATGGGTAAGGGTACATTGTACCCCATACTCATTCACATAGGGTGGGGGGCCGGTATCTGGGGGCCCCCTTATTAAAGGGGCATCCCCGATTCCAATAAGCCCCCCCCCCGCACGCAGACCCCGACAACCAACGGCTAGGGTTGTCGGGAAGAGGCCCTTGTCCTCATCAACATGGGGACAAGGTGCTTTGGGGTGGGGAGGCCGAGCGCCCCCCCTTCCCCAAGGCACCCGCCCGTGTTGAGGGCACGCGGCCTGGTATGGCTCAGGAGGGGGGCGCTCGCTCTCCCCCCCCTTTCCTGGCCGGCCAAGTAGCGTGCTCCGATAAGCGTCTGATGTGGACCGGGGGGGACCCCCACGCCGATTTTTTGGCTTAGGGGTTCCCCTTTAAGTCCATACCAGGTGACTGGGCCAGCGACGCCTCCTTCGCTGGCCCCGGCTACCTGGAGATGCGCTCAAAATGAGCGGACTTTTCTCCGCGTGTGTGGGCGAGTCCGTTCATTTCAAAAGTACAGCGGATAGTCTGGCGGACTTAGTACGCCGTATTAGTCCGCTGAAAAAGTGCCGTGTGTGGGCAAGTAGCTCATTCAGAAAGTCCGGCGGGAAGACCGCCAGACTAAGTCCGCCGGATAGTCGGCTACGTGAGTACGCGGCATAAGAAGGATTTACTGTTCTATGCGCTGATTTGGTTGGAGGGCTTTTTGATTCCTTTTGTCCCTTTCTCACCATGACCTGTCTGTTTATACTGTCCTGAAAGAGCCGGAAATGTGCACAGTGACTGACAGGTTCACTTTAAAGGGGCTTTGCATACAGTAATACCTTGGATTACGAGTAGGGATGAGCTTCGTGTTCGAGTCGAACGTACGTTCGACTCGAACATTGGCTGTTCGGCCGTTCGGCAAATTCCGAACGTTTGGGCCGTTCGCGTCAAAATTCGAGTGGCGCGCGCGGACCACAATGCACTGCGGTGGCGCAGTGCATTGCTGGCTCATGATTGGCCAAGCATGCACTGTGACCCCGCATGCTTGGCCAATCGTAGCGCCAGCAGCGAGGAGAGCCATGATTGGCCACAGGCATCCTGCCTGTGGCCAATCATAGCTCAGGCTGTGTAGTGCACGCCCCACACTATATAAGGCCGCCTTTGAGGCGGCATCGTGTAGTGTGTTAGCATCTGAAGCAGTGGGTGTTCTGTGTACCTTCAACACAGTACACACCGATCGTTTTTGGCTGATTTCCTATCTTGCTGCTGTGTAGTGGTTGTTGTCTGTGCCCTGACCGCAGTATACACCACTATATTCACCTCACCTATATAGCTAGCTAGTGATCTAGCTTTAACCACTTAACAACTGCCCATTGCCGATTAACGGCTTCAGGGCGGTTGTTTAACTCTGAGAGGCCGTTAATTAACGGCCTCCCAGAATTCTGCTCTCGCTCGCCCCCTGGGGCGCGCACTCGAGAGCATCCGTGACCGCCGGGTCCACAGGACCCAGCGCATCACGAATCACGGTAAACGGCCGCTCGTCGCGGCCGTTTACCACGTGATCACTCCGTCAAATGACGGAGTGATCACTTGTAAACAAACCGGCGTCATGTTATGACGCCGGTTCCTCCCTCCCCTCTCTGTACCGATCGGTACAGCGGAGGGGAAAGAGATCGGTGTCAGCAGCGATGTGGGCTGCATCTGCAGTGCCCACATCGCTGCTCACCGAATTTAACCCCTCAATTCCCTGCCAATACTCTGCAATACCAGTGCATACTCTGCAGTACCCTGCCATTACTCTGCAGTACCCCGCCATTACTCTGCAGTACCCCGCCATTATTCTGCAGTGCAGTACCCTGCCATTACTCTGCAGTACCCCCCATTACTCTGCAGTACCCCCCAATACTCTGCAGTACCCCCCAATACTCTGCAGTACCCGCCATTACTCTGCAGTACCCCGCCATTACTCTGCAGTGCAGTACCCTGCCATTACTCTGGAGTACCCTGCCATTACTCTGCAGTACCCCCCATTACTCTGCAGTAACCCCCATTACTCTGCAGTACCCTGCCATTACTCTGGAGTACCCCCCAATACTCTGCAGTACCCTGCTATTACTCTGTAGTACCCCGCCAATACCCCGCCAATACTCTGCAATACCCTGCCATAAATTGCCATACCCAGCCATACTCGGAGATACCCAGCCATACTCGGTGATACCCTGAAATACCCAGCCATAGACGCCCCCCACCCCTCACCGCCCTCCGGTGCTTCTACCAACTCGCCAACTTATTTTTTATTTCAGGCTTCCCAGCCTAGAGGTGAGATGTGGGGTCATATTGACCCCCCAGATTTCACTGTAAAGAGGACCTGTCACCCCATATTCCTATTACAAGGGATGTTTACATTCCTTGTAATAGGAATAAAAGTAATCAAAAATATATTTTTGGGGAAAAAAATGTCAAACTAAAATAAATAAAGTAAAATGAACAATAAAAAAAAAAATAAAAAAATTTAAAGCGCCCATGTCCCCATGTGCTCGCATGCAGAAGCGAACGCATGCATAAGCCCCGCCCACATATGAAAACGGTGTTCAAACCACACATGTGAGGTATCGCCGAGAACGTTAGAGCGAGAGCAATAATTCTAGTCCTAGACCTCCTCTGCAACTCAAAACATGTAACCAGTAAAAAAAAAATTTAACGTCGCCTATGGGGATTTTTTAAGTAGCGACGTTTGGCGCCATTCCACGGGCATGTGCAATTTTGAAGAGTGACATGTTTGATATCTATTTACTCAGCATAACTTAATCTTTCACTTTATGCAAACATTGGGCTAACTTTACTGTTTTTTTTGTTTGTTTTTTAAGCACAAAACTGTTTTTTCCCCCCAAAAAACGCGTTTGAAAAATTGCTGTGCAAATACCGTGTGAGATAAAAATTTGCAACGACCACCATTGTATTCTCCAGGGTCTTTTGGTATGCATATGCTGTGTGTGTGAAATAACCTGATAATATGACAATTTTGTTAAAAAAAAAAAAAAAAAAAGGAAATAGGCCGTCAGTACTTCAGGTGTGATCAATTTTCAGATATTGGCACCATAGCTTGTGGACTCTATAACTTTCACAAAGACCAAATAATATCCACCAATTTGTACTTATTTTTACCAAAGATATGTAGTAGTATGAATTTTGGCCAAAATTTATGAAGAAAAAATTACTAATCTGCTAAATTTTATAACAGAAACGAAGAAAAATTCATTTTTTCGCAGAATTTTTGGTCTTTTTTCTTTTATAGCACAAAAAATAAAAAACTGAGAGGTGATTAAATACCACCAAAAGAAAGCTCTATTTGTGTGAAAAAAAGGACAAACATTTCCTATAGGTCCAGTGTTGCATGACTGAGTAATTGTCATTCAAAATGTGAGGGCACCGAAAGCTGAAAATTGGTCTGGTTATTAAGGGTGTTTAAGTGCCCAGTGGTCAAGTGGTTAATAATAGAGCTTGCAGTCAGTAGTGTTAGGAGATAGTGCGTGCTGTCTGCGTGCTCTGTACCCAGTACATACCGCTATAATATAGGGGAGGCCCCTACTTTCAAACATCCAACTTACAAACATCTCCTACTTGCAAACGGATGGAGACAGCAGCAAGTGAGATGAAAAAAGATGGACGACAAAACAAATTATACAGGGGTGATAACCCTTCCCTATGTTTTCCAAAAAGCTTAAAAATAGTTTTTTTGACTGGAGCTACACTTTAAAAATGTACCGGTTGAAAATGACAAACAGATTCAACTTAACACAACAAACCTACACAGTCCCTGTCTTGTTTGCACCGCCTGTATACTGCTGTTCTGAGTATATAGGGTCTGGGGGCCACACGCATTTCCTTTTTTTAATATGGGTACGGGGTTCCCCTTAATATGCGTACAAGACCCAAATAGGCTGGTAATGGGCAGGGAGGGCTACCCATGCCATGTTTCTCAATGATTTTCAACCATATTGCAGGAACCAGATATAACATTAAAACCGCAAGCAGTTTTAAATGGTGTTATTTCCGTTTAATGTCATTTTGTGCAGGGACTGTTCTAAACACGGGAAACACGTGGCACTTCACAGGCATACTACAGACACCCCCCAGGCACCATATTTAAAGGAATATTTCACTTTTTTTTTTTCACTTTAATCGTCATTAAAATCAGTGCTCCCGCCAAAACGGCAGTTTTTAAAACTTTTTTTAGGCATTGACCCATGTCCCCTGAGGCAGGAGGCAGGTCCCCAAACCCTTTTTAGGACAGTATCTTGCATATTAGCCGTTAAAATTAGCACTTTCCATTTCGAACGTTCGAGTCCCATAGACTTCAATGGGGTTCTAACGTTCGTTTCGAACGCGGGGGTCGTTCGCAAGTTCTGGTGCGAACCGAACCGGGGGGTGTTCGGCTCATCCCTAATTACGAGCATAATTTGTTCCAGAAGAATGCTTGTAATCCAAAGCACTCGTATATCAAAGCGAGCTTCCCCATAGGAAATAATGGAAGCTCAGATAATCTATTCCACAGCCACTGCTTGTCTATGCAGTACCGCATGTGGCCAGAGGTGCGGGGGGTGCCGGAGACACTCGGAGACAATCAGAAATGGAGTGTTTATGAGTGTTTCCGAGCTGCTCCGAGTGTCTCAGAGCGTCACCGATGCCCCCGCACCTCTGGCCAAATGCGGTACTGCACGACCCAGAGGCTTGAATCCTGCTCGTCTTGCGAGACAACGCTGAGTCAGGACTTCTTTTTAAAAACAGCTCCTATTGCGAAACGCTTGTAAACCGCGTTACTCGCAATCCAAGGTTCCACTGTATATACATATACACACAAATAAAGGGGTCTGGCAGGCCTTCTGGCTAGGCATACCATGCAAACCTATGTCCCTGTCAGGAGCCTTGCATCCGGGAGTCAGGGTACGAGTCTTACCCCTTTGGGGGGTGGCCAAAAGCACACCCTTAAGTGCACTTTTTTGTGTTTTTTTGTACACTCATGGGTTTTTTTTGGTTCTAGGTTTTACACCACCGTGGACTTAAAAAATATATAGATATACACACACTCATTCTGAATGAATAACTCAAGCATTCGCACAGCTGTCACCAATAATCCCTGTAATTTGTCCAATATGTTGATGTCCTACGATCACCAGCTCCATCTAGTGGCCAGAATGACATTTTTGGGGGTTTTTTTTATAAATGAGGTACTTCTTGCCTAAAACATTCGCACGGTGAATTTTTTAAAAATAGGCCCTTAAATGAGAAGTGTGAGAATGCAAAAAAAAAAAACATACATACCCATCTCCCCGCTGCAGCATTGGTGTGAGGCTGCAGCTGTCCCCCAAACAGCTGTAAGACCGAGAACTGAGTGATGATACGATCGCTGATCGCTCAGTTCTCGGGTAAGCTCTGGGCACAGGGGGGGGTCACCAGTTCTCTGCTCTAACCCTCCAGCGCTCACTGGAGGAGGTGGGAGCCAGCTGCAGGTCAGGCATCTGGATGGGTCCCAACATTATTGTCAGGATCCTTCTAGATCCTAGAACAACTCTTTGACGTGAGCCGAGAGCGGGCTTCAACTGACACCTCTGTGACCCACAAGAGAAGTATGGCCAACAAAGCTTTTGCCATAATTCTTTTTTAAGTCATCTTTTTTTATTTTATTTTTATTTAAACTTTTCCTCAATTACATTTATTTTTATACAGCACAAATAATTCACCATCATCTGCAACACTCACCGGAGGTCCAATTTTGCCAGGCTTGCCAGGAAAGCCAATTTCACCAGGCAACCCCTAGAGTAGAAGTGGGAGAAAATAAAACCTGTTACATTGTACTTTTTTCTTTATTGAAAACAAAAAAAACATTAGGGTTCCATTCACATTAGACATGGGCACGGGCGAAAAAAATATGTTCGTTTTTTGTTTCATTCCTTTTTTTTTTTTGGGTGATTCGTTATAATTATATTATATAATATATAAATAAATATATTATTATATAATATAATAATATATTATATAATTATATAAATATAATTTGTAAATTTGGAAATTCTAAAATCCAAAAATAAAAAAGAAAATCCGAAAATTCTAAAGAATAACTAACACTAATTAATAATAACTAACTATCAAATTATAGGTAATGGAATTCCCTTTCAAATTTGGCTGTTAGTGAACGTAACGAATTTATCGGAAGTTACGAATAAAGTGTAACCTCTAGCAACCAATCAGTGAACCATAATGTGTGCTGTAACCTCTAGCAACCAGTCAGTAAGCAGTAATGATATGCTGTAACCGCTGGCAACCAATCGCAATTGCTGTCTCATCTGATACAGTAAACTTATTTTAAGTCTAGCTTCTATTTATTGTATGTCTCGGAGCAGGTGGAGAGTGAAATTGCATGGGGGGGGGGGGGCCCAAGAAATTTTTTGCCCAGGGTCCAATGAATATTAAAGACGGCCCTGTTGGCTTGGCTTTAAGGGCTTTGTAGTTTTGCTTATAGTTATGCTAGAATTTTTGCCCAAGCCATTTGGTATAGTAACAATTTCTGTACACCATGCTGATGTAATATTTTCTGAATGGTTGGACATTTGGGGGACCTGTACACTTGTATAGTGCATCTGGAAAGTATTCACGGCGCTTCACTTTTTCCACATTTTGTTATGTTACAGCCGTATTCCAAAATGGATTAAATTCATTATTTTCTTCAAAATTCTACAAACAATATCCCATAATGACAACATCAATGAGGTTTGTTTGAAATCTTTGCAAATTTATTAAAAATAAAAAACTGAAAAAAAAAATCCCATGTACATAAGTATTCACAGCCTTTGCTCAATACTTTGTTGAAGCTCCTTTGGCACCAATTACAGCCTCAAGTCTTTTTTATGCTACAAGACTGGCACACCTATTTTTGGGCAGTTTCTCCTATTCTTCTTGGTTCTGTTGGAAGATGAACCTTCCCCCCAGTCTGAGGTCCAGAGCGCTCTGGAGAAGGTTTCAATCAAGGATGTCTCTGTACATTGCTGCTTTCATCTTTCCCTCAATCCTGACTAGTCTCCCAGTTCTTGCTTCCGAAAAACATCCCTACAGCATGATGCTGCCACCACAGTGCTTCACTGTAGGGATGGTATTGGCCAGGTGATGAGCAGTGCCTGGTTTCCTCCAGACATGACGCTTGCCATTCAGGCCAAAGAGTTCAATCTTTGTTTCATCAGACCAGAGAATTTCGTTTCTCATAGTCTGAGAGTCCTTCAGGTGCTTTTTGGTAAACTCCAGGTGGGCTGTCATGTGCCTTTTACTGAGGAGTGGCTTCCGTCTGGCCACTCTACCATACAGGCCTGATTGGTGGAGTGCTGCAGAGATGGTTGTTCTTCTGGAAGGTTCTCCTCTCTCCACAGAGAAACACTGGAGCTCTGTCAGAGTGACCATCAGGTTCTTGGTCACCTCCCTGACTAAGGCCCTTCTCCCCCGATCGCTCAGTTTGGCCAGACGACCCGCTCTAGGAAGAGTCCTGGTGCTTCCAAACTTCTTCCATTTATGGATGATGGAGGTCACTGTGCTCATTGGCACCTTCAGTGCTGCAGACATTTTTTTGTACCCTTCCCCAGATCTGTCCCTCCATACAATCCTGTCTATGAGGTCCACAGACAATTCCTTGGACTTCATGGCTTGGGTTGTGCTCTGACATGCACTGTTAGCTGTGGGACCTTCTATAGACAGGGCTGTGCCTTTCCAAATCATGTCCAATCAACTGAATTTACCACAGGAGGACTCCGATCATGTTGTAGAAACATCTCAAGGATGATCAGTGGAAACTGGAGGAACCTGAGCTCAATTTTGAGTGTTGTGGCAAAGGTTGTTATTACTTATGTACATGGGATTTTTTAAATTTTTTTATTTTTAATAAATATGCAAAGATTTCAAACAAATTTCTTTTCACATTGTCATTATGGGATATTGTTTGTAGATTTTTTAGGAAAATAATGAATTGAATCCATATTGGAATAAGGCTGTAACATAACTAAATGTGGAAAAAGTGAAGTGCTGTGAATACTTTTACGGATGCATTGTATATACAGTACAGAGTTTGAAGCTCAAACACACAATGTGAGATAAGTCCATACAGGTGAACAGTAGAGCCACCTACTCACAGAATGATCTACGGTATGAATCAGATGTGTGGGAGTTTGACGCCTGTAAAGTATTAATAGCTGGGTTCTGGAAGAGGCCAAGTGTTTAATAATATGTCCGAATCTCATACGTCACAGCCTCAGCTTGTAAACACCACCACCAATAAAACTATTAATTACTATAAAGATTTGATTAATGTGTACTACATAGGTGACCAATCAAACAAAATAACTCGAAAGTAGAATTATATACTAAATAAATCCTGAATAATAATAGCAAAAGTTATAACAAAAATAATAACAAAAAAATTATTATTATTATTATTATTTATTTTATTTTTTTGATATATCTTAATTATATTCTATAAAACACAGCTAAAATCAGGTAAAAACTTTTGATCCCCTGGGTATTTCTGGTAGTACAAACCCCTCACCTACAAATACTACAGTATATACAATGTTTTTTTTTTTGGTGGTATTGTTGTGAAAAAAAAATAATAACAATAATAATATCACGAATAATAATAATAATAACAACAACAACAACTATTATTATTATTATTATTATTATTGATATATCTTAATTATATTCTATAAAACACAGCTAAAATCAGGTAAAACTTTTGATTACCTGGATATTTTGGGTAGTACAAACCCCTCACTTACAAATACTACAGTATATACAATGTTTTTTTTTTTTTTGGTGGTATTGTCGTGAAAAAAAAATAATAACAATAATAATATCACGAATAATAATAATAACAATAATAATAATAATTATTATTATTATTATTGATATATCTTAATTATATTCTATAAAACACAGCTAAAATCAGGTAAAAACTTTTGATCCCCTGGGTATTTTTGGGTAGTACAAACCCCTCACTTGCAAATACTACAGTATATACAATTTTTTATTTTTTTGGTGGTATTGTCGTGAAAAAAAATAACAATAATAATAATATCATGGATAATAATAATAATAATAATTATTATTATTATTATTATGCTTGATATATCTTAATTATATTCTATAAAACACAGCTAAAATCAGGTAAAAACTGATCCCCTGGGTATTTTGGGTAGTACAAACCCCTCACTTACAAATACTACAGTATATACAATGTTTTTTTTTTTTTGGTGGTATTGTCATGAAAATAAATAATAACAATAATAATATCACGAATAATAATAATAATAATAATTATTATTATTATTATTATTCTTGATATATCTTAATTATATTCTATAAAACACAGCTAAAATTAGGTAAAAACTTTTGATCCCCTGGGTATTTTGGATAGTACAAACCCCTCACTTACAAATACTACAGTATATACAATGGGTTTTTTTTTAGGTTTTTTTTTTTGGTGGTATTGTCTTGAAAAATAATTAATGTTTTAGGCAATCCATAGACAAAAAAAGTAGCAAAACTAATAAAAACATGTTTTTTTTTCTACTTTGATCAGTGCTGGTTTAAAAAAAAAAAAAAAAGTGTTACTGTAGATAAAAAGTATGCATTTTATTCTATCATGATTATTTTTAAAAGGCATAATAAAATAAAGTGCAGTAACACAATATCTGCTGTAATACTTTACTTTTTTTTTTCTTTTTAAGTGAACATTAAAAAAACTAATAATGATAATAGTTTAAAAAAAATAATGGTTAATATAAAATGAAAGAAAAAATTTAATAAAAAAACAGAACAAAGGGGAAGAAGTAGACTAAGGTTTTCTTTGACTATTTATTATTTAATTATAATATTTATTATTTTATTATTATTATATATTATATTTAATATTTTATGTGTCAGGTTGCTTAAAACTGGCGTCATACACAGATCGAAGCTCACCCCTTTGATTTGCAGATAAATAAATCAGTGTAGATACAAAAGTAAAAATGTTACCTTGTATCTCTCTGTCTTGTTTATGAACAATGTTTAGTAACACTGGGTCAGGTGGTCCTTTTCATACAGCAACTCCTGGTTGTCACTTTGACAGTCAGGAATTGCTGGCAAGTGACTGGAAATGTTTTTAAATACCTTTTCTTCTCAGTTTTGCATGCTGTTCTCACACTGCAGTGTTCTGTGCTGTGCAGAGCAGAGTAACAGCCACACCTCTCAGGAAAAACGTCCTTACATTTGTTTTGCAGGGAGGGTAAAAAGATCTGATATTTAGATCACTTGGTCTAACTTTGGTGCCTACTGGTTTGCACCATTATGTTTAAATACCCTGGACAACTGCTAGAGATAGGAAATGTAGGTTGTTAGTTCAAGGTCTACCTAACTACATATCTATTTCTGGATCTTGGGTTTTAAGTTCTAATTACAATAAATTAACAATTGCCAAGACCCAACTATTTCTTAAGCCCCCCCCCCCCCCCCCCCTCAAAGTTTATAAAAAAAAGAAAAACTCAGCTTGGCTGCAATACTCACCTGATCTGTCCTCCGCAGTACTCTTTTTTCACCACAGGATGTCCTCGGTCTTCCAGGTTGAATGACGCTCCATGACACTCAACTTGGAAGACTGAGAAAAGACTGAGAGTAAGGTGTCATGGCTCTGCCCCCTTAAAGTATATTAATGCAGAGAGCAGGATTCATCCAAAAATCTTCAGCACCGAGGGAAGACTGAAATGGAATAAGACCCACTGCATCATTTAACTGGCCAGAACCTATTGCTGGAATGGGCCTCAGGGTGATGGGAGGAGACATGGGGCTCAGGGTTGGGCCAGTTGACCAGTGACATGGACATCTTTTGGATCTTTTCGTGCACTGAAGCTCAGATCATTATAGAATAAAAATAATTACAACAATAATTCATACATACCTGGAGACCTGTTTCACCTGGGGGTCCAGCAATGCCAACTGGCCCAGGAGGACCCTGAAATGAAAGCAGGAGCTGATTATTACAGTTATAGTGCATTGACATGTCGACTGAACAGAGGTTGCCCCCAATTCTGTGACATAAAATATCGCCCTTACAATTATTATTATTATTGATTTATAAAGCGCCAACAGTTTACGCAGCGCTTTACAAAGTATAGGGGAGACAACACAATTACAGTACAATACAAAAGGTACAGGAGGGCCCGGCTCATAGAGCTTACATTCTAAAGGGAGGGGGTGGTGGTACAAAAGGTAATAGCTGCAGAGAATGATTTGATGGGGACAGTTAGGTGGGCGTGGGATAGGCTTCCCTGAATAAATGAGTTTTCAGGGAACTCTTAAAGGTGGACAGGGTAGGGGCTGAGCGGATATTACAATATTTTTTCCCAACCACACAGAGGGAGGGGGGGTTCTTGTTTTTACTGCCATGAGTGTGTCCAAGTTGAAGAGGGTTAACCCCACTCCCCCCTCGATTTATGTCCCAGTGACATTCACTCCCTCTCATTCCCTGCCCTTTGGTCACTTGGACAGGAAGTGAAAGGAAAAATCCACAAGGGGGACACAGACAGCAGTACATGAACTTCACAAAAGTTCTTCCTCATATTCAGTTTAGGCCTGGCCACTAAAATATCGTCTCTGATTGAAGGTAATATCTGCAGTGAAGTTGGTACAATGGTACAGTATATCATGAACATCGTGGAGAATAATATGTAAGGAGGTCACAGGTTCCTTGCCAACTGACTAATTCTCCACTATCTAAAAGACCACATTGGACAGGGAGATAGCACTCAACACTACACATGAACGGGAAAGGCCATACATGGATTGGAATTTGGTTGGTTCCTGCTGAACTGACCAAATTTTGATCCGTGTTTGGCCAGCTTATGAAACAGGAGAGTAGATGTAGTCATTCTGCCTGAATCATTCTGAAGTGTGTGTAATCATGTATCAATGTTTATCTATCAATCTACATTTAAAGAGGAAGTAAACCCTGATGAGTTTACTTCCTCTTTGATTCCCTGCAAAGGTAAAGCATAATGGACTACTATGCATCGCATAGTAGTCCATTATGTGTCACTTACCTGACACAGGAGCCAGCAAAGTCACCGCTGTCCCCTGTAGTCCGGAGCCTCCAACTTCTTGGTGGGTCTCGCTGCTCCGGCGCTGTCATTCGTCGGAGCCGCGATGATGTCACTCCCGCGCATGCGCACGGGAGCTGCCACTCGCGACATATCGCTGCTAACTGCGGCACGCTCAGTGGGCCTGCACGCCGATGTCTACGGCGCATGCACCGTAGACAGCGATGCCTGTCTACACGGTTTAGGAGATATTTCTTGGACCTACAGGTAAGCCTTAATCTAGGCTTACCTGTAGGTCAAAGTTGTTTGTAAGGGTTTACAACCACTTTAACAAATAAAATATAGACAACATGTATCTAAGCAGAGGCGTCTCTTTAATTAGGCGGACGCCTTAGGCCTCGCCCTCACTGGGGCCTCGTGGCCGCCTAATTTTCCTGACAGCGCACACTACAGTATCTCACAAAAGTGAGTACACCCCTCACATTTTTGTAAATATTTTCTTCTATCTTTTCATGTGACAACACTGAAGAAATGACACTTTGCTACAATGTAAAGTAGTGAGTGTACAGCTTGTATAACAGTGTACATTTTCCGTCCCCTCAAAATAACTCAACACACAGCCATTAGGCTGGATTCACACCTATTCAAATTGGATGTGGGTTTCCCCGCATCCAATTTGCATAGCAGGAGAATGTGACCGGCTCTCTATGGAGCTGGTTCAAATATCTCTGGGACAGCTGCACAGCGCCCTGCACAGAAACACTGTACATCTTTGGCCCCGTTTCAGGGAGGAATTCAGGCAAAGATTTGGGCCTGATTTATTCCTGAAACTGAGAACGGGGACAAACATCGTTCCTGTGCAATCCGCAGCCGGTTCCAGTGTGAACCGAGCCTTAATGTCTAAACCACTGGCAACAAAAGTGAGTACACTGTCATGTGACTCATTAGTGTTACAAAGTCTAAGGTGTGAAGGGGGAACAGGTGTGTTAAATTTGGTGTTATCGCTCTCACTCTCATACTGGTCACTGGAAGTTCTACATGGCACCTCAAGGCAAAGAACTCTATGAGGATCTGAAAAAAAGAATTGTTGCTCTACATAAAGATTGCCTAGGCTATAAGAAGATTGCCAAGACCCTGAAACTGAGCACGGTGGCCAAGACCATGCAGCGGTTTAACAGGACAGGTTCTACTCAGAACAGGCCTCCCATGGCCGACCAAAGAAGTTGAGCACACATGCAAGGTCTCTAACATCCACCAGCTCTGTGATGTCATCATGGAGGAGTGGAAGAGGACTCCGGTGGCAACCTTTGAATCTCTGGTGAACTCCATGCCTAAGAGGGTTAAGACAGAGCTGGAAAATAATGGTGGCCACACAAAATATTGAGATTTTGGGCCCAATTTGGACATTTTCACTTAGAGGTGTACTCACTTTTGTTGCCAGCAGTTTAGACATTAAAGGCTGTGTGTTGAGTTATTTTAAGGGTGCGGCAAATGTACACTGTTATACAAGCTGTACACTCACTACTTTACATTGTAGCAAAGTGTCATTTCTTCAGTGTTGTCACATGAAAAGATAGAAGAAAATATTTACAAAAATGTGAGGGGTGTACTTACTTTTGGGAGATACTGTATGCATGTATCTATACATAATAAACATAATATAGACAAAATTTATCTAGATATCTGGCTATTAATCCAGCCTTCTAACTACGGTATTTATGGATTTGCACTTAATAAATGCAATATAGAAAAAAATTATATATGTATATGAAATGTAATGTATACAAAAAAGATATATGTATCTATCCATCAATTTATCTGTGGCTCTATTTACATTTAATAAATATAATATAGACAAAACATTTCTAATCCATTTATCTATGGGTTAATCTATCTATCTATAATAAATATAATATAGAAAAAATTTAACCAGATATCTGTCTAGCCATCAAGCCATTAAACTATCTATGGATTGACATTCAATAAATACAATATAGAAAATAAAATCTAAACATGTATGTATATATCTATCCATCAATTTATCTATATATCCATAGTATCTACATTTAATAACTACAATTTGGACAAAATCATTCTATCTATCTATCTGTCTATCTGTCTATCTATCTATCTATCTATCTATCTATCTATCTATCTATCTATCTATCTATCTATCTATCTATCTATCTCTCTATGTTTAATAAATACAATATAGACAAAATGTATCTATATATGTTTAATACATAAAGAAGAGAAAAAAATATCAAAGTTTTTTCTATCTGTTGGGTTATCTACAGTGGATATAAAAAAAGTCTACACACCCCTGGGAACCCCTAGATGTGGAAGAGCAGGCCAAGAGAAGGTAACTGGTAAGCCCAATAAGTCAAGGCCGCCTAGCGAAGGTTGTGGCCGCTACACCAAGAACTGGACGTCTCTCCAAAAATGATGAAAAGACGAGAAGAAAACTGGTCAGGGAGGCTGCCGGGAGGCCTACAGAAGCATTAAAGGAGCTGCAGGAATATCTGGCAAGTACTGGTTGTGTGGTACATTTGACAACAATCTCCTGTATTCTTCATATCTGGTCTACGGGGTATAGTGACAAGGTGGAAGCCCTTGTACACACGGTCAGAGAATCTGTCGGAATGAGTCTTATCGGACCGTGTCGTCGGATAATCCGACTGTGTGTGGTATGCATCGGACTGATTCCGTCCGAATCTCCGTCAGACCCAATTTTCCAACATGTTGGAAATATTTCCCGACCAACTGGGCCGGACGGACCTAATCCGATCATGTGTAGAGCATTTTCATCGGACCAAGTGCCACGCATGCTCAGATCAAATTCCTACATCAAAGCTATTGGCTACTAGCCTGAACGTAGTCCCATCGTAACGAAATGACGTCATTACGTTCTGAAAGATCGGATTTTTCGCCAACTTGGCCCGACCGTGTGTATGCAACAGTTTCGGACACAATCCGTCGGACTAAATCCGACGGGCAAAATTCGACGGATTTGGTTGGCAAAATCTCCGACCGTGTGTACGTGGGCGAAGACTTTTCTTTCCAAGAAAAACATCCAAGCCCAGATAAATTTAGCAAAAACACATCTGAAGTCTCCCAGAATCATGTGGGAAAATGTATTCTGGTCTGATGAAACCAAGGCTGAACTTTTTGGCCATAATTCTAAAAGATATGTTTGGTGCAAAAGCAACACTGCACATCACCAAAAGAACACCATACACACCGTGAAGCATGGTGGTGGCAGCATCATGCTTTGGGGCTGTTTTTCTTCAGCTGGAACATTGGCCTTAGTCAAGGTAGAGGGAATTATGAACAGTTCCAAATACCAGCCAATATTGGCATGAAACCTTCAGGCTTCTGCTAGAAAGCTGAACATGAAGAGGAACTTCATCTTTCAGAATGACAACGACCCAAAACATACATCCAAATCAACACAGGAATGGCTTCACCAGAAGAAGATTAAAGTTTTGTAATGGCCCAGCCAGAGCCCAGACCCGAATCCCATAAACAATCTGTGGGGGATGTGCACAGGAGACGCCCCCACAATTTGACAGATTTGGAGTGTTTTTGCAAAGAAGAGTGGGCAAATATTGCCAAGTCAAGATGTGCCATGCTGATAGACTCATACCCAAAAATACTGAGTGCTGTAATAAAATCAAAAGGGGCTTCAACAAAGTATTAGTGTAAGGGTGTGCACACTTATGCAACCGTATTATTTTCGTTTTTGTATTTTTACTTCCCTCCACCTAAAAGATTTCAGTTTGTTGTTCAACTCAGTCAGTTATACAGTTTATAGGTCACATTAACTGCTAGCCGGCCAGCCGCTGTAGCTTTTCTGCGGCAGCATGGTTTGGCTGCATGAATCACTGTTATGCTACGTCGGTAGCATAAACGGCCAGGGGGGGGGGGGTGCTTTCTCGCCACCAGAGGTGCGCATGCGCCCCCCAGCTCGCTCCCAGAGCCGATGTGAGTGCCCGTGGTCTTGATCACCGTCGGGCTCTGGCATTTCGCTAGGGGCACACGGAGAGCCGGGAGCTGTGTGTGTAAACACACGGTTTCCTGTTCTCTGAGCAGTGAACTGACAGATCGTCTGTCCATACAGAGTATGAACAGCGATCTGTTAGTTTCCCTGCACAGTCCCATACCCCTTCAGTTAGAACACTCCCTAGGATACATATTAACCCCTTCACTGCCCCCCCAGTGTTAACCCCTTCACTGCCAGTGACATTTTTACAGTAATCAATGCAATTTTAATCACACTGATCGCTGTATTAATGCCAGTGGTCCCAAAAATGTGTCAAAATTGTCCGTGTCCGCCATAATGTCACAGTCACGATAAAAATGATTACCGCCATTATTAGTAAAAAATAAATAATTATTAATAAAAATTCCATAAATCTATCCCCTATTTTGTAGACGCTATAACTTTTGCGCAAACCAATCAATATACGCTTATTGCGATTTTTTTTTTTAACCAAAAATATGTAGAAGAATACGTATCGGCCTAAACTGAGGGAAAAAAATGTTTTTTTATATATTTTTGGGGGATATTTATTATAACAAAAAGTTTAAAATAATGCATTTTTTTTTCAAAATTGTGGCTCTTTTTTTGTTTATTGCGCAAAAAATAAAAAACGACTGCGCAATTGTCAGTTAAAGCGACGCAGTGCCAAATCGCAGAAAGTGGTCTGGTCTTTGGCCAGCCAAATGGTCCGGGGATTAAGCGGTTAAAGGTGGAAAAAGTTCTGAAATGATTTATCTTTGTCTCATTTGTTTACATCACAGAAACTGAATATTTTAACAAGGGTGTATAGACTTTTTATATCCACTGTATCTATCTCTCTATCTCTCTATCTATCTCTCAATCTCTCTATCTATCTATCTCTCTATCTCTCTATCTATCTATCTATATCCCTCTATATCTATCTATCTATCTTTCTCTTTATCTATCTTTCTCTATCTATCTATCTAGCTATCTCTATATCTATCTATCTCTCTCTCAATCTATCTATCTCTATATCTCTCTCTATCTATCTATCTCTATATCTCTCTCTATCTATCTATCTATCTCTATATCTCTATCTATCTCTCTATCTCTCTCTCTATCTCTCTATATCTCTCTCTCTATCTCTCTATCTCTCTCTATCTATCTATCTATATCCCTCTATATCTATCCATCTATCTTTCTCTTTATCTATCTTTCTCTATCTATCTATCTAGCTATCTCTATATCTATCTATCTCTCTCTCAATCTATCTATCTCTATATCTCTCTCTATCTATCTATCTCTATATCTCTATCTATCTATCTATCTATCTATCTCTATATCTCTATCTATCTCTCTATCTCTCTCTCTATCTCTCTATCTCTCTCTATCTCTCTCTCTATCTCTCTATCTCTCTCTATCTATCTATCTCTATATCTCTATCTCTCTCTCTATCGCTCTCTCTATCTCTCTATCTCTCTATCTCTCTCTATCTCTCTCTATCTCTCTCTATCTCTCTCTAACCATCTAGCCATCTCTATATCTTTCTATATCTATCTTTCTAGCTATCTATCTATCTATCTATCTATCTATCTATCTATCTATCTATCTATCTATCTAGCCATCTATCTAACCATATCTCTCTCTCTCTCTATCTAGCCATCTATCTAACCATCTAGCCATCTCTATATCTTTCTATATCTATCTTTCTAGCTATCTATCTATCTCTCTATCTATCTATCTCTATCTATCTCTATCTATCTATCTATCTATCTATCTATCTATCTATCTATCTATCTAGCCATCTATCTAACCATATCTCTCTCTCTCTCTATCTAGCCATCTATCTAACCATCTAGCCATCTCTATATCTATCTCTCTATCTCTCTATCTATCATTGTATTCTACCCCCCGCCCCGCCACCATTAGGAATCCCCCCTGTGTTAGTTCTAGGTAACGCAAAGCCTTCTTTTGGAAATAAAACCTTCCTTCAGTAACACGGAATTTTGCCAGCTTCCGCAGCAGTGAAATGATTATTTGTGTGACTCAGAAAACGACCTACCATAGACCGACTTCATGGCAATTAAAATGATTAAACATTTCACGTCTTCTAGTTTTAAAATAAATACAACCTATTTATCATTAGAAATGTGTGATTAATACAAAAATCAAGATTTAATTGCTGCGGGATGAGCGCACATAAAAACAGTGAGTCACAGCGAGAGGAGGATAATTATTCCATTATTTACAATGGCAGAGGGTGGAAAGGAGGATTTCTAACATTCTGATTTTTGACCACTAGAGGGAGCACAAGGGTAAGGAGAGAAATTCCTGGGCCGGATGGATACATTGTAAATGTGGATAAAATGGAGAGATGTTCCCACATGATAAAACACATTAAGGGCTCATTTATACTTGCTATAAAATGAGGCATTGGGCACGCTTTTTTTTTTTTTTTTTTAAAGCACTCAGAATGCCAATCAAAGCCCTGTCACTAAATAAAACAGTTACCTTCCAATCCTGTTCACACCGTTTGCTTTGCTTCACTTCAAAAATGATGCCCCATGTTGCTTCAAAGCATCGTTAAAGCCTCCATAGGAGTCTATGACAACACCCGCTTGCAGCACCTGAAGCTTTTGAGAGGTGTTTATTCAGCATTAGCTTTGCTTTATTTTGGAGGTACAGCCGGTATGAGATGAGCCCAGGGTACACTGGTAAGCCAACAAGCGAACCGCAAAGACATCATCGGCAGTCGCTTGCGGTTCATGTGCACATATTCTGGGAGTGTCTGGTGCAGACATCACATCTGGTGTGCAGCAAAGAGCAGCAGAAAGGTGAATGGGGACTGGAGAGAGAGGACTGAGCGGAGGATCAGCAGAGATGGGGGACCAGAGCAGGAGAAACTAGCAGATGTCACACGTAGTGCGTAAAGTGGGAGAAATATAGGAGAAAAATTGCGGGTACTAGAGAGAACGGAAAATCATAAAGCTGGCGGTTACTGCTGAGTGGAGGATCAGCAAAGTTTGGGATTACTACCGAGTGGGGGATCAGCAGAGTTTGGGATTACTACCGAGTGGGCGATCAGCAGAGCTTGGGATTACTACTGAGTGAGGGATCAGCAGAGCTGGGGGTTACCGCTGAGCAGGGAATCAGCAGAGCTGGGGGTTGCTACTGAGTGGGTGATAAGCAGAGCTGGAGATTACTACTGAATGGGGGATCAGCAGAGCTGGAGGTTACTACTGAATGGGGAATCAGCAGAGCTGGGGGTTACTACTGAGCGGGGAATCAGCAGAGCTGGGGGTTACTACTGAGTGGGGGATAAGCAGAGCTGGGGGTTACTACTGAATGGGGGATAAGCAGAGCTGAAAGTTACTACTAAGCAGGGGTTCAGCAGAGCTGGGGGCTACTACTCAGCAGGGAATCAGCAGAGCTGGGGGTTATTAGTGAGCAGGGGGATCAGGAGAGGGGGGTTACTACTGATTGGGGGATCAGCAGATCTGGGGGTTACTACTGAGCAGCGGATCAGCAGATATGGGAGTTACTACTGAGTGGGGGATCAGCAGAGGTGGGGGTTATTACTGAGCAGGGAGATCAGGAGAGGGGGGTTTCTACTGAGCAGGGAATCAGCAAGGTGGAGGGTTACTACTGAGTTTGGGGGTCATCAGAGCTGGGGGTTACTACTGAATGGGGAATCAGCAGAGCTTGGGGTTGCTACTGAGTGAGGGATCAGAAGAGCTGGGGGTTACCACTGAGCAGGGAATCAGCAGAGCTGGAGGTTACTACTGAATGGTGAATCAGCAGAGCTGGGGGTTACTACTGAATGGGGAATCAGCAGAGCTGGGGGTTACTACTGAGCGGGGAATCAGCAGAGCTGGGGGTTACTACTGAGTGGGGGATAAGCAGAGCTGGGGGTTACTACTGAATGGGGGATAAGCAGAGCTGAAAGTTACTACTAAGCAGAGGTTCAGCAGAGCTGGGGCTACTACTCAGCAGGGAATCAGCAGAGCTGGGGGTTATTAGTGAGCAGGGGGATCAGGAGAGGGGGGTTACTACTGATTGGGGGATCAGCAGATCTGGGGGTTACTACTGAGCAGCGGATCAGCAGATATGGGGGTTACTACTGAGTGGGGGATCAGCAGAGGTGGGGGTTATTACTGAGCAGGGAGATCAGGAGAGGGGGGTTTCTACTGAGCAGGGAATCAGCAAGGTGGAGGGTTACTACTGAGTTTGGGGGTCATCAGAGCTGGGGGTTACTACTGAATGGGGAATCAGCAGAGCTTGGGGTTGCTACTGAGTGAGGGATCAGAAGAGCTGGGGGTTACCACTGAGCAGGGAATCAGCAGAGCTGGAGGTTACTACTGAATGGGGAATCAGCAGAGCTGGGGGTTACTACTGAATGGGGAATCAGCAGAGCTGGGGGTTACTACTGAGCGGGGAATCAGCAGAGCTGGGGGTTACTACTGAGTGGGGGATAAGCAGAGCTGGGGGTTACTACTGAATGGGGAATCAGCAGAGCTTGGGGTTGCTACTGAGTGAGGGATCAGAAGAGCTGGGGGTTACCACTGAGCAGGGAATCAGCAGATATGGGGGTTACTAATGAGTGGGGGATAAGCAGAGCTGGGGGTTACTACTGAATGGGGGATCAGAAGAGCTGGGGGTTACTACTGAGCAGTGGGATCAGGAGAGGGGGGTTACTACTGAGCAGGGAATCAGCAAGGTGGAGGTTTACTACTGTGGGGGATCATCAGATCTGGGGGTTACTACTGAGTGGGGCATCAGCAAAGTAGGGAATCTGCTAAACAAGGGTACTAAAAAGCTGAGGGTCTGCTGAACAGGGGTACTAATGAGCTAGGAATCTGCCAAAGGGGGGTACTATTAAATTGGGGTTCTACTGGGCCCCTTTAAACAAATAGAAAATCAACAAACATACAGGGCATTTGCTTCATTATAGATTCAAGAAAGCTTACTCACCTCCTCCTCTGTGCAGTTGGTTTTGCGCAGAGCAGCCCGGATCCTCCTCTTCTCGGGTCCCTCTTTGCTGCTCCTGGCCCCTCCCTCCTTTGAGTGCCCCTCAGCCAGCAGCTTGATACAAGGGGCACCCAAGCTGAGTCACAGCTCCCTGTATCCATTTAGACACGGAGCCCCGACCTGGCCCTGCCCCCTCTCTCCCCTGATTGGCTGACTGACTTTGATAGACAGCCGCGGGAGCCAGTGGCGCCGCTGCTCTGTCTCAGCCAATCAGGAGGAGTGTCCTGGATGGCTGAGGGGATCGCCGTAGACATCGCTGGATGGAGAGAGAGGGACCTCAGGTAGGTAATTAGGGGGGTGCCGGGGAGGCTGCTACACACAAAAAGTTTTTTATCTTAATGCATGGAGTGCATTAAGATTAAAAAAAAAAAACCTTCTGCCTTGACAACCCATTTAAGGTCAAGGCAAGTGTAAACGAGCCCTGAGAACCATAGGACAGAAGTTCCGGAAGTAAACACTTGGGGGCGTAGCTTTAAAAATATACTGATGAGTTGCGCATGGAATCCACAGGAAATAAAATGAGCAAAAGCAATCAACAATCATATTAAAGTGAGGGAAGTCCATGCGACTGGCCAGGCTTCAAGGGCTCCTGTCCTCAGGCCAGACGCACGCCGGCCAAACGCACAACGGCCAGACGCACGCCGGCCAAACGCACAACGGCCAGACGCACGCCGACCAAACACACACTGGCCAGACACACGCTGGCTAGATGCACACCGGCAACATTCAAAAGAGGCAGAGCCAGAGGGTTCAAGGGGAAGATTGGATCCGCCATTCCCTTTGCACCATCTCATGAACAGAGTCCAGCATGTAAGGAATTACGCCACCTAGTGGGA